>NW_008238365.1:3837071-3841636 GCF_000691975.1 Corvus brachyrhynchos | reverse complement strand
GGGGGCTGTGGTTTGTAGCCACTGGGCCAGCTGGAGGGGGGGAGCGCGTCACCACAGCACCCGGCAGCTCGGCTGCGGCATTGGCACCCTCGTCCCGGGGGGCTGGTCCTTGGCTCAAGGCACTGTGTGGCTGTGCCCACCAGGAGCCCTGGGGACACGGGGACATCGCTCCAGGCTCTGCACTCCACAGGGCAGGTGTGAGCCGTCCTCTCCCCCAGGTCCTGCTGATCTGCTACAAGAGCTGCTGGGATGGCGCTTTCCAGGTCACCGAGGAGGTAACTCCCCCCGTGGGAGGCCCGCGGCGCTCGCCAACCCTCGGGACGCAGCCGAGCCCGGTGACATGGCCCACTGAGTGGCACGAGGGGGATTCCCCAGACAGGGATGGTGCCAGGGGCCCTCTGGGCTCAGCTGCCCATGGACCTGTCAGTCCCCACTGTCCGTGTTGGCTTCCAGCTCGGCACAGCCCTGCAGCTGAGACTAGAGGGGAGTGAGGAGGAGGAGGATGGGGACTCAGATTCTGCACTGGAGCCTGGACAGACAGGTACGTCCCTGGCCCGGGGGTGTCCCTGGGGCTGGCAGGTGTCATGGGGGACTGGCAGGAGCTGAGCTGTGGTGCCAGGGCAGTGGTGGGGCTGCAGCAGCATGGTGATGCCAGCGAGGCCATGCTGCGGAGGCTGGAGGCACTGGAGGCCGACGTGCGCTTCCTCTGCACGGAGCTGGGGGCTGAGAAGCTTCTGTGGAGCAGCCGGTTCCTGGAGCTGCTGCGGGAACAGCAAAGCCTGCACCAACGGGTGAGTCCCCTGTGGGGTCCAGCCCCCACAGTCCCCTCTGGCACTCCAGACCCTCACACCCTATTCCAGCTGCAGGAGCTGCCATGGCAGTGGAACAGGGGTGACAGCCCCGAGCTGCTCGGGGAAGCAGAGGACCAAAGTGCCAGTGGGAGTGAGGGAGAGAGCCCAGAAGGTAGGGGCTGGGAATTGCAGGGGGCCCAGGGAACCAGTAGCTGGGGAGGGGGGACCTGCAACCAGAGCTAGGGATGGGGCAATGTGCTGACTTCTGCTAATGGGCAGTATGGGCAATGCACCAACTCCCATCTGGGCCCTGGGTGGCACTGGGCAGCCTGGGGAGGTACTTGGGAGGAGGGTGCTGGGAAAGGCTCCCAGTTCTCTGCGTCAGTTCCCACCAGGAGCCTGGCTGGGTGCTCCCACTGGTGTCCCCTCCCTTTTGTCTGTTCCAGGACGCCAATGGATGGAGGCACCACAGAAACCACGTAGTTTCATCCAGCCTGACAGGCAGAAAATATAAGTGAAGATGTGAGCAGGGCCTCAGCAAACCAGGAAGGATCCACACATTCCTCCCTGCCCAGGCCCTGCAGGACACAGGCCCAGCTGTATCCCTGTATGTGCCTCCATCCCTCGGTGCTGGCTGGGCCTGGCCCCATGCAGCAGAACTGCAGCCATTTCCCAGGAGCAGGAACCAGCTGGGAAGCAGGTCAGGACAAGCCACTGGCCCTGGGTCTACCCCAGGACATGTGACAGCCCTCTCTGCCCAGGGCCGCCCCTGGGCTGACTCTGCCCCATGGGGGCTGGCTCTGGTGAAGTCCACCGAGGAGCATCCTCCGGCTCTGCTGCTTGGTGGGAGGTTCCAGGAACAAGGAGTCTGGTCAGCGCTGGCTTCAGTCACCTTGCTCTGGGGGTGACGATTGCAAAACTCACCCAACTGACTTCCTGATCGGCCAGATCCATCCTCTCAGTCAGCTACTCCCGCACATGTCGCAACCCTGGGCCAGCTCCTTGAGACAGCAGTCAAGGGCAACCGGCTCCCCAGGCATGGCTGATGGCCCCTCATTGGCCAGAACAACTGGGCCCGGGATGCTGAGCCACGGGAGCACCAGCACTGCAGGGCTGAGGGGCTGCCTGGTGCCCAGGCCTGGCCCAGCACAGGGGGGCTGCATCCTGCCCCAGGCTCCCACTCTTCAATACAGGCAGCCACTTTCCATTGGTTGTGTCTGCCTGGTCTTTGTCCGGCAGAGCCGGGACAGCTGCACCGGCGCCTGGCAGTCGCCCCCAGGCCCCAGCTCTCTGGGGACAGGATGAGCTCTTGCTGAAGCAGAGCAGGGACCAGCACCCACCTGCAGCAGGCAGGATCGGCAGGGATCTGTCCTCCCAACGTGCCCGTGCAGCTCCCACACGAAGGGAGCTGATGCAACCCAAATAGCAGCGGCCTGACTCACCCTGCACCCACCTGGCCCCAGTGTGGTAGAGGTGGGACAGCCCCGTGCTGCTCAGAAATACCAAAGTAAACCAAGTCCTGCAGATGAGCTGCTCTGGGGGCCCTGCTGCAGTGAAACCCCAGTCCCAAGCTGCTCCCCCCACTCCCACAGGAATCACAGCAGCATCCATGCTGAGAGACCATGGGAGTACCAGACAGTGATGTGACAAGGTCATGTTCCTGCTGTAGCCACCTCTCCTGTGGCAATCCTTGGGCTAGAAATCGCCAGCCAGCCCTCAGTGGCCAGGGTGCAGGAGGTGGAGGGTGACATCAAGCAGCATTAGCTACAGCCACCAGCTCTACCCCCTGCTGGAGCAGCCCCTCACCACAGCACCTGCAGCAAGGCAAGAGTCACTGCACAGGCCATGTAAACCTCTCCCCAGCCACCACACCATCCAAGGCCTCCTAACCTATTGCTTAACCTGAAGCTGTATTTACTCCAACACCTTTGTGCAACATTGCTCCTCAGTCCCGGCCAGGAGCCTCAGTGGATTTGTCAAAAGGGCTGAGCAGGTGGCTGCTGCCCCAGACAGGGCTTTAGCTTCCAGGGGGGATTCAGGGCCCTTAGGAAAGGTGATAGAACTGAAAAGCCTGTGGCTGGAGGGCAAGTGCTGACAGCATCTGCACAGGTAGCACCACCATCACCATCCCAGCATCAGCCTCCCCCCCCACTGCCCTGGGGCAGCACCCAGCTCCTCCCCAGCACCTTTCCGTTCTCTTGTATGCAATATTTACTTTGCAGTTACTCTCTTCCTGCAGTCCTGTCTTAAAGGGAGGGTGTGCTGCAGAAGCAGTTTGGGATACAGGGTGCAGAGCTGCTGCCATGCTCAGGACCTCTCTTCCTCTTTGTGGGGAGAGCAACAGCCCAGCAGCCTCAGCACTGGGGGAACACAGGGGGGTTGATGCTGAATCTGCTCCCATGTACAGCACATACATCACCACAGCCCCTGTGATGGTGCCCACACACACCATCTCCTTTCCCACAGCCTGCACAGGAACCTTTCAGCTTTCTGCCTCTGAAAATGCCTTAAAATGCTAGAACTGAGTTAGCCACACCCTGGAAGCCCCCAATGGGAGGGAACCAGCTGAGTTCAAATGGAAGTTCAGGGAGCAAGGGCAGCACAGGGCAGTGCTGCCAGGGAGAGGCAAGCAAGCCCTGGAGAGCAGATGGGCCCTGCTTGGAGGAGCCAGCCTCTCCTGAAGCTCAGCACGAGGCTTCAGTAGCACACAGCTGACAGGATGAGGGCTGGGAAGCCCCTGAGCACAGGAAACCTTCAACAGGCCCTTGTGTGACCTCCTTCCCTCCAACAGCCCAGTGAGCTGACACACAGATCTGACCCATTTTGGCTTGCCCAGGAACACAAAGCAAACACCCAGCAGTCACAGCACGCCCCAGGAAGTGCTGAGCCAAAGCATGTACCCCAAAACCCCCACTTTAACAGTCCCAGCAGGCTTGCCAAGGTGTGCAGACAGGCAGCCCCACCACTCCTGGCACTGAGGAGCGTATAGGGGGAAAAAATTGCCATTTCCCAAATCTCTGGCACCACACTGAGCTTGGGAAATGGGGACACAGACCCTTGTGTGAATGAAGGAGAAAATTTGGAGAACAGCAGTGGGAGTGTGGCTGGGCTGGCTGGCTGCCCCAGCAGCACACACAGCAGTTTGGGGGAATAACTGACCAGATCTGTGCTAGGGCCTGACCTTCCCAAACTACTCCATGTGCCCCCAGGACTGTCACTGTAATAGAAACATCACAACCCAAGTCAGTCAGCTCCAGCTCTTCCTCTCCTGGTTGTAATAATGAACCTCAGCACTGATTGCTTTACTTGTGTCTCAGTGCAGCTTTGAGAGGTGCAAAAATAAACATTTACCCCCTCTACACATCCCGTAAAGTTACCTATTGTCTTATACAGGAACACAAGCCTTAAAATCCTGCAGCATTTTCCAATTACAGATCCCATTATGGACAGCAGCAAACTGCTCACCTGGTTAAAGGTGTGCTCAAATGCCTGACACACCACTCCATCCCCCCCACCATACACGCACAGAGCCATGTGAGCTCTGTCACTGCAGTAACATCCTCAGAGGGCTCCTCTCCCACAGTCAGTAAAGACCTTTCAGACTGTGAGGTTGCAGGTTTGTTTTGAAATGCAGCTGGTCTCTGGAGCACCTGCCCCCCTGGTTTCTGATTAACTAGAGTCACTGCCCTGTGGTAAATGAAGAGCACAAGTTTCAATACAGACCATAAAGTTATTTAACCAGTGAGATAAGAACATGCTGTGCTGCAGTGGAGC
>NW_008238365.1:3833007-3837004 GCF_000691975.1 Corvus brachyrhynchos | reverse complement strand
CGAAGTCTGGACATGTTACCATTCACATATTCCACATATCTGACACAGATGTACTGTAACTGAATAAAATATGTATTTATTTCCAGGCTGTACTGTGGAATTGCCCCTTAAAGCCAAACACAGTCCACACTGATTCCAAAATTCCCAGGAGTGTGCTGTGCCTTAGCACCTGAGACACCCACACTGTGGTGCTGAGAGCCAGTGCTGCTTCTTGTCCCACCTCCCCTGCCAGCGCCTGCCCCAGGCAGTGAGCAACCCCAGTAAAGCCAAATAAACAGCAAACACTGCACATGCCCTTATCTGCCACAGCACATGGATGTTTTGGTCTTGCTGCATTGATTAACAGCCTGTCAATAACCAGCCCTCAGACTGCGCACAGAGATCCAAAGCCTGTCAGAGGAACCCTGGGGAGGAAGGATAATTTCTCTGACTTTCCTGAAACGCCAGCCAAAATGTTGACTGTTGTTCCACAAAGCCACCAGAGACCAAATATGTCAACTCAGCAGTTTTTATTTGTATAACACAGTTCTTCCTTTGCCGTGGCTGTCACATGGCTATTCAGTACATGACTATACTGCATAGTGATACAGAAAGTTCAGAAAGTGTCAGCTGGGGAATATAAAATGTTAATCTTCTCATTGCAAGAGAGGCAGCAGATACCAGCATTTCACCAGAAACCCAAACCCACCTTGCCAAGTAACATGGCTGAGGTGAGAACAGCACTGATTAAAACTGCAAGCAGCAAGGTGCTGAACAATAACATTAAAAAACATTTTTTCTGTAATTTACAAATATGTAAAGTATCAGGTTACTTAAAATTAAGAAGCATTTTGCTTACTAACATGAAACATTACTAATTTGTAATGTATCATTATTAACCAGGTATACAGGTTTCTGTGTCCCTGTGGTTTCGTGGCACATGGTGCCAGTCTGGGCAGGTCATTCCGCGGACATCAGAGGAAGAGCAGGAATAGACAACACTGTTCCCAGGAGGGTTTCAGCTGCATTCCACTCTCCCCTTCCTAATTTGCCACTCAATAACCTTGGTTTAACCACAGAAGGGCGTATTGTATTTAGAAAACAACAACACACAGAGATACAATGTGTATCAACAAATCAACTGCTTCTGGCCTTCAAGTGTCAGGAACATTTCTGCATCCTAAGCACAGCAGAACTCCAGGACCAGAACCAATTACTACAGCAATTTGTTTTGCATATTTAAAATCTCTTACAGTACCTACAATAGAAAACATCTTACAGAGTAAGAGGAAGTGAACAGGAACAGCCTTGCCAAATAAGTCTTACTCTACAATTCTGGATGCTGCTCTAGTTGGGCACAGCCAAAGGGGACAGGGGAATATATTGGTGAGGAAGAAGATGAAGCAACAGCTTTACAGAGCAAAATATTAAAGACTCCCCAGGAAGGGCCCTGGCAGCAGTCCAGATGTGATGCAGCTGTTCTATTGCTCTCTGAAGGCAAAATGCACGTGACAAATCCTTGCCAATGCTGTACAGAGCCAGCCTGGAACAGGCACCAGCAAGGTGACAGTTCCAGATTAGTGCTCACAGCATGCTGTGCTCACCCACCTGCTCTGACACTGCAGTGTTCAGCACATGCCCAACACACAACTCACATGCAGCTCTGGAGCAGTGGCTGGCTACTCCTCTGGAGCAAGGACTCTGCCCCTGGCTCCTGGGAGCTGAGCAGCTCACTAGGCACTTGTGGTCCATGTGGCAGAATTACCTCACCTCAGGAAGATAAGCTGAGGTGGGAGGGGTGTGGAAAACATCATTCAAGAAGTGCACCAGTAAAACCAGTCAGATAAACCCAGTTTCAGATTACATTAATAACCCAACATTCACCGCAGATCTGAATGGTGGGATTTAGTGAAGAGGCTTAGCCAGGACCTAACAACAGCATTGGCAAGGCATGTGGGTTCTCAAAAACTAGCCTTAGGCCACTACAAAGGCAGCACCCACCTTCTCTCACATACAGTTATGGACAACTGCAGGAATTTGGGGTGTGCCAATCTCTCATGAACCCCAAAGGAACAGTCCTGCTATAGAACTGTAGCCTCCCTCCCTGCTTAGCAGCCCCTGGGGAAGGTGGAACCCTGGGGTGCTCTCACCTCTCCCACAGGCCTGCAGTCACAGCTGGAGCAGAATTTGCTGTGAGCACACATTTGGCATCCAACCTCCAGCTGGAGTCCAGTACTTCCAAAGGAATAAGAAGGAGCACTCAGAAGGCATCTGTGGCAGCTGCAGAGGCAAAAACAGCCCTTCAAGCTCTCCCCATGCCCAGCTGCCCTTGGCACCTGCCTCACATACCTGGGTTCTGGGCCTTGTAGGTGAGGATCTCTGCTGCCAACCTCTGGGGGTCCAGCATCCGGGGGAAGCGGCTCATCACAGCATCAACCAGGTGTGGGTGGAAGATGCCGCAGAGCTTGACATGCACGCTGGCCCGCTCCTCAGCAAACTGCTCTGAGCCAGCCCAGGGCCCCGAGTCCCCGTACGCCGGCCCTGGGGCCCTCTGCACCGCACGGGGGTCACGCACACCGGGGGACCTCACCTGAGGCAGTGCGTACGGCTCGGACCAGAACTCCCGAGAGTGGGGCAGGGCAGCACTGAACTCACTGGGCAGGCTGTACTGCCCCGCGGTACCTGGGTGCACAGGTACTCCATAGCCTGAGAGAGAGTGGGGTGCTCCTGAGTGAGACATCTCAGGGCCGTACTGCAAGAAGCTAGCACCAGAGGAAGAAGATTTATGGGAGCCATGCTTGTAAGAGATCAGACCATTCTGCTCTAAGCTGGGAGAATGTGGGTAGACAGGTCTCTGCCTACCACAGGTGCAGACGGCCACCTGCTCCGCATGGGAATGGTCACAATGACTGGTACATCTGTGAGGCCACATGTCAGACAGCTGGTTCTCCAGAGACCCAATGCCTGAGTCGAGATGCTCCTGAGAGATGTAAGACAGAGAGTCCATGTGAGGCTGCTGGTACCTGTCAGGGGAGACACTGCCCGACACACAGCCTTTGGCCTGAAGCGGAATGTCACTGGCCTTGGCTTTGTGCGCCAAGCTCTTCCTCTCTGCAGAGACCTTCTGCAAAGAGCTTTTGTCGCTCTCTGTGGGCACAGAACACAAGAGCTCTGCCTGGGAACCCCTTTTGCCCTTTTTCTCCTCCTTGGCACTGGTACTTCTGGTTGGAGACAGCCTTGCGTTGGCACGGAGTTCATCAGCTAACGAGCGCTGGGGCTGGTTGATCCTTTCAGGATGGTAGAACTTACATTTAATTCCGTAGGTGCATTTTTTCCCTGTAAGGAAAGCCAGAGCATGGAGTGACCAGCTGGATTTGACTAGATTATGAATGACACTTGCACAGACACCTTGTCCTTCACATAAACAAGGCACATCTTACCATAAGGGCACTGCTGTTTCTTGTGTTCTGGAATTACAGGTTTCTTCCTGAGGAAGTTATCCAGGCTGGGGCCATGACGCCCTAAGGGATCATCTGGAGGCATAAACCTAAGGAAAAACAAATCTCAGTCAGAAGCAGTTCACTTCTTTGAGCTGAGGTTTGGTTTCTTCTCAAAGCCTCCTATTTCACTGAAGATCAAAAGTTATATGAGCCCTACAAAGCTCTCCCATTTCCCACAGAGATAACCCTCCTGCCACCCAGTCCACACCAGCACAAAATGCTTCCCTTCAAGCACAGAAGGGGTTCAATGCTTGGTTGTTGACCAGAATTAGTACCTGCTGCTGAGCCTGCTAATAATTGTCCTGTGAGGGAATTGCACCCTGAAGCTCTCCTTGGAGCTCCTAGCTCTAAACTAGGAGCAGCTACTAGGATGCCACCAACTTCTTTTGCCTTTGTATCCTACAGCTTTTCTTTATTTCGCTACTAGCATTTTTCTCTTTTCATGCATTATTTGCTATTGCTTCATTAGAACAAACCAGCATGCTCACACAGATCTTTCTTAAAAGCCCAGGAAGACA
>NW_008238365.1:3828848-3832968 GCF_000691975.1 Corvus brachyrhynchos | reverse complement strand
CTCGGGACGCTCGTTCTGCAGATCCCGGTAGGTGTCATTGGACACAACGATGCCATCGGATTCGTGCGCCAGCTTCACAATGAACCGGTCATCATAGCACACCACACGCTTGCCCCCGACCCGCCGCGATGGCGTGAACACCAGGATCTTCTTCTTCTCAAGGTCACGCAGAATGTACTGGTCTAGAGCAAACACAACTGTGAGCACAACTGCACAGCCCAAAGGCCTTCGCACAAACAGAGTAACATTATAAATGAACAAAAAAATTCACGTGAAGTCATTCCGTTTCTCCACAACCCAGACTGTACTCAACCCTGCTCACACTGTCCTGAGTTACTCAGAAATCTCTTTGCAAGTTCAGAGCAAACTCCCCTCAATTTGAATCATTCTGCCTAAATATGTTTCAGTTAAATACAAAGCACAAAGTGAGTCCCTGCAAGAGGAAAAAATTCAAGAAATAAAAGACAAGAAGTTAGGAAGCAGAGCAGTATTACATTCCTTGTTTTCTGAATTATTTCAGCTGATTTAGGCAAAAGCTGGCTTAGGGGAGAGGTTAATGACTAATTCTCCCTGGTCAGATCAGCTCATTGCATCTGCTACTACTCAGACTTTCCATTCTGAAGTTAATTACTGACTTAGCCAGAACTCTGCAAGCTCATTAAGTGACAGAGCAGTCAGCCCGAAAAGCTACTTTTGGTTTTCATATTTTCATACCTGTTATGAGTACATCTGGTCGGGGCTGCTCCTTCCTCCATGATGGCACAAAGACTGTAATATCCTTGTGTCCCCTGTCCCAGAACCACTGGACAGCCAGAAGGATACCTCGGCAGGAGAACACTTCTTTATTCCCATGGCTGCAAAGGAGAAAATTAAGACTTTAATTCCTTCATGATTCAGTACAGGCTAGTCAGGCAATGCATAGAGCAAAGGCAGCCAGCAACTAGGACAAGCTTCAGTAAAGTGTTGAGGAGCACAGGCAGCAAACACAGGTGCTTACTTTGTGTAACAAAATCCTCACTCAGACCTGCCCAGCATTCCTGTTCATTTCAGGATACCAGTAAACACCCAAATACTCACTGGGAGGGAGGGAGGGAGGGAGACAGCAGCTGTAACTGTTGCAGCAGCTCTGAAACAGCCTCTGCTTCAACCCTGGGCTTCTGAAGGTTATTTTTAGCCCAGAGTACAATGTGATCTGAAACCCTTTGTGCTACTCTGCCAGCTAATGCCAGTGGCTGTTTCCTGCCAGGGTGCACTGTACCCTCACGGGGGGCTTGCTTGCAAAGTTGTTCTGATCACTTCAGGAAAACAAGATATTTTATGCACTCTCACCTCAAGGAAAGACAATTCATACCATGACGGCTCAAAAACCTCATCTACAAATGCACTATTTGGACAAAATGGTAACATCTCCTGTGATCAGTGCTGGATGAGTGAACAGCTCATGGCACTTGGAGAACAAAGTTTGACAACCTTGTCAGAAGCCACGGACTGATGCAAAAAGCTTCTTAATTATTCATTAGGTTATATCAATAAGTTTCCAGACCATCTAGGAGGAAGCTACCCCTCCTGGTTTACAAGCAGTAGTATTTACAGTACAATCAGCCCTTCTGCTGATAGTGGTTCTGGCAAACTTTCAACACTTCTATTCCAGCCTGATATGTCACGCTGGGGATCCAATGCCTGTGTTCTGTGACAGCATTCTGGGAAGATGCCCTACACCAAAAGGAACTGCTCTCAGAATTCAGGAAGATCTTCCTCACCTGGGCACTCCTTCCATCTGCACCTGAACAACATTTTGGCTCCCACCACCCCTTGGCAGCCCAGTAGGCCCCTCACCCGAGCCATTCCTGCAGAGGCACTGTTGCAGCACCACTACAGAGAAATTTCACTTCCCCTCCCAGCCTCATGCTTTCTTGAAACTACAAAGAAAGTTGAAGAGCTGTACAAAAGTACTTATTCTAGAAGAACTAAACACTTGGCAACAGAACTAACACCTAAAGAGACACCTAACATAACTCCAGTAAGAATCCTAAATTACAGAAGACTGACAATCACCATCAGAAGATGCTCTAAAAGTTTTCTCCAATATCAGATGGATTTAGCTATAAATAGCCAGGCACAGGTTACTGCAATTTTTAAAGAGATAAATGTGAAAAACAAATGCTTTTTGGTGGATTATTTTTTGTTTTGGGTTGTTGGTTGTTTTTTATTTTTTTGAGTCCCTGCTACCAACTCCAAATCTCCAGAAGGCAGCTAATTGGGCTGATCTGATTTGGCAGCAGCCAAGGAAAAATTCCCTTAGAAGGAAGTAAAAGCTAATTTCCACTATGATTTGCATAAGTTTGTCAAGAGCTGTTGAGGGAGGCCACAGTACACACTGCAAATGAATCAGCAGGGAACATCACACCATCAATACAGGAAGTTTCAGAATGGAATTCCCCTTCTAGCAAATTGCTTAAAAAAGCCAGACTGCTTCTCTCATGTCAGACCCTGTGCTCTGGCCTGCCCTGACTCACAGCTGCTGTGATTTCCCCTCTGCATTTTTGGGTAACTTTCACCGGTAAGAAGCTCCTCATTAACAAACACAGCCAATCCTGCTGTGTTTTAAGCCTGTTAAAGCCCAAGCACTTATCCGAGGTAAACTTTGCTGCCAAAGTCACTTATCAGCCTGGGCTCACAATAGGCCATTTTCCATAGTGTTCCCAGAGCTGTGGAGAGGGTAGGAACTAGAACAGGTTCTCTTAAGGGACACCAGGCACGGCTTTCACTCTCCAGCCCTGTTCCACTGCCATCACCATTCTTCATTTGCCCTGGGACTCATGGGCACAGTAGCCCTTGCCCCATCTTTTCTCAGAACTGTCAGCCAGGGCTGGGAGAAAACCACACCTGCAAACAAATCTCCATGCAGCACTTTCACCTCAGACAAACCTACTGCAACCCACACGGCAGCTCCACCCGCACCAGAGGTTATTTTTTATAAAATCTGCATACACAAACATAAGCAACAAAGGAGGCAGCTTCTGAGCTGTAACAGAAAAAAGCTTTCAGAACCCAATTCAGAACCTGGTGCATTACATTTCAAGAGCCCAGAACCCTCACTGTGCAGAGGTGGGGAACACATACTGCTGGGGGTGGGGTGAGGGCACGCAATGCTCACCATCGTGGGAGCAAAACCCAGGGCGAAAATTTGGGACATCACACCAATAAATGTCCAGCCCTGAGACTCTGGATGCTTCATGTATATTGGGGCCTCTGGTCACAGTGTCCAACAGTACCTGCTCCAGCAACACTGGGACGCAGGAGATGCTGCAGATGAGCCACAGCCCTGCCTTGGTGACACCTTTGACATCTAATCGTTCTCTACCTTGTACAGAAATTCACCAAAATACAAGAGGCACAATTTGGAGACAGGTCTCCAATGGAGCTCCATATTACAAAGCCTTCTCTAATTAACCCTGTAATTATTTATTGAGCAACTTCCTGCTACGGAAACTTAGACAAAGCCACTAGTTAAGAGGACAACGTCTCTTCAGTTATCCCCTCAGCGCTAGCGCAAAGGAGGAAACGTCTGTTTCAAAGGAAGCACTGCTGCCCTCATCACTGCCCCGTGACTGGCGGCTCTGGGCAAGCAGAGCAGTGCCAAGACCGGCCCGCACCAGCAAACGTGGTGCTCGTCCTCGTGAGAGCCGTGCGTGTTGGAGAGGCACCTTAGAAAGTATTACCAGCCCCCTTCCAAGCACCCAGAAGCGGCTGCTTTGAGAGAGCGACCAATCTCCGAGCTCTGTGCGCCTGGTAGAGCTCGTACCCAGAGGTCACACACCGACAGCCCCACGCCCACCCCGGACGCACCTCATGGCCACGTTGCTGCCATCGATGACGATGGGCTTCAGGTTGTCGCTCTCCGTTTCTTCGGGGCCGGGCGCCGGGGACTTATTGCCGGCGCCGCCCCGAGGGACCAGCGGGGCCTCGCTGGGCTCGGGCGGAGCCTCGGGGCCGTCCCGCTCGGCCGGGCCGTGCTTCACCAGCTCCCCCAGCACCGTGTTGGTGTCGGCGCCCAGGCCCAGCTTCTGCAGCACGACGCGGATCTCCTCCGAGGAGTAGCCGAGCTTGCGGAAGAAAT
>NW_008238365.1:3824088-3828436 GCF_000691975.1 Corvus brachyrhynchos | reverse complement strand
GAGGGGATGGGTTCTCCGACACTTGTTCCTTGCAACACTTGGATCCCAGTGATGCAGGTGGCTGTGATTCAGCCAGTGGTGGCTTATCAACCCGGGCGTGCAGAGGAGATAAGCGCTGTCAGAAAGCATCTGTCACCCACTAGTACCTGTCCCTTGCCACGGGCTAAACCATACGTGCAGACTGTATGGAACTGCAGGGGTTAAAATCTACATTGTGAAACGTGCAAAAACTTCACATCTCTGACTTCTGATTAATCATGCCTAAACAATTTAATGAAGGTAGTTGCAAATTTGCTTCCCTGAGGCCATGTACTGGAGCCCAACTCAGGAGTGAGGAACTCTCCCAGTTACAGGAATGCATTTGCATTCATCTTCCTTGTGGTTACCCCGAAACAATCATTTTTCCTTGTCTCTGGCCATGTCTGAAACCGCACTGTGTGCTCAACAGTAAGACACACACAGAGCGAGGTTCAGATCAGAGATAATCCTTACTCAGTTCTTAAGTAGGTGCTTTCCCAACACTTCTTTCCCTTGGAATCTACTCCAGTTGGCATGAATTTAAGCACTGTTTGTGTGCTTTTTCTTCCAGACTGAAGTCTATTGCACCAGAAAGTATGGCCACAGACATACTTCTTATAGGAAATACCCCAAGGAAGATGCACAAAGATGAATCTCCTGATTTATGCAAAGCAGTGACAGCAGCTGCATGGCTCTAATTTGGTGAAAGAGAAGCCAGGAGAGAGGGAGGCTATTGGCTTCTCCACCTGAAAAGTCAGAGGAGTCACATGCTGGTTACACCTCAAAGCTCCTCATGGGTGATTTTGACTATTTTCTTTTTCTTTTTCACATTTGCAAACTGCTTTGAACAGTACTTCTTATTTTTGGTACTGCAAGGGCTATGGTGGAGGCTGCAGCTTCTGAGGATATGAAGATTCACAGAACAAAGCCTTTGCTGGGATCACAGACACACTGAGGCCCTTGACCACCATGTACAAGGCAAAGACTGCTTCTTCTGCTGTGCCCACAGCCGGGCAGCTGCATCATCCCCTTTCTGTGGTGGGACAGGCTGCCAGCTGGCACTGCTGGGCTGCCAAGCAGGGCTCGCGTCTCCGTCCATCTGCGACACATCCGTGGCCACAGGAAAGAGGTGGAAGTCCCCATCATAGCACAAGAGAGCACTGGGCTGTTCCAAGGAAGAGCCTGTGAGACCAAGGGGAGGACAGGGACAAGCAAGGCCAGATGCCCTCAGGATGGTCATTAAGAGCATCCAGCAGCATCTCATCCTGCCGAGTTGGGAATTCTAGTATGCAAAAAAGGAACTAAAGCATCCAGGGGCAGCAGGGACCCCAAGGTGCTCTATGACAGCAGGAGCCCTATCCCATGGATGGGCTCAGTCCCTCCCAGTCCTCCACCTCCATCCACTTCTCTGCTGACTCTGTGTAAGCTTTCCTCCAGCCTGGTTCCTTGTTCATGAACAAGTCTCGTAGAATCCTGATGTCACATTTTTCTAGGGATTACCACCCCCATGTCCCACATTTTAAAGGAAGAGCTCGTCCTCTGGCAGAGCCTTTCATCTCCCACTCATACATTTAACACAGTCAAAACAAGTGATATTCAAGGATCCTATTATCTGCTGGTGAGAGGAAGCTGGCTTCATGCCAGTTCCTTGGGAAGAGATGCCAGCACTTTGCAACTCCTGCTAACCAGCCGCAACCAGGAGCCCTGTCAGCAAAGTGGCCCCGTACCTGGCTGCTTACCTATGGAAGCTCAAGGCAGCTAGCTCACTTCTAAAAAAGGACTAATTAAACCTCATTTATAAAAGCCTATATGGGACCACTATGTTAATTAAAGACAATTTAAATGGCCTTATTTAGTAGCATTTGGGAGTAAATTAAACTGAATTAAGGCCCCTTTAATTCTGGATGAGAATTTAATGCAGAATTTTAATGTTCTACTTTAGATTTAGTTAATTCAATTTAATTTTCTTAAGAATCCTGTATAGACAAACACTGAGCAATGAGGTACCTACTAAGGTACCTGCTCCAAGCTGAGCTCATTCTTCAGCTTCTCTGGGAGCTGATAGGGCTGGGGCTGGCTGCCTTGGGATCTATATGTTTCTGACAGCTTTGGTGTCCTAAATGCCTTGCTCATCTGTGGAGTGACCGGATGGCCCATCTCACTGCACTCACCTACATGTGCTTCTGGTGATGAACTGAATTCTCCTATCACCTGCAGCTCAGGCATTCAACAGGCTCGCAGAGCTGCCTCTGGATTTTCTTTTACAGTGAGCAGTATAATTTATAACAGAGGACTCAGAACATTCTGGAATTAAAGGAAAAGCAAATAATGATTTATGCCCTTTCTTTTGAAAAGGGTCACCATGCCTCGTGAGGAAAGCTGAGCAGTAATGCTGGAAGCAAAGCTGAGCAACATCCCTTTATGGTAGTTTGCTTTAAAAGTGCAGCCACTCAGGTTCATGGAGATGCTACCTGAGAGACCATCTGCTGCTCTGGCTGGCCTTGATAAAGAAGTCTCTGATGGCAGCACCATTGTGGGTTGCTGGAGTGAAAGCCCACCAGCTGAGCAAAGCCTTGGTTTGGACACATGCCCAGTGGAGGCACTGGGGAAAGGTTACCCCCACTCGTATGTTGGGCAAGATCTCCTGGCCTCCAGACCCTAGTGCTGTGTGCTGTAGTGATTCCAGAGGAGAAATGGGGCTTAGGTCTTTTCAGCAAAAAGGAATATGTAGCAAGGGAGGACTAGAGGAGAAGCTTATCAAGAATGTGCAGAACTCACGTTTGGAGCCTGTATACCTGCAGTCCTTGTCACATTGCTTGAGGTCCTCCCAGTGCTGCCTTCACCCATGAGTATGGGATTCCTACACAGCTGCAGACAAGTAGATGGATTTTTCTCTGAAACATTCTAATTTAAACTTATTCCATGGCTTTTAAGGAGATCCTCATAAGCAGTCTGCAGAGTAACTACTCTCTGAGTAGCCCAAGGGCTCCTTGCCAAGCAGGCAGGTTTCTGAGCTCTGGAGGAGAGCGCATGCTTTCAAGGGACCATACCAAGGAAATTTATTTGGCTGTCACTGTGTGCCTGACTAGACATGGCCTTAGGTACTCCTCCAAGTAAGCAGCCTTGATCTCTACCTTTGGTCTTAGTGATTGATGGCATTAAGTTATAGGACGAGCTTATTTCCTCAATGACAGATGGATTGGGCACACCCTGACAATTTTTTTCTCATGCGCTTTTGTCAAGGAAAAGAGCCAGGCTTTGAGGGGCTTTTGGACTATAAATCTGTTATTGTTGAGGGCTGAAGTGACAGAAGCAGCAGAAGCCTCACCATCACCTTGCCTGTCTCCAGGGCTGTGCAGGGTCTCAGCTGAGCCTAGGAAAGCAGCTCCTCCACATCCCTGTGCCAAAGCCAGGGGGAAACAGTCCCACTGTCCCTGCCCAGGATGCATCAGAGATTCAATATCTGATGATTCCTCCCCTCTGTGATCACCTCGCCCCAGCATCATGTCTAGCAGCAGTACCCAGAGCATCCACACTCCACCAGCACCCTCTCTGTTCTGAAGCAGCACCCCTGGCTCACCAGGCAACCTCAGGTTTCCAGCAGCTAGGTCAAGAGCAGAGAGAAGCAACAAATTCAAGTAATAAATAATGCTGAGGAAAACCAAGCAATTGCGCAAGTGCTTGTGACAGCAGCATTTACTGTTTTGCTAAGCTCTTCCCAGATGTGGCGTCTCTGCCAGAAAATGTCAGTGGTCCCCTTATCCAGAAATATCCCAGTATCTCAGCCCCGGTTTAGTTTGGATGCAGTGTCTGCAGCTCTGGATTTGCTGTTCTCTGACATGCCTGGGAGCAGTCACTACTTCAGAACTAAAAGAATAATAGAAGTTGAACAAACACTTCATGGTATTAACATAAGATATTTAAATAGACAGTCAAAGACTATTTTATCCCACCCAGAGCAATGTGAAGAGCAGAAGATTTATGCCTATTGCTAAGCAAATACCTCCTAAGAAGTCACATCCATCTGGGAAGTGGTTTTTGTTCTAAGGAACTGAAGGCAGACCAGGAGTGTCTACTCTGGGCACCCAGGAAGTCAGGGAAGGACGTGGCAGCCCCGCTGAAGTCCCAAACCCAGTGGTTAATTCCTGGACAACTTTGGGACCTTCTCTGCTGAGTGGGCTCATCGTGAATCTCTCGGGACACAGGCTGGGTTTCCCCAACGCTTTTGTTAGGAATGAGAGGTCCTGGCTCTGATCGCACATTGCCTGTCAGGAAATTCATTTCCTCCTTCTCCGGGCCGGGCCGGCGGGGTCAGCGCGGACCCCAGACA
>NW_008238365.1:3807858-3823991 GCF_000691975.1 Corvus brachyrhynchos | reverse complement strand
GCGCCAACAGAACCACGCGCAGCTCCGCTCGCGGCTCCCGTGATGTCAGCGCCGGCGGCCCATCTGATGTGACTCAGGAGGTGTCAGCGTGGTGGCGGGCAGGGGCCAGGAGGGGGTTCCTACCTGCTCAGGCTACACCTGGAGAAGGTGTTAACTGGCCCACGAAGCAGGGGAAAGGTCGTTCCCAATGCCTGGCATGGCCACGAGCGCGGACACGAGCGCTGAGCTGTGCGGTACCGGAGGGGAGCGCCGCGTTCGCACCCCTCGCAGCAGTTGTGCAACGCTCACGATGCAGCCGAGCAAACAGGACCGGCCTCTCCCTCCGCTCGCACTGCTGTGGGAACAACCCAGCAAAGTGAGGCAAGACCGTGCTTTCGCTCCCTTCAGCTGGGGATTTCCCCGGCGCGGGCGTGCCGTGCTGGTGTGGGGCTGGAGCAGAGCTGGACCCTGCCTGCTGCTGGGGAGATGTGGATTCGTGTGGTGTCCGCGGCAGGGGGAGCTCCCCTGGCACTGCACTGTACTCAGGATGCTATGGCCGGCTGCTTGGACCACTGCCACCCCCAGCCCCAGTCCTGATCCTTGCTGCTGTGCCACGGTGGGAGAGCCCAGCCCGGCCCCAGCCTGTCTTTCCACTTTTACACAACCGTGTGCAGAAGTGATGCATTTATTGCAAAACAGCTTCTGGAGTGGAGACTCAAGAGACACAATATTCAGTATGTGGGATCTGAGGTCTGTTTGTCAGACAGTTTCAGTTAAGACTCGCCAGTCTTAACATCCTCCCAAGCCCACACACCTGATTCACAGATGACATCAAGTAAAGGGGGCAAAGAAGTGATTGCACTTTTGTTTTGCTCTTTGGGACAACTACCCCTTTCCTAAGAATCAGATTTGCTTTCTCAGCCTTCCACCTAGAGGCCTAAGCAAGGCTTTACAGTTTAGACTAAATGTTCTGATTGATTGTCCCAGCTTTATGAAACAAGCATTTGGGATGAGAAGGATGATGCGATGCAGAGAGCAGGTGAATGAGAGGCCAAGGCTGGTTAATGCCGCTCCCAGTCCTGCTGATAAATGCATGTTCTTTGCTGGGCTTGTCTGTCTAATCTGATGTGCAGAAATGGAAACTTGTCCTTTGGTTTATAATCTTAAATTCTCTCTACAGTAACTACCAGCAAATTCCAATTGGTCAGAGCAGGAGGTGGATTTGATGTGCCTCACCCCTGTCCCTGTTGGTGATCCTGCCTCTCTGCAAACCTGTTAGAGCAGCACATCCTTCTTTTCCTCCCCGCTCCATGCAGTGTTTCTGTGAAGGTGGAAAGTTGCCCATTTACCAGCAATAATTGCATTTTGGTAGAAAACATGTTTTCATGAAAACAGGAGGCTGGCTTTTGGTTCCCATTTAGGTTTGCTTTAACAGACACTCATTAATGTGCTGATGAAATTAAGGGAAAAACCTGTGCATGCAACAGCTACTTAAGAACCATGAACAGCAGTGAGCCAGCAGCTTGTTCTGACTCCTCAGAAGTGTGCTGTGCCTTGCCAGCAGCCTCAGTTTCTGGGGTTTGCTGTTGTCACATGCTTTGGGTTGCTTCCGCACAGCTGCAATCTCTGTGGTCCTGCAGGAGGGTCTGCAGAGCTGCAGAACTGCCCAGAGCTTCCTGGAGAGGAATGCTGTGGGGATTGGGGGTCTGAAATTTCCAAAGAAATGTCTTTGACTATTCCTGAAGGGAAAAGTTGAGCACCTCCCATTGCAGTGCTGCTGGGCTGGCTCAGTACTCTGAGCATCACCAGGTGACAGTGTGATGAAAGACTCCTGAGCAGTAAATACTGATCCATTTAACATGACTATAAAAAAATCCATGCCAATAACCTGTTGCAGCTTAAGGCATTTAAAAAATTCTCTATCTTTTTGTAATTCTCTGTAATAATAATTAAATGACCTTTAAAATGGCAGTGGGTGGAAAAATTGTGCAAAGCTGAATAGCAATTCAGCAACTGCTGAAGAACATTGAAAATCAAGTAGAAAAAACTCACTTTGATGTTAAGGAAGGTGAAGCAATCAAGTCTGAAGCTGGAAGTTTGTTCTTCATTTGTGCTGATTTACAGATCCCATTGGGCAGAATAAATATGGGATCACTGGGCACCCAAGGGATCAGTGAACACCTCCCCATGCACAGGAACTACCACTGGCCTCAGCTCCCTTTGTGCTCAGTGGTCACATCTGCTCCAGAGCAAGGGACAGCAGAGTGATGGCAACAAGTTTGCTTTGCCATGACCAGCAGCTCTTGGAGAGTGGTTGAAGCTACTTTGGTCCTTCTGAGGGTCCCTCCTGAAGAGCTGGATAAATCCCCTGTGTGCGCTCACACACCAGGTCTGAAAGACGGGGCTGGAGAGGAAGGAGCTGGTCCTCTTCCCCATACCCACCTGCCAGGCAGCAAACGGCCCCTCTGCCCTTGTTGTTTTGAGCACTGATGGTTTTGCCGTGCCAGCCATCAGCAGGTCTGGGTCACGCAGGGCTGGGGATGCACACAGCTGGAGGGCTCCTGCGCTTCACTGCAGATACCCAGAGGCAAGCAGTGGTGGGTGACAGAGGGGACAGAAGCACTGGCGGGTGACAGAGGCCAGGCCAGGCAGAGCCTGCAGCGTCCTGGGAGAGGAGCTATTGCTGCGCTGCGCCGGCACAGCCTCCTTGCTGGTATCGCCACTTCGCAGCCTTGTGCTGGATTTGATCCCTACAATACATGGGATTTATCTCTCTCACTTTCATGTGCCTTTAAGGAAACACCACTTTTTATCTCATTTCTGCTTTTTATCATCACAAAGAGTTTTTAATGAAATGAGAAAGTGTCTGTTTCTGCAGGCCGGCGTGGCGTGGGTAATTTCAATATAAAACAAACAAGGCAGCTTTCAAAATTAAAATTTTATGTGTGGCATTTTCTCATTTAACGGAATGCACAAAGACAGGCAAAACCAATTAACGGGAGGTTGAGACTCAGCAATTGGCAAAATTAAGCAACAGGACTCTGCAAATGGAATGATTTGTTCAAAGAAAGTTTGAGAAGGGGATGGAGAGGAGGGAGGAAGCAAGGCTGTGATCAAAAATCCACCATCTCTGAAAAATAAATGCAGACAACCTGCTTCTTAACTCATGTTCTTTAGACGGGCTCCAGAGCCCCACAGGCCAGGTGGAATGACATAGCCTGCAAACACCAGCTTTGGGGGAGAGCTGGGGATGTCCCAAGTCAGGGCCTGGATGCTGTGAGTGGCAGGAGAGGTTGGCTCCCAAAATGTACCTGGCCCAGAGCAGCAGCTTGTGTCAGGTGCAGGGCTCCTCTAATGACCCTTCAGGAGAGGGCTGCTTCCATTCCCAGATTTTCCTCTGCTTCCAAATGCCCTCCCCTCCCACCAAGGAAAAAATCATTTCCAGCAGGAGTTAAGCTGGAGACAAGAAGGAAACCAAGAAGGGGAGACTGGAGGTGGCTGAGCAGGAGCAGAGGCAGCCTCTGCCACCCGCACATGGCCCTGCTCCTGTGCAGGGCCATGATCAGAGGAACACTGTGGGGGCTCCAGATGAACCATCTTAAAAGAGAGGAAGAGTGGAATTAAGTCTAATCACTTGCTATCAACCATCAGCCGGGGCTGTGCCTGCAGAGTTCAGGATTTACAGTCCCTGGGAGCCAACCTGAGCTGGGCTCTGATTGCCACAATCACTGCAAAATGGGGCTGGGGCTTATTTGCTTGTTTAGCTCATGATTTGTGGTGTGAAGTGCTGAATTCTTTAAGGTCAGAAAGTGTCTGGACCTTATTTGACTGGGAATTTAGGCCTGCTGGACTAGAGCAAGGCTGAGTCCTGCCTCATCACACAAGTGAGTCAAGATTTCTTTTTGGTGTGCTGCCTTTTGCTGGGGCCACAGAGATCACAGTGGGAGAGTCCGTTTGCCTGGCAAATGAAATGTGGAGCAGCATTATTCCCTGTGCTTCCAGCTCTGGTTTCCACAGAGCGACTGATGGAGAAGGCAAAAGTCACTTGCCAATGAGGGGCAGTAGCCATCCAGCCCTTGCACGTGGCTCCTTGCATGTGGCTGCTCAGCTGCATGTCTTAAAAGAAGATGCAATTCTTGGGGGGGAAGAAGTTGGGAAGGGATGTGCTGAGCACCTGTAGCAGCCTGGGCAGAAAGATATTGTGCGCTTTGCACTCACTTGTGTAAGAGATAGAGCTAATGTGACACTATTTCAGCCCAACACTATTTGTGGCTGACAGTCTGGAGGTGCCAGATGAAAGGAGGGAGCCCTAGGCCTTGGTCTGGAGGGCGACACCAGCTTCCAACCAGCGGGAATCACCCAGTGCCTCTGGCAGCCACTGGTTCAACCTGGCCATGGGAGCACCTGGAGAGCGGCATAGGGCTCCCTGGGGCGTGGCCATGGAGCAGGAAGCTTCTGGGTCTGGGAAATGAAACTTCACTGGAAGGAGAAAAGCATGGCTGTGGAAAGAGAGGAGCAAGCTGCCAAACCAGGTAATCCATCTCTGGAGCGTCTGCGTCAAGATGATTCATGTCTTCCAATTTACTCCCAGCTCAAATCTAAAGTAAATCAGCCCAGACGGTTCCCGCCCCGTGCCAGGACATGGTGTCAGTGTGGAGAACATCCCATCCCGCCCATCCATCTCACTGGGCTCGCAGCTCCCAACTTTAAAGTGTGTCCTTCGCAATTAGAGCCAAACTGTTTGTTTGTTGATAGGTGATGGGAGGAGAGGAGGCACCCTGGGAAGCAAGATGGGATGTGAAAAGGGATGATGAGAATGGATTTTTTTTAATATGCTGCTCAGTTGCTTTCCTGCAGCAAATCCTTCCACAGGAGAATAGCTCAGGAAGATCGTTATCAATATTAGTTCTCACCTGTAATAAGAAAGTTGTCCAAAGTCTTAATTACCTTTTAAAACTATTTACAATCCTCCTGCCTCCATCTGTGGCTTTTCTGCCAGTCCTGATACCGCACTGCCTCTGCCAGCAGCCTGGAGCCAGCCCTGGTGCCACAGAGGGATGTGACCCGTGGGGAGAAGGGAACATGGGAGCAGGTCAGTGCACCCCTCTGCAAAGCCACTGGTGGGGAGTGGGATGGCCCCTGTGCCCCAGCACAGCCCCCCAGGACAGCCTAGGCTGCAGGAGGAGCTGCAGGGACACAGATTCTGGCTGTTCCCTTACACTGGCATCCCACACCATATTACAGCTCATTTCTGCCACAGGGGTGCTGAGGGAAGGCAAGCTGGGAGGTGCCTCAGTTCCGCCATCAGTGTCCCCCCAGGCTGCTCCTGCTACCCATGGATCCTCTGCTGGAGAGATTGGACAAAGCAGGTTGTGGCTCTGCTGCTGCCCTGCTGTGTCCTGCAGCCTGCGGGGCTCGGCCATGGGGTCTGGGGGGATGTGGGTAATGAACAGCTCTGGCTGCAGACCTGGGAGCAGTGACACAGCTCTGAGTCTGCTAATGAGCCAGACATTTTAGGCACTAATTCACTTTATGATGAGAGCACTGCTCCTACTCAGATTAAGTATTTATCTACTTGTTTAATGCGAATCAATAACTGAATAACTGTTTGATGGGGTGGTGGCATTTGTGGAACTCCGCAGTCATTTGTAAGTCATGTTTTAACGCCTTTCTAATGAGCAATACTAGCTCCTCACCACTCAGGCCATGCACTGAGAGCAATGAACCCAAACACACCATCCTCAGGAGCTTTCCTTGGTGTTCAATCCACTCCTGCCTTCCAGTCCGCTCCTTTCCCTATGTCGGAGCAGTTGAGGGGCTGCAAAGAGCTGGCAGCAAAGCCAAGCCCTAGTGGGGTCTCAGCCCAGTACTGACATGGGCTGGGAACTGCTTTGACTTGTCCTCTACCAGGTCTGCTCTTTGCAGGAGCTGAAAAAGTTATCCCTTAGAATCTAATTTTAATTTTGCTTCAATTATTTTGTGCCAATGAGTTTGGAAATTCTTGGACAATGGGGCTTGCCTGTCTGGGTAAGCTCTGCAGGGTTCAATTGTGTGTTGTAGGCAAGGCCAGCATCTGGGTAGGAAAAGAGTCTGGGAGTTTCAAATCCAGGCAAGGGAAGGACTTCAGGGTGCCATCTCACCCCTCTCCCTGCTCCAGGCCCTGCCCAGTCGGCTCTGATGGACATTTTTTGGGTAGTTCCCAAAAGGATTGGTGAAGGAGACGTTTTAGCAGCTCTCAGGCAGTGCATCCTGCAGGCATGGTTCTGGAGTTGTGCCTCCAAAGTGTCCTAGAAAGGGTCCCCAGAAGAACTAATTTCCAGCTGGGTAGGACTTTATGTACTCCAGCCATGTTTAATTTGCTGAATATTTCATGTTGTTGTTTTTGGTAGCTCTTCAAACTCCTCAAAAGTGAGAAGACAAACTTTTCCATCTATTATCTTGGGCCATTTTGCATCTGTTACCCCATGGCTGCAGTCCCAGTGCTGGAGGCACCATATGGCTTGCATTGTGATTAGACATAACGCACACAAGGAGCAGCAAGACTGAAAAAATGGTCTGGAATTAAAATTCACCTTGTTGCTAACTGCAGAGTAAATTACTAAGCCAGAGGGACCAGGTATCACTGCAGTGGGCAGAGGGTGTTTGTTTCTGTGCTGAAGGAGCCCTGAAGTATTTTGATATTGTGTCTGATTTAAAAACACAGGAGTTGCTCCACTTGTGCTGCAGCACAGCGCTGCCTCATACAGCTAATGAGAGTGGCACAAATACCAGAGTGGTGAAGCAGGCCCTAAATACTACTTATATTTTCCATGATATGGGAAATAAGAGTGTTCCTGAAGGAACTCCTTCTGGGAAGTACTGACACAGTGAAAATAATCCGCTCATGCAGCAAACCTGCAATTAGAGAGGTACCTGGGTGAGTTGCCTGTCATCCCCAGCAGGACATGCCAGATTGAGCTGCTCCTCATCCTCAGCAGAACATGCCTCAGCCTGGGGTAATGGAACTGAAACAGGGGCCTCCCATGTTCCACCTCTGATTCCATTAACAGCTGCTCTGCACTGGGGATGGACGGGTGTTTCTCCATCTCTGCAGTGAGGAGATGGGCAGTGGGCTGTGACACAGCTTGGCATGTGCTCAGGAACAACCTGCAGCCCAGACCTTTCTGGTCAGAGGTAACTGCATCAGCCCAGCTCAGCCCAGCCTGTCCATGCTCCCCTCTGTGCCCGGGACATGGTTCTCTGTGCTGTGCTTGAACCCTGAGTGGGCTGGGGTTTGACAACCATACGGCAGCAGTTGGAGGATGTGTCCCATTTGTGAGATCTCTGAGGGTTTCTGCCTTCACCCTTCTCTGCTCTCCTCCGTATTTGCAGTAGCAGCAGGGCTGGTACTGCCATCAGCATCTCCTGCTACCAGGCAGCTCCCAGCTGCTTGCAGGGGGAATGTGCTGTGGAACTTGCTCTGGAAGCTGAAATTCAGCATTAAAGGATCTGCCTCCCTCTTTGAAGTTGAAGCTAAGAGCAGGTTAAAAACATGGCAGTCTGGGTGGAAGCACAGGAGAACAAACTCCTGAGGTGTGCTGGCACTCTCTGCACTGGGCCAAATGGATCCCAGGATCATATGGATCCTTTCCTTCTTATGGTACCCAAGTCCCAGCAGTTCCCTGTGGCACTGAGGGACCTCCTCATGTCCTTCTCTGTCAGGTTCTGTCTGGACAGGACAGGGCTTGACTTGGATTTCAGCCGTGGTTTCCTGCACTCCATTTTATCCCTCTGCATGGAGGTTTTTTCGAAGACTTGAAGCCTTCTTTGATCTCAGGATATTGATGTAAATATTGCATGATCCTGCCTCAGCCTCCAGGAAACCCAGATGTTCAACTGATCAGATCTTAACATCGTGTTCAGGAACCCTGAAAAGCACATAAAATAATAAACTTGTTCCAGCATGACATTTCTCTGTTCAGGATCAAATTCAGGGTTTATTCATTATTCCTGACAGCTACTGCAGGAGGTAGAGCAGGTAAATAAAGTAGTTGTGGGCTGGGTCTGCATGAGCTGAATGCAACAGGTCACACACAATTAATATTCAAATCAGTCTGATACAGAGGCGTAAAACCTCCAGCCGGCCGGCTCACTGGGTGGAAAGCTGAGTAAGGCTGAGCCCAAGTTTTCCTAGAGTTCCTCATGCTGTTGTTTAGATAAGTTTAAATGAGCTGTGATTAAGCTAATTTCAAGCTAATTAACTCAGAAAGATATTCTCCACTTTTTAAAATTCTAAGTGGTTGTTCATTAGGAGCGAGCAAACGGGTGGAGGCTTCGTCACTGCAGCACAAGGAGCTAAATGCAGCAGAGCAGAGTCATTACTGAAATATGAATATTTGTCATCTAATTAAATGGCATAATTAACGGACCGTTATGGTACTGCTGCCATGGGGACATGTGCCCTTGTGCAGGCAGGTGTGGGGCATGGGGTATTCGTGTCCTGACCCCCTGCTGCCCTCCCGGCACAGGGTCGGTGCTGCCGGACACACCTGGACTCGGCCCCGCTGTGGTGGGTGCAAGCTCTGGGGACAAGGTGGCACTTGGGGACCAGCCCTTGGTCCCCCCTGCCCCCAGGACAGGGTCCAGGAGACTGTTGGGAAGCATCCCTGCTGGCTTGTTCCCAGGGCTCAGGGTCATGCACTCCCCACATCAGTCTGCTCCAAAACCAAGATGGAAAAGCCCACCCCAGCCCTGCTCCTGGGACACTGCGATGCAGCTGCAGCCCAGCACTGCCAGGGTGATGAAAAATGAATGAAAACAAGATTGGGAGGAGAAGTGATGGGTCGATCTGAGGAGACAGCTCTGTCTGTGGTTTTGAGCATGAGCCTGGTTGTGTTGTTGCTGGATCTAATGGCTTTTGCAGTTCAGTTTCTGGCTCACTGGAGCATCACCTGATTGAAGGCACAGAGGAAGGACTGGGCCATCCCCACGCTGCCACAGCCTTTGGTTCAGGCTGAGTGAGCACTCGGGAGTGAGCGGTGCTGTGGCTGCCTCCCTGTCTGCAGTGGCTGCCAGGCAGGCAGCTTGGAAAAGCCTTCCAGGGAATGTGGTCTGCAGGGACCAGGATCCCTCACCCAGCCCCCTGCACCCTCATGGTCCCCCTCTGCCATTGCCAAATCCCCTTTGGGTTGGCAAAGGTGCTCTGGCTGTGCCTGGCCAGCCCCGCTCCCCTCACATAGAGGCTGAGGCACAGCCATGTGCTGGCAGGAGCATTTTGTGAGTAGCAGAAGATGCTCAAGGAGGTGGTGACCCCTGCTTTAAAACCCCACAAAGCCATAACACAGAGCATCATGAGTGCAGCACAGACATAAGCTGCGTATCATCATAGCTCATGAGTTTTCCTTTCCTGCCCAGGTCATTCTGCATTGAATGAGAGCTCTTTATCCTTACGTCCTTCTCTCCGTAGCTCTTGTTCCGTCAAGTGAAAAACCTGAAAATCCTCGAGCAGGTTATGAAATACAGTTACAATGGAGTGAGAGGCATTAGATTGAAGGATTGATCCCAGCAGCAAAGCCATTTCCCTCTGTTGTGCACATATAAATGAACCTGGATTGTGTGTTGAGCGATGAGCTGCCTCCACAGATGGCTCTTGGCACGGGGAGGGGGCAGGTGCACCCTGTGGCATGTTCCCAGGATTCTGGAGCCAGACCTGTCCTCTGCATTCTCCTCTCTCACTCCTTGAGAAGGGCCAGTGGGACCATGCTGCTCCTGGCAGGACCAGGGTGGCTCAGCTCTCCCTCTTTCCTTACTCTCATGAGTGCAGCCCCCTTGCAGAGAATGTGGTGGCCCAGATTTGGGTTTCCCACTGCCCAAGTCCTTCCAGCACCCCTCAGTGATATTGAAATTTCACAGTCATCAGTTTCAGAAATTATTTCTGAAATTTCCACTGCTCTTGGAGCTGTAATAATTTATCCCAATTTATCCCTACATTTTCCCTCAGGAGCAGGGGAGCAGAGCCACCATCCCTGGCAGCAGGTCCCTCATCTCCTGTCTTCAGACTTCTTTTTTATTAATAGGTACAAATATCACTAACATCCCCCTAGAGCCTGCTGCCCCTTTTCTGTCCCTGCCAGGGAGAGGGGAACTCTAAGTGCAGGATTCCTCCTCCCTCACCTCTGGCTCACACTGCTGCAGGGGCACAGTTACTAGCCCAGGATGTTAGCTCAGCTTAAATGGAACAGCGTAGCAAAAGGTGTCTCCAAAGGGGACGATAAATCAATGCTAAAATCTATTTTGCCTAATAACGCAATGATCTTTTCTAGCAAGAGAGAAGACCCTGTTTGGAACATGCAGCAACATGAACTGCTCCTCTCCAGCCTTGCTCTCAAGTCTGCTCTGCCTCACCCGACCAAAGCCGCTGGGTTTGTGCAGCGCAGCTCAGGACAGGGGCTGTGCCATGAGCTCTGCTTGCAGTGCTGTGTAGTTTGATGCTAATTTGAGGTAATGAATTAAACTTAAAAGTCATAATCTCCAGTGCTGCAATCTCTCATCTGTGGCTTCGAAGATTTACAGAAGGTTTAGTGCAAACCAATTCCTTGTGAGAGCTTGTTCTTGTGATTAGTAGTGATGAAGGGAAAGGATGCCACCTGATTATTTCATGACTCTCAGAAATGCAAAGAGATTTTTTTTCCCCATTTGTATCCCTGCCTGCTTTAAAGGGAAGCAGCAGCAAAATTGTGGGGGAAGAGCAGGAAAACCATCCCAGTTTTGGGTCTGGCATTGAGCCCCAGCATCCCCTGCCTGGGCAGACAGTGTTGCCCTACACCACTGCCTTGGGCTGAGGTAATGGCTCTGCTGGCATTACCCAGCCCCCCAGGCCAGGACCCTGGTGCCACTAGGGATGAATGTCTCTGCTGAGCCCTGCCATGGCCCTTGCAAGTCCAAAGTCTCAGTTCAAGGGGGAACAACTTAAAAGCCTAAAATGAAGCAAGTGCTTAGTTGGGCAGAGATGAGATTTATTTATTACTGGCATTGCATGAGGGCCTCTTTGGCATCCTGTGAAGTGCAAAGGTCTGGCACTACAGACCCAGGAGAAACTGCTCTCCATCTGACTGTAATTCATAATAATCATGGCAACATATGGCAAGTGACATTTCAAAGCATCTAAATCTCACCAAGGCACAGGTAGGCTTCCTAATGTAAAATATTCAGCCTGGTGCCAGAGAAAATGTGAGAACGACAGAAAACCCAGCACTGACAATGCTGGGAGTTAGAAGAGAGTCCCTGGAAAATGACTCAGTTGATGATATCAAAGTTCACAAATTTAAGTGTCTGAGAGTGCACTTTCCTGACAGCTGAACATTTCCTCCAAGTCTCATAATCTTGTAACAAATTAAAGGCAAACAGGAATTCATCAAAAGCAACAGTCTCAATTGTTATAGCAAATTGACTTTAGATTATTGCTGGAGATGGAGTGAGGACAGGGCAGCAGCTCCCTGAGCAGGTGTGAGCATGAGCAGGGGGACATTTACCCCGCAGTAGGGATGGCTTCAGATATCAATGGCCAAATCAGAGCCACTGCTGCGACATCTCTGTGTCACTTACCAGCTCCCCTCATCCCCCCTGGGAGAACTGTGGCCCTTCCCTGGTCCCTGAGAGTGGTGGCTCTGAGAGAGCTGTGCCTTGTCCCAGGACACCTGCCTGAGGCAGAGACCAGTGACAGACCCGTGTCAGCAGAGCCCGATTCCTCCTTCCGGGGCCTCCCCACCACGCTCCTCACTGCCGTGTCCCTCAGCACGTCACCTGTGTGGGCAGGATGTGGCCAACATCTCCCAGGGTGGCAGAGCTTCTGTGAGCTCCTGTCTCCTGCTCCAGGCACCCCCTGCAAAGTGTCTGTCTGTGTGTCTGTCTGTGTGCCCATGCACCTCCAGGGAGTTCTCCTCATCTCCACTCCAGCTTCTGTTTGTTAATGTGGTTCAGCAAATAAATAGTGAGTTGTGGGTTTTTACCATTATAAACCAGCCAAGATATGAGTGGGTGAAAAATGACAGATGAGTGGAAACAAATCCTCCAGAATCATAAAGAGATACCACAGGGGAAAAAAAGGCTTTTTACTGTGATTGTGCAGAAAATCAATAAAGCCCCACTACAAGGCAGTGCTGCAGATAACAAGCAGATTATATCAGTTTTCATGGAACATATTGTTTGGCAGGCGGAACGCTCTCAGAGGCTGTAATGGTGCCTCATAAAGTTTAAGTTAGTGTTGTTGGTGAGGAGATTTAAATAAAACCTAAATGCTGACATTTTGATGGTTATTATTTATTCAATAGCCTGAGATGTCAAACCTTGTTGTCTTCAGTTTTCCAAGGAAGAGAAGCTCCAGACAGAGCAGGCCTGGAGTGATGGATAGCCATTTCATCCCACACTTCAGCACAATCCCAGGTGGATATTCTCCCAGAAACAGGCTTGAGGGCAGCCACAGAGACACTCCGCCTTTGACAGAGAAAATTCCTATAGCAGAAATATCTACCTTTACCCTCAGACATGCAGCCTACCTGTCCATGTGCTCCCCAGGAGCATCCCTAGGGCAGGCAGGGTTCCAGAAGTGGGTGCTCCATGCCTGCACTGAAGTAGCCACGCTCGCCAGCCCAGGCTCCCCTGCAAATCCATCCTGTACCCACCGTGGGAGGCCATGGGCTGAGCGCTGACAGGATGGGTTAATGACTGCAGGGCTCTGAGGGTCACCCTGCAAATCAAGTGATCGATGCCATGCCAGTGACAAGGGAGAAATAAGATGGCCCTGACAGGGCAAGCTTCGCCCCACACCTTGGTCATTGGGAGAATAGGAGAAATATTATTGGGGCTTAAAGTCAAATGGTTTTGCTCTACCCATGGAAACGCTGTTGTTTGGTCTCCGCAGGATGTCCCTGACAGCCTGGTGCCAAGTGCAGCTGGTTGCAGAGCGCTCACTCTTCTGCTAATTGCAAAGCTAATTGTTCTTACTGCAGAACCCATTATAGTGTATCGTTATACTGCAGTTAACGAGATGTTTGGATTAAATGGCTCACTAAAAGTCAATAAAAAGAAATTTGCTTGACTATTCCTTTAATTTTTCAGATGCAGTGTTAATTCACTGTTAATTCTCCCCAAAGGCCTGGATTCATTAAACTGCTTAACACAGGACTAATAAATATATATATATATATATATATATAGTGCAAAGGCATTAAGGCAGAAGCCCAAAGCAGTGAGCATGGGGAATTAGAACCCCAGAAGAGGGATCAGAACCCCAGAGCAGGGAGCACAGGGGATCAGAACCCTAGAGCAGGGAGCACAAGGCATCAGGGGGATGTTGCACAGTGCAGACGCCAAATGGACACAGAGCTGCCCCCCAGAATGATCCCAATGACAGCATTAGGCAACTCCTGTCCCCTGGCAGGGCAGGGCAGTGTCACACTCTGCACTACAGCTGGGGAAAAGGATGGGCTGCCTGAAAACATCCCTAAATGGTGGGGGAGAGATCGCAGGGAGAGAGGGTACACCAGCCTTGCCAGGACTCACTGTGAAGGGCACCTGGGGACAAGCAGGGCGTCACAGTGCAGTGAGGGCACGGTGCAGTGGGAATCTCCATCCCTGGGCTGATCTGGTTCTCAGCATGTGCCAGCACAGCTTGGAGCCACAGGTCAGACTCGTGACTGCTCACCTGGCCTGGGTCTGTGGTGGGCACTGCCTCACTGCAACCACCATTCATCTGGGTTCACTTGCATTCTTCTGCAATTTCTGCCAGCAGATTGTCAGCCTTTCGGGACACAACAAATTGCATCAGGAGCAGTATGAATATATCTGTTCCAAAATTAGATGGAAGAGCTCACAGCACCTTTAGAAAGGATCCCAGGCATCTGAATTCTGAGCAGAAAAATATCATTTCAGCTGTAATGATCTATAAAGAAGGAATAAATGCCTTTTATACTGGCTTGTCTTGCAAAAACCATCCTCCTTGTTTGTCTCATTGTTGTGTGCACTCCATGGGATGCTGCCCTCGGGTTTCCACCTGCTACTGGAACAGAGCTGGAGCTGTTCAGAGAACAGCCAGACATTGGTCCAACCTCGAGGAGGTTCAGGCCAGGTGGACGGGGTTGGGTGAGAGTTTTCTGCACATTTTCAAGGGCAAAGGCAAAACAATCTGATGAATACTGAGAAAATTTTACATTGAGTGAGTGTGTAAAGGAAATCCTTTAGTTTCACTTCCCACTTTGCCTGGCACAGGCTCCTGACATGCTGCCAAGCAAGATATGACAGAGAATTACGCCTTTAACTATGAACAGAGGAAGTAGAAGCTGAAAAGCAGAATAAAGGAGCAGCCACTGCTATTGCCTGACACTGGGTTGTTCCCAATGGCTCAATCAGCTACCCTGACCACAGAGAGAGATGGGAGGGCTTCTGGTGTCACTGATTCTGTTTCCAGAAAGGTGTCATTGCTGTTTTTAAGCCCACTCACCAGGCACCAGCCTTCCCACAGCTCAGTCACCAGGGCTGCACCGAATGCCACAGGCTGCGAGTGTCCTCTGTGCTGGCACTGTCACAGTGGGGCTGCACCAGCTCTGAGGCTCTGCTGCTCCCCATCAGCTCCCACCACTGCCCTGGCACTCCTTGGGGTGTTTCGGGCTCCTCTGTTCTGGGACAGAGCTACGATCATTCTGCAAATGTGCTCCTAAGAAATAATGACACAATGGCTCAGTGCCAATGAGGGCCATGTGCAAAGCGGGGGCTACTTCAAAGTGAACAGCAGAATAAAGAAGATGACAGGAATCATGAAAGGGACAACATGAAATGGGATTTAACGGGAGTTCAGAGTCATTACCTAGATCACAGTTAGACAGGACACAGCATCTTCAGCAATCAGCTGTGTGCACAGAGGGTCACTCCTCCTTGCAGCGCTGGGTGCCAGGTGTGGGTGCCCTGCCAGGCACCAGCATCGCTTCACTGGCTAGGAATTTCCTTATGGAGAGACGCTGACAGGTGAGGAAGCTCTAAAGCCCCAAAGCCTCCTGCCAGCAGGACTCTGCCATGCCATTCACATTCCCCACAGTCACATCATCCATCCTTATCACACTGCCAAGAAAAAAGTTCCTGTTCCCTAGGACTAATCCTCAGTCTCATTAAGAGCAGGGCTGGAATACTAAATTTTTAACCAGGGGAAGCTCCCTGGTCCATTACTGCCTTCCTCCCACGTTTATTAAAGCAATAACTTTGTTTTTAAAAGGCACATGTTTCCCGTGAGCTCTCTAACACTTTGGTGTCCTAATTAAAAAATATAAATTAGAGATTGAACAGGTCTCCTGCTTCAAAGGAACGTAAATTGGGTGGCTTGAAGTCCTGGGGAAAGTCTGAACACAAAACACTCCGAGGTGGCTCTGCAGACAATGGCGCCTGAGATGAGAGGAGGAGGAAGATGGAGGTGGAGTAGCACACTGAGGCCCTCATTCACAGCTCTGTGCACTTTGGGGAAGTTCTCATTAAAATTTCATCACCTCTTTCTTCCGCAGAGCAGAGGGGCCCTGCAGGCTGCTCTGTCAGCTGGCACTGTCCCTGCCTTCATAGCCTTGGAGGAGCAGCTGCTCCTGTGTCCCTGGCCCCACATCTTTCCATGCTCTGCTCCGCAGAGTTTTTCTTCCCAAATCTGAGGGAAAAGGAGGATTCTGGGGTGCAGATTCTGAGGACAGGGGTTAACAAGGTGACCCTTCTTTGTGCTGTGCTGGCTTTCCTGCTCTGGGTTTTGCCTGAATCAGTCTTACACCTTCCACAAGTCCAGAAAAATGGAATTTAGTGTTGTCTCGGTTTTGAAAGACAGGTGTCTGCTAAGGAAGGCAGAAGCTCCCCTTGAAGTGGCAGATATAACCCCTTTTCCCTCTAAGTTATTATATTTTGAAATCAAGGGCCTTTAGGCAAAGATGTGGGAAATAGGAATAACAGTTCTTTACTATATATATATATATATATATATATGTATATAACCAGTCAAACAAAACAACAACAACTATGGCAGTAACAGCAATCACAAACCCAGTCCCAGCCTCCTCGGCTGTCGGGCCCTTTCCCCTCGGGTGCAGTTCCGCTCGCAGCCGGCAGGGGCGCTGGCGGCTCCCGGTGAGCAGGGCAGGTGCGATGGTTCCCCC
>NW_008238365.1:3781407-3801121 GCF_000691975.1 Corvus brachyrhynchos | reverse complement strand
CCCTTTTTGTCTTTCTTAAGTACAGCTATTTGTCCCCTAGCAACATGCATATGGGAGAAAATTCCTTTGACAGGAAAAAAACTAAGACTAAACTAAACCCCCAACAAGTGTTTGGCTACAAATGGAGAATTCTGGTGGTTTGATACAAAGCTGTATTTTTTCTTAGGTTCCCAGGTACATTTTTATTTATACACTCATACATATCCACACATACATGTGCACATGAACCCCTCCAGCTCCTGGCCCCTGGCAGTCCCACCCAGACCAGCAACTCATCCATAAGCATCACACACATCCACCTTCAGCTGAGAGATGTGGCTGAACTTTCCTCTGTTATCTTTCCGTTTCCATGGCAATAAAAGTAGCTTCTGATAATGGCTATTTCCTAAGTACTGTGAGGTTTGGTAATTTTAGCAGCATTATAGCACAGACTTCAAATGGTCAGAGTTGCTCAGGGTCACTCTGGCTTGGGCTTTGAATTGCGAGTGGATGTGAACCAGGGGAGGTTTTTCTGGTTATCCTTAGCTTATTCCTTGTACACCTGTTCCCAAGGGATCCACAAGACTCTGTTCAGTCTCAGGCGGGTTTTGGGACCGGCATTGTTCGTGGTGTTGGTGTGACTGCAGGAAGCTGCCAGCTCACCTGTCACCTGAACCCGCCTCACAAACAGCAGCTGACTTAATTATTAGCATAAAAAAGAAATAATGCCCCATATTCCCCAAAGCCTGTGATACAGCTGGGTACAAGTAATGCCCAGGTAATGTACCAGAGGATGAATTCCAGCTCTGCCTGGATCATCCAAATGACTATTGATTCCATGCCCACTCCCTGCTCCTCTGGAGCTGCACATTGTCTCCCCATAAGCTGCTGACCAGGTGCCTGCTCAGACACCTGACCCATTGTTTTGGCTCTGCTGCTGCAGGAGCCCTTTTCCAGGCCTGGAATTCTCAGGGGGGAAACACGGGACCAGGATCCTGCTCCTTCCCTCAGCTGCGGCTCATCCACCTCCTCCTGAGGCTTCACTTGCATCGACCCCCAGTCCCTAAGGAAACATTGCTGGCAGGAAGAAACATTCCATTTTCCCCACATTTTCAGTGCCTAGCTGTAAGTTTCCATTCATTTCCACTTCCATTCCTGGAGCAGGTGGGTGCTCTGGCACAGCCTCGCTCTTCCCATGCTGTCCCTGGGGACAGCCCGGGGGCCTCACCCAGGGAGCACCTTCCTCTCTGACCCATGTGGCAGTAATTTAATCTCCAGATCTGCCGAGCATCATCCTGACCTGCAGAATCACATTCCTCCTGCTCTCAATAAGCCAACCTTTAATATGAAGTGTGAAACTTCTAATTTAGTGTCGTATCAAATAATAAGTGTTGTGTTTAAACTGTTGCTTGTATTAGTCAAACAATCACAGATCAGAGCCAGAGGCTTCTCGTCTCTCTCATTACCACTGACTTGCAATTAATATTTATAAAGCAGGACAGATTTTTCTTTTAAAGCGAATTTTCAGCTGTCCTTCGGATTCTCAGACACAGGCTGCAAAATTTATAGGCTCTCCTTCACCTTCACTCTAAGAGAACAAAGCTTTTCATCTGACATATTTATAATTTTAGTCTGTAGGGACAGAAATGAAGCAAAGCATGGTGAGAGATGGCAGAGAGCTGGGAAGGGGAGAGGGGAAGCCAGTGGGCAGTGACAGGCACCAGCTGTGATAGGCATTGGCAGCAATGGGCAACTGGTAAACACCAGCAATCATGGGCTCAATTTCACAAAGCACACTGGAAATGCCCCTGGATTTGAGGAGGGGAAGACTAACTTTTGGAGCATTTATTTAAAAAACAACCAAAAATTTCCCCCTTTGGTGAAAATTTTCATAATTTCCCATTGTAAAATCATTCAATTTATTCACAATATTCCTGAATATCTCATTGTGAAACTGAAATTAAAATATCCCAATAGACTCTGGCAGAAACCTTTGCATAAATGTGATAGGATTTTCTCACAGTAATAAATCCCCATGGCAAAATATATTAGAGAAGAAAATGTTTCAAAATAACTGTTCCCAATTAAAACTTCACTAGGGTTTACACTTCCCAAGTTTTCTTTTTTCCAACATCATAAGCAAAAAAATGACACACGCCCAGTCCAACACCAATTGCTCCCACCATTGACAGAGCAGGAGCCACACATCACACACTGAGCTGAAATGGCCAAACTCCCTCCAGTCATTCCTCACTACATTATTCCCTTGCATTTTAAAATTAATATCAATAAAACATACATTAGAATTGCAGAAATCATGGAAATGTCAAACATCTCTCACTCGCTTTGGTGAGAACTTTGTTAAGTACCAAATGCAAATGTGCAGCTGGTGCCTCTGACATTTTGGTTCCTTTGCTGGCACAGGCTAATCAATTCAGTTTCTAATTTTAATTTTATCAGCAGCAAATCTGCTGGATTTTTCAGGCTCTGATGTAGACCAATTAATTTCTAATCAAATTACCTGGGTTCGGATAGGCTTTGTCCGCACTCTCGGCAGTGCCAGGAATCGCAGTCCCCTGACCTTGCCATGGCAGATGGAGTGCACCAGCTCCTGATTCTACTCCTGGTCCTGCTCCTCTTGGTGAGGATGCAGAAATTAACCCTTTAGGCGTGGAGAGGGGGCAGAGGAGCTCCCTCCTCCCCTCCTGCAAATGCCCAGCCCACAAAATGTGGAGCCCCAGCCTTTACTGTCAACCATGCTGTGACCTCAGTCCTTTCTGAGATATGACCACCTTGGGGAGAGCCATCCATGCCCCACTGTGAAGGGAAGCACCCTGGGCATGTCCTTTCCCTGGTCCCATCCCCGGTCCCTTGCCAACCCATGACCCACAGCACTGAAAATGAAGCCCGGTTTTCTGCTGAAAAGGAGCCCCTGAGTCACTGAAGGTGTGAGCACAGGAGTGTCAGGCACTTGCTGCTGGGAAAGTTTCTTTATGACATAAAATTACTGAGTTTTCAGACCTGCTCAAATAGAGAACAGAATTGGAAACAAGGTTCCTTTTGGCGTCTCCTTATCTGTAATTCAGCTGCTGGTTTTAAAAACCATCCTGCAATGTCCAGATGGAGTTTGTATCTATTGCCATTTTAATTTGTTAAGATTTTTTTTTTTGTCTGCCTTTCTCTGACATGGGTTGCAGCATTAGTGCAGCAATTAACCAACCTGGTGACCAAATGTGTGATGAGAAGTTGCTACATCCCAGCACTGACTGATTTCCAGTTCCAACAGCCACAGCCTTGGCTGGGTGTGCAGAGATTTGTACATGCAGAGACCTCTGTGCCTGATTGGCAAGTGGGGATGAGTCGCAGATAAAGCTCCATTTTGCTTAAAGAGCCCTTTAAAAAGAAACACCCTTAAATATCAATATTAGCACTTAGAAGGAGTATTTCCTAGAAAAAAAGTATTGCATTTTCAGAGCAGGGATGGCAGCCAGAACAGACAGAGAGGGTCAGGGCTCTGGCCCCTCTGCCAATATTGTTCCAGCCACAAGGGAAGCAGCCCAGAGCACATCCGTCCACTGCTCCAAGGCTGTAGCTGATCCATTATCTGCAGCCTGTAGTAATCTCCAATCTTTGTACTTTAATCTGTAAAACAGACAAAGAGCTTTTCCAGCCTTTCATATGCTGAATGACAGGCCCCACTCTCTCCCCAGCATTTCCTCTGACTCACTCATTACAAGCTATTTTAGAATGTGCTAATGACAAAAAATACGTTTTGATCTTTACTGTTACGAGTAAATAAAGAAACTCCCCTTCGGGGTTTTTGAAAAGGATTTTGTCTCTTCCCACCCCATGTCCAGGGGGCCCCTATGTTCTGCTCTGCAAAAGGGCTTTAAGTTTTTACACAGAAACAAGAGGGACTCACCCAAGCTGTTAGTGCAATAAAGTTTTCTCTCCAACTAGGGTCAGGGACACAAGCCAAGGAGGAGAACCAAATCACTGATTTAATCACTGTGCAAGGAATTTTTTGCCCCTTTTGTGAGCTGTCCTGTTCAGAGACTTTGCTCTCCTCCCTCCATCTGCAGCCACAGATGAGGTGGAATGAGAGGGAAACCTGTCTCCATTTTCCCAGCTCACAGGATAAGTGGAAGCATGGGAGATGAGATGCTGAAATCCTGCATCCTAATGTGATGTTGCTGCGCAACCAGAGCAGAGCAGGAGCTGCTGCGAGGGGTGGCCCCGGGGAGCAGAATCTGCACAGCACAAGTTTCTCTGTCCAGGCTGGTTCTTCCTCCCCACACTCTTCCCTCCAGGACAGCAGCTGCTGCTAGAGCGAGCCCAGTGCTTGTTTTGCCTCATCCATCTGTCCTGGTGGGCCTCCCATACATTCCTTATTATTCTGCCCAACATCTGTTCACAATTTGTTTCTAATTCCTCGGTCTGCTCCTCCTTGTCTGACTCTGGACGTAGGGTTAAATTCTTACGCAGACCTGGAGCATGATGAACTGGAGAACGCACCCACCCCATCATCCCCTGTGCCCGGTGTGGGTCAAGTGGATTCTTTTGGAAGGTGAGTCCTGCAGCATAGATTCCCTTTGAGAGACCAGGGCAGTTGGATAAGGCCCCTCACCAGCCCAACCCTCAATGCCTACCCCAGGCCACCATGGTGGCAGCTGCTCTGTGGCTGCCCAGGGTTGGCTCCTATCAGTCGGCATTAAATAACCTTAATATCAACTTCTCAAAGGACAAAGTCAGTGCTGAGTTGTTCTGCACAGACACAGGTGCAAGTGAGAGCCAAACACTGCCCCGAGTTTGCAGAATGCGTTGGATCCTCTGGAGCAAAAGGGAGATACAAACTCCTGGGTGGATGCCAGGTGGTAATGGTAAGCAGATGGCAGGAAGACTGCTGAGAGAGGACAGGTTTATTTACTTGCTTATTCATTTATAGACCATATTTTGGGAAATTAAAATTAACGTGACTTTGTACATCTGCACTCAGAGAGAAGAGGGACAGGCATAGGCCACGGCTACCTGTGCCTCTCCTGCCTCCCTCCCTGCTCTCCTTGTTTATCTGCTGGTGGATGGGGATTGGGTCCTTCATCTCCAGCACAGTTCTGCAAAGCTGGGCTTGATCTGAGTGCAGAGCTGGGATGTGAAAACTAATAATGAGCACATCAAAACTGCAGCAATGCACACTGAGAGGGGCCACTTGCCTGTCTCGGGCAGGAGCAGCTCTGTGTCACCAGTCTCAGAGATGTTCATTGCCCCTGTGAGGAATCAGGAATCCCACAGCCTCTCCAGCAGCCTGTTCTCCACTCACTGTCTCTGGCTGACAATCTCTTTCAATACAAGTGCTCAGAGTGAGGACTGGCTATGATCCTGCTCTCTCCCAGCTTTACATCCCTCTCTGCTTGTGCCCTCATGAGAGGCCCTTCTATCTCATTCCACAACAACTCCTCTCTGCCTCAAAAACATCCCCAGTGTCAGGAAATCCTGTCCCACCCCTAAGTGCTTTCAATCTCACCTCCAGTACTGGAGTATTCCTAAAACAGCAGGAAGCCCAGCCACAACAGCTCCTGTACCAAGCCCAGAGCAACCCAGGGGCTCCCAGGGCAGCTGGCCCTGACAGTGACCCCAAAGCAGCTCATGGTGGGCGTCAAAAGGACCTGCCATATGAGACCATAGGGGCCTTGTTGGGGTAAAACATCCACAGCACACAGAGCTGATGCTGGAGAAAACCTCTCCAAGCACGTGCCCTTGCTCCATCTCACTCCCCTAGAGCTGCTGGCTGAGGCGTGAACAATTTTGCCTTTCAACTTGAATTGAATTACAAAATAATTAACTCAAAAAAAGCTCAGGAGTTACTTGGCACATGTGCCTGTCTCATGCACTACTGCCGGTATCCTTTTGTCACTCCACTGGCTTTTGCTGGTCATGCTGAGACATCATGGAGCTCCACATCCGTTCCCCTCTCCTTCCACTGCATGACATTTCTCAGACCACTGGGTGAAACCACCTCAAGCCTGATCTCAGGCTCAGCCATCCTCAGCCTCGGTGACCCGATACCTTTAATCACTGGGTTAACAGAGGGAGATGGCAGAAGGGGTGGATCCAGCACTCCAGGCTTCCCCTGCCCTGTCCTGTCCTTCCCAGTGGAGTCTTCTCCGAGCACTGTGGGGGAAGGAGGTGGCAATGCCCTGCCCAGCCCTGGCACCTCGTATGTCCCCACTTCAGCCGGGAAGGTCTGGGAGTGCCATTGCTCAGCAGCACCAGTCCAGCTGCCTTTGCACCGTTGCCAATGGAGCTTTTCTTCCTCTCTCCTCTTTTTGCTGATAGGAATTAGCATTAATAATCTCTCTCCCCTCCAGGGGAACACAAAACAAAACCTCCCTCCAGCACATGCCACCTCCACCGCGCTCAGCCCCGCTCCGGTCCCACAGAGCCCCGGCAGCCTCCCCGTCCCCCATCCCTGTCCCCCCTCCTCCAGCTGCTGTTGGGAACCCACCCCCTCCTGCCTCGCCTCCCTGCAGGTGGGCAGGAAAGCTGGGGCGGCAGAGCCTTTGGGAAGGAGCTCATCCAGAAACCACAGAAAATGATTTTGGGAGCCAGGAGAGGAGGAACTGGGATGGGGAAGAAACATGGAGCCTGGCAAACCCTCGTCACCCACGGCTGGGAATCCAACCCCCCACCACGCCGGGCCAGGTACTGCTGCGGTGGGTGAGCCACCCTCTCATCCCGGAGCCATACCTGGCTCCCACCCTGCTCTCACTATACGCTTTTCCCCTTCTTGATGAAAAGAAAATCTTTTCTGATTGAACTAATTACGCTGATTGAATTTCCTCCCTCTCTGTGTCTCTGAGTGTGAAAGGTTTCCTTAATTTGATGGGGGTAATTGTTATGCACACACTGTCAGATGTTAATGCAATTCTGTGATTGACAGGTAATCAGCACATCAGCTGTACAAAAAGAGTGAATAAGTCTGTAATTTTATTTCCCCTGATTCCACTGTGTGGGATGGCAGGAAAATCTAAATTAGCAATCAGGGAAGGCAACCCTGCTCCAGCGCGAGCTGCTCCAGCCCGGGGAATGGCTGTGGCTGGGATTGCAAGGGCTCCCTTGGCTCTGAGGGACTCAACTGCAAACACCTGGCTCACTGCTGAGCCTCCTGCGGCTGCTTCGCACGGGCTCGTTTTGTTCATTTGGGGTCCAGACCCAGCAGTGCCTGCGCCTACGTTCCCAGGGCAGCATTTGCACACAGCGTGCACGGCTGCAGCAGGAGTAGGAACGCGCTTCCTACAGAGAGAGGCAGAATTTCCTCAGAAACCTCAATGTTTAGTACCCCGAAGTTCCTCCGAGAAATCCGCGAGCCGTGTAGAGTCCCTGGGCTTTGCTGGGGGCGAATCTGCACGAGGCTGTGGCTCTGGGACTATCCTGGGGCGAGAGCTCGTACTGCCAAAAGCTGCCCCTAGAAAGAGCGAGGCAAAGGAGGTAATTGGTGTCCAGGTGCTCCCCTGGGCTTCCCTACAGCGGCGGGGAGGGGAGGGAAGGCAAGGCAGCAGCTTGGAGATTTTCACTTCGCAGCTTCCATCGGGCTGGCAGAGCTGAGTGACAGAGGGAGAAGGAGCCCAGCACTCCTGCCAGCACCTGACAGCGGTGCCCGATCCATTTACTGCTCGTCAGCTGCTGACGAGCCCCAGACAGGCAAGAGGGAGGAATGCCACGAAATTCCTCCAGAATATTTTCAGAAGCTTCTTACATTCCTTGTTTTCTTTCTTTAGTAAGACCCTGATGTAATTCTTTGCTTATTTCTGAACTTGGATCCCAGGATATCGCTGCACAACAGTTCTGAGCAGCCACGGGTCCACACGGCGGTTTGCTCTCGCTGTCGGGGCTGAGGCGTGGGAGTGTCTGCACACACACTCCGGGCACAGCCTCCGGTGTGCCAACGCGGCACCGGGTGCGCGGCGAGCCCGGGCACCCACCACAGCTGGGTAGAGAAGCGCAGAGCAAGGAAACCAGCGGCCGTTCCCAAAGGAACTGCTTCCTCCCTGCTCTCCCCTTGAGCTGGAATTGATCCACGGCGGGTCAAACAAAGCCTGTGCACCGGGAGCGGGTGCTGCTGGTGCCTCCTGCCCTGGGCTGGCCGTCACAGCCCCGTTCCCCCCGGAGTTCCCGGAGGCAAAGGCGAGGGGGCTGCCCCTCCCCAATATAAGGCAGTGCTGGGGGCTTAAGCACCTCCAGCTCAGGGGCGGGGATGGCTGATGGCAGACAGCAGGAAAAGGGAGAGGCAGCGGGACCATGAACAGCATCCACGGAGCGCCGGCATTAACATAAAAAAGGGTCAAATCCCTCGTATGAAGAGCTGGGAGTGAATAGCTACATTTACCATTAGTAAGATTTATCTGAAATACTTAAAATCCTTTTTGGAAGGATTTTAGTCTTTAGGAGGCTGGTTCTCTCCCCCAGAGCGTGTATAAACCAGGCTATTCAAGGAAAAAAATCCGTGCTGATTGGGATGCGGAGCGCTGCCCTGCACTTCAATGGGATTGGGCGGGGGATGAGCCAGCGAGGAGCTCTGCCCATCACAGAGATGATACGGGAGACTCAAGGAGCTTAGTGGTTCTTAGGGTTTTAAAGAAACAGGGTGTGAGAGGAGAAGATTAGAGCAGGACCTCTCTGTAGTCAATAAATCCCAAGAAAAAGCAGAGACCGCTATGCTGGCAGAGCTCCCCTTGTACTGTAGAACATATAAAGCACCATCTTCAGCTAAAAGGATGTTTGACATCGGAGAAAATTAGGCAGATATTTTTTATCCAGCGTAAGTCACATGCAAAATAAATTGCAAAGGGCGGCAGCAGGAGCAGCTGGTAAAGACAGATTAAAAATCAGATTCAGACAAGCATCTCAGGGCAAAAAAGATATTTAGGATTAGGCTGCTAATTTGTAATCACAGACGGGGATGGGGCTGCGCTGTCAGGCAGTGTACACAGGCTGGAGGAGGAGCACAGGCACTGCGTACGGAGCCAGGAGCGCCAGGAGGAAAATGTCCGCATCCAGGAGGAAAATTCCCGTGTCCGGGAGACGGGGGTTCTTTTGGGAGGAGCCGAAATACTGCCCAAACTGCTGCCCTCGAGCAGGAGAGTGCGGCGCCCAGGCCGGCGGGCGAGCTGCCGGAGCTCCCTGTGCCAGCAGAACTGCGGGAGCGGGAACTGCAGGTGGCAATCGCATCTTGCGATGGGAGGGAGGCGAAAGCTCCGTCCGCAGGCTCTGCCCGAGGACGGCGAGCTGGGGAAGGGGCTGCGCAGCCGGGGAGCCCCTGGAGCCCCCCATTCACTTGCTCACACCCCGGGAGAGGCTCTCCTATCATTACACGCTCGCTGCGCTCAAACAAAGAGTCCATGTTACTTTCTCAGCAGGTAAAAAGCGAAACCTTTCCCTCCGGCCGCTGAGCCCTTGCAGATTCCATTTTCCAGCGGCAGCGGCGTCCCGGGCAGGAGTCCCCCTCTGCGTGCCGTGCACACACAAGCCATCAACACTGGGGACATCGAAGAGGTGACAGACTATTTAGCAGTTCTCTGTCACCAGGCGCTGCTGGAAGCATCTCTCACTGCCACCTGTCAGCAGGTGCCACCTCCGCGCCTGCCTGGACAGGGGCTGGGGACAGCCAGGACACCTCTGCGTGGCACGTGCAGGGCAGGACTGTGCGGGCAGTGCCTGAGCTAGGGCAGTGTCTGACACGGGGTCCAGCACAGCCTTGGTGCCACCAGCTCTGCCCCCGACTGGTCACGCGGGTCCGTGCCGGCCACGTGGCTGCTTCCAGCCTAAGTGCTCCTGCGGCCGTGTCCCACGGCTGGTACACGATGTCCCATCTCGACACGGCGCCCTTACCGTGACAGCTGGGGGAGTGCTGAGGGCTGCCGTGAGAGACGGCAGGCGGGGGACAGGCTTTTAGTGACACTTTTCTCCGACCCTGCATGCCCGGGGGCTGCGATGGCTCTGTGTGCCCCCAGCGTCTCCTCCCCAGGACGATCCCCCCACCGGCAGCCACGCACTCAGCTGGTACAGCAAGGCCAGGACAGCCACTGGTGATGATTTCTGTCTGCTCTCACACCACTGTGCTTTCTCTCCGGAGCTCATCTGGCATCTCTGCTGTTCTGCTCTGGCACAGACACGCGTGTGCTGCTCCTGACAGACACTGTGGGGCAACCTTCAGGGTTTGACACCTTTCCCTCCCCTTCAAGCTCCTGTTCCTACCCCTCATCTCACAGTTCATCAGCTACACCTTTAATTTAAAGAAGGAAACCCCAGATGTTTCTGAGCATGGCTTACACTGAGTCATCCCACCACTGGAGCGGCACTCACTGCCCTGGGTAGTGATGAAAACCAGACCCAGGAGCTATAAATCACTCCTGTTTGTCAGGCTATCCAAGCATGAAATAGTCTCTCAGCTGCTCCAAGGGCTGCCAGACCCGGCGCTGTGGGATGTGGCTCAGCACCTCCCTCCCACAGCTAGACCTGGCTCTGCTATGGCCAGGCTGGGTTAGCCTCTAGGTAAGCAGCCAAGTGCTTTGGTTCTGATCACGTTCCCATGCCTAATGGGAGAAAGGATTTCCTCTAAAATTATTTGGCGTGAGTGGCTAAAGACCCTGAATTTTTCATCCCCCTTCCCTTATCCTGAAGAACACCTGACATCAAACCCCGAGGGTAAAGCAAACACTCAAGCCTGTATCTCTGAGCTGAGGAAGCTGTGAAGGAAAATATTGGCTTGAAAAAGTTCCAAGGGAAAATGTTCCATGAGCAGCAGCAGCGCGGTGCTCAGGTGCTCAGGAGAGAAGAGACAGGAACGCTGGAAGGAGCAGAGCGGGAGTGACAGCAACTGCGGGAGCGCCCAGCCGGAGCGACCTCAAACTGCAGAGGCATTTGGGCACTAAAAATCTGTGTCCTGAGGCGGCTTCTTAATTCCCTGGTGAGGACCCGAGGTGCTGAGGCAGCCCCGGGGGTACCTGCAGCCGGTGACAGCTCCTGCCAGGGGCAGCAGCACCGTTCGGGCTGCGGGACACGCACACCCCTCCGTGGGGGCTGTGCCATCGCAGGGAGCTGGTCCGTGCTGGATATGGAGATCCCACCACACAGGCTGCCACAGCTCGACGAGCCCAGCGTAAAGCAGCCAAGGCAGGTGAGAGTGTCAAATCCTTTCCTGGGATTTTAATAGCATCACAGCACTCCAGCACATGGATAAGAGCCTCGGGTGAGAGTCAAGTGTCATCCAGATGGTTTTCTCTGCCCTGCAGCACCTCGTGTCCTTTCCCTGCCTCGCCCCCAGCCCTCTCCGAGCTGACTGCCTCGGGCTAATGGTTTCACTGCAGGCAGCTGCTCTCTGCTTCCCATTTCCACAGCAGGGATTTCTTTGCATCCCCCAGACCTCTCCTCCCTGCCCAGGAGTGAGGGGCTGGCATGGCTGATGCTGGGTACAGCTCTGAGCATCCTTCCCAGGCAGGGCATTGTCATACCAATAAAAACCAGGAATAGAAGCAGGACTGCAGGCACTCTCCTTTCTCTAATTTCTCACCTGACCTGTCCCTTGCTAAGGAGGGTCCTGGGGCACCAAGGAGCCACCAAGCTCCACTGAAACCGTGAAGGATTTTCTCCCCCATAGCTTCTCTGGGTCCAGGTGTCAGTGCAGGTCGGGGGCACCAGTGCAGCTCCCAGTGGGAAATTCTGGGTCAGAACCCACAGAATATGGAGGTGCTGAAAACAGAAATTCCTGGAAGCTGCCCCTTTCTTCAAAATATTTAGAATTTTTTGTCAAAAAAAGGCTGACAACACCCAAACTGACTCTTTTGGACTGGGTTCTCGTGCTCTGCATTTTCAGCCAACATTTTTCAGTGGGTTTTGGCAGAAAATCTTTGGATTTTGACAGTTGTTCTTTTCTCAACGACAAGCTGACATCTTCCACTACATTTTTTTTTGAATATCTGAGTTTTGGTTGTTTGAATTTGACTCGAGAAGAAAAGAAACTGATTTTCACAAACTTTCCAGTAATAAAAGTGAAATTATCAGTGGTCAGGATGAGCCGATGTGTTGGGAGCTGCTGGGAGAGCTCGGGCAGGGGAAGGGGAATGCGGGACAGAGCATGACCTTCCCATTTCTCACAGCCAGGAGCACCAGATTTGCTCACGGCATTTCAAACACTTGTGTCACCATTGCCTTCTGCCTCCAAGGCTGCAAATTTGTTGACTCCTGCCAAGGCCTGGAAAGAAGGGAGCGGTTCTCTCAGAGTTCTCTGTTTCTGCCCCAGCTTTGGGGTCTCCTCTGGTCCAGACTAAGCATCACTGAGCTTCTCCTCACACTGACCTCCCTCCATAAATCGAGAAGGTATCAGACATCTCCACCTGATCAAAACAGACTTATTCCCCCACAGCACTCCTGGGAAAATGCCCCTTCTCCAGCTCAGCTGGACATGACCGAAGTATCCAGTTTGTCCCTGTCACCTCTCAGGACTCCACATTCCCTGAGCTCCAGCACCTGCCTGGCCACCCATCCTCGCCAGTGGGAAGCAGATGAGCCCAGCTCGGAGGGACTTGACTGTCACCCATGCGAATCATCAGCGTTAATGTTGTCCTGACATGGTTCTGTACAATTTACTGCATGTGATGGACTCGGGGAATGTAGCTGTTTTAATTACAGTAAGACGCCAGGCAAGATTGGTTATGCAAGTCAATAAATCACTTGGCTGCACTGATTAAACAGGAGTAATATTTTGAATAAGTGACTGTCTCAGGAACGATCATTACTGTATTACATTATCATTCTCCTCTGCATGTATATTGCAAACAAAATTAAATGGAGATATCAAGTTGCACAGAGACTAGACACTAATTAAGGCAAAAGCTGTGAGGCCTTTTTCCCCTTTCTCCAAAGGTGAGACTCTGGAGCAATGACCACTACGAGCACTGGCCAGTCTGTGGCTTTTCCCACCTGTTCTCTGGATTTAACACTCACCTGTTGATGAGGCCAGCGGCTCCTGGGCAGCACCTGTAAAACAAGTGGACAGATGGAAGGAGGATTAGAGGAAATGTTCATATCAGGCAGAAAAGAGATAGATGTCCTTACACCAGATGAATGTTCTGCCAGGGAACGGGTGTGCTCTCCTTGGCTGGGAGGTGAGCCCAACCCAACCCAACCCAACCCAACCCAACCCCAGATGGCTTTAGTCAACCAGAGAATCCTTGCAGACACACTGTGTGTGATGGCCTACATTATAAACAAGGTGAGACACATGATCCAGTGATCCTCCTCAGCCTTAAGCTCTGACATGATGAATTATATCAGACATTCCAGGCGAACATTATTTATTTGATCTGATTTTTACAGATAATTAATTTTTCTGAAAGTACCTACTGGTACCTTTAGGAAGCATTGGCATGTTCATTAGATTTATAGCTCCTTCCTGGGTAATGACTAATACATGAAGAGTCTGAGCCCGCTCCCTGCGAGGAAGGCAGCATCTCGTGGGAGGGATACACCAAGTGAGAGAAAAGCCTGTGTTAAACTGAATTCTCAAAATAACCATAGTGGTGTGTCTTAGCTGGTTGCCAGAACAGAGACAAGAGAATATCATCAAGGTGAAATACTTTCTGATGAGCATCTTTCATGCTGCAGCGCCTCAGCCAGGTGCAGAAAAGCTTCCAGCTGACCTGAGGTGAAATCTCACATCAAACTGTGAGTTTTGTTCCAGAGCTCATCAGCCTGCTCTTGCTCCTCCAAAGTATCTGGAACAAGCTGTGGGGCTGGCCTGACTCCAGCAGCTTGGCAGCTCTGACCTGCCCCCTTGGCAGCCCTGCTGTGCCTCCAAAGCTGAAAGTGCCCCGGCCTCCCGGACCATGGTGTCCCGGCAGGGCTGAGCCACAAGCAGCGGCCAGAGCTGGCTCCTCCAGCCCCCGCCAGCTGCAGATGCACATCCTGTCAGCACCTGCACGAAATTGATTTTTTAGCACCAGGCAGATGGGTGTTAAAAGTCAGGAGTGCAATTTGGGGGGTTTGCAGCAGCCTGGAACGGTTCCTTTATCTATTTTTTATTACTCCAGCTTTTCGAGTCCCAGCTGACACATACGGTAGTCAGGGCTGTTATCGGTTACTGCTGCCTGTTCCTGGCTGCTGATGTTTCCCGCACTCCAAGCCTTTATGTGGGATTTAGGAGCACATGAGTGGGTCTGCTCTGCCTTGGCTCACCTCCACTATCATCTTCAGTGGCATCAACATCCACATCCACAAATCTCCCGACATCTCCCTCAGCAACACAGGAATCTTGCTCCTGTCCCTATCCTGGCTCCCTCTCATCTCTTCTGCCAGAGCCAGACCCTAGACACTGCACATTCCTCATGCCCATGCTGCAAGAATGGGGTTTGTTTTACATTGAGGGATCCCTGGCCGAGCTGGAGCGGACCACTTCTGCTTAGCATCAAATGGCATTATCAACGAAAAGAGAATTATGACTAATAATTCGTCCAGAAATTGTTCGCTGGAATGACTGATGCCCTATGGACTACCAGCAAGAGATGAGTTGCTCCTGCAGAGCAGGGCAGCAGTGCCAAACTGCAGGTGAAAAACACTTCACTTGCATCACAGTCATTAAAATATGGTGAATTTTTAAGGTAATTCCAGTGTCATTCATGCTGACTTCAGACCATGTCTCATTTTCCTTGCAGCAGTGTTCAGACAGATCGTCCAATGTGCTACATGCTGAGATTTTAACATTCATTTCCATCCATTTCTCTTTCTTTTCTTTTGCCTTGTGGGGCTTAGAAAGAGCCAGGAATGTCTATTCTGTGTCACAGGCTGCACTGCACATCACCACAGCTGCTCCACCAGTTCAAACACTTGGATTCCAGCCCTGGGAAACATGTACATGGGTCAGGCTGGTGCTGCTGCAGCACCGGCGGAGGCAACGTCACGACTCTTGCACCATGATCTGTCCCCAGATTTAGTCCCTGCCTGCATGGTACTGCCACAGGGTCACCCCAGTGAGGGACATTCTTAGTGAGGAGCCTGACATGCTCTGCTGACATGGGGGTACATAGGTACAGGCAGGTTAAACATTTGGTGTTGGTCAGATCCATCGGGTGCAGGAGAACACAGGACAACACCACAGGATGGCAGAAGGGAGGGTTAAACCAATCTGACGGTCAGCCCTGGCTCTGCAGAGGCATTTATTCATGGGAGAGGCTCAATTAAGTTTAGCTCGTGTGGGATGCAGCAGCTTTAACAACCTAAGTGGGATATTAAACAATTCACGGAGCACCCAGCAGTGCAGTGAGACCCCTCGGAAGGACGACAGGAAATGTGGCCATTCATAAAAGCCCTTACAGCCCTTCACCTGCCAGGCAGGGATCCAGGCAGCAGCCACAGCCAAGGGAATACATGGAGACGTGTCCCCCCATCTCTCGAGCCGGACACGGCTCTGAAGCTGCTGGAGGTCTGCCCTGCCCGGGGCCCTAGGGGCAGAGACCACCCTGCCAGCCCATCCCACCCAGGAAATGCTGCCTCCTTGCCTTTGGTCCTGCCCCTGTCTGACAGGTCTTGGCTTACAGACCCTTGTTCTCACCTTAATTGGCTTTCAGGGCTTGCTCCCGATTATGTTAATCTCCTCAGGAAAAGCTGTTTTCTAGCTTGTTTGTGCGTTTACACCTAAGCAGCATTTGGCAAAGCAAGAGCTGCCGAGTGTCAACGCTGGCGGGGGAGTGTGGTGTGTCCTGGCATATGGCCCCGAGGAGTTTTCTGGCTGAAAAAGGGAAGAGAGAACCTGCAGAGCCAGGCCCTGAGTGGGGAGAGCTGCCGGAGCCCACCGGCACCGCGACAGGGAGCTGGGCTTCAGCCTCTGAAGGGAGGTGGTGGTTCCAGCACTGAGGGCTGGAACAGGCTTTGTGCAGCCTTGGTGCCTGCAGTGAAGCAGGGGGGTCCCAGAGGTGGTGTGACCCCACCCAGGGCCTCAGCTCCCATGGCCACAGAGGGGTGTGATGGCCGGGACTGGGAGTCCCGTGGGTGGTGGGGCAGGGCCGCAGCCTGTGAGGTACAGGATGCCCAGGGACCTCCCCTGCTGGTCCAGGGATGGGGGATAGCTGCATTGAAGCAAAGTCCTTGTGGGGCCAGGAGAAGGGACGAGCTCGTGGCTGTGTCTCAGGTCACCACTGGCACAGGACAAGGTGCACAGCCCCAGTGAGCCAGGTGTGTCTCAAAACATGATGGCATGTTCACTGTGCTGGGAGGGAGCTCAGAGCTGTGTACCCCCTTCCTCCTTCCCCTCTTTTCCCTCCGCCTCCAGCCTCAGCTCTGCAAGGGTTAAAATGCAGATATTGCCTTTCTGCTCAGTGAACCAAGTGATAGGATTGCAGTTAATGGTAATTTGAACATGTTTGGTCAACTAGAAATACATAACTAGATTGAAACATGAAAATGCCCTATGAATTTATACAACTGATGCATTTGAATGCACTCAGCTGTTAACTTCATTGCAAGAAGGATGGGAGAAATAATTTGCAACAACCCACACATTTTTTATTGAACCTTTGCAAATAGGAATAATATATCAAACATATCTCTGTGTCTGCCTCACACCTACAGATAGCAGCACTGCTCATGTATGAGTCAGCTGCAGCGTTTGGGATCTGATAGCAGAGGTTTTCAGATACAAAAGGTCTCTCATCTGACCTTGTTCCTTTGATAGCCAGAGCTCTCCCCGCAGTTGTGGGCACACAGACACCGTCTGCTTCCCCTCCCTTCTGCCTAAGTCGGGGACCTCACTCTCAAGTTTAACTTTGAGCTGCACAATGACCATCAGGCCACCCTGCTCAGCCATTCTGTTGCTTAGAGAAGACTCTGCTGGTGTCACGACCACCTGAAGAACAAAAGATCTCAAACCTCCTCCCCACTTGTAGTGGCCAGCAATCCCAGCTGGATACAGTCCCTTTTTTCCAAGAAATGCATCAAAGAAATGTAAGCCATGGCTGCCTATTCCCCAGCCTCCAAGGAAGGAGGTGGGAGCAGCTCTAACTGGGATCCCACATGGAAATTCATTCCTGTGCAGAGCTAGAGGCACTGGCTGGGATGCTTCTGCCAGGAACTGTTCCTGGTATGGTTTTTCAGACCTCCTATCCCATCCCATCCCATCCCATCCCATCCCATCCCATCCCATCCCATCCCATCCCATCCCATCCCATCCCAATCTCTTGTTCCCTGCTGGGTCTTTTCCCTGCCACTTGTCACATGCCCTGGAAGGGAGATGGAGCTCTTGGATGGTCCATCAGAACAGCCCTCACCAGTGGGTCCAAGAAGGAAAGAGAGAGGATGGAATTGAGGCACGCAGTGAGACTGGGGCTCAGCATCCCCCTTGCTCATCAGCTTGAGAGGCTGCAACTCAATGAGTTGCCAATAAATGCTCCACCTTTCCTTATTTAGACTTCACCATTTTCTCCTCTCATCTTGTTAGAGGGTGTAATTTATGTTGTGTGTGTCCATTTACCAGCCATTATATCCTAAATGAAAGAAGAGACGAAACATATTCTCTATTTAAAGCTTCCAAAATAGGCCTGATTAATATGTCCAATTGATTGTTCAGCTGTTCTACTTGCTAATCTGCAAAAACTAATTAGACAAGTGGGAAACCAAAATACTGGGTCATTTCCATCGTGTGCTAATGAATGCTCTTCGGTTTAGCAAATGTTTTGTTTCTACCATAGAAAAAGAATAACACTGGAGATGGATCTGGCTGCCACAGTGAGAAAGCTGCACTACCAATCAGATCCATAATTGATAAGTCTGAGTAGACTGGCCTACAAAAAAATAAGTATTGCCTCTCTAAGAACCCTGTGTTAGGGGCCAGACTGCAAACGAGCTTTCTGTGTTGAATCTATTAAAAAAAGTGGCACTTCAATCAGATTGCCAAGCTCATAGCCCTTCTTGCCCTCTCACGCCCTCATCACAGCTAATAAACCCTTTTTGCCCCAAAGACCCTTTTCTGAAAGAGTCCTAGAGGGACTTCAGATACTCTGGAAAGATCCTCTCCCTTCCTCTAGAATTTGAAATTTGCTGCTGAATAAGTGAATTTGCTCTTGGTGTTGCAATTTGGAGTGTCTGCATATTGCATCCTTAATTGTTCCAATTACTAACGAGGCTTCTGGGAGCCATGCAAGCTCAGGCCCTTGCTACCTTAAAATGGGCACCTAAAAACAGGGACACTGAAAATGGAGAACTCAGGTCAGAATGAGAAGCAGAGAAAGCTGTGCAGGATGTGGGGAGGAATTAGTCTGCAACCCAGCAGCCAGGAGAAGCCAAGAGCTCATCTCCAAGTTTCAGTAAGCCACGGAGAAGTAGTTGAGATGCAAATATATGCACTTTGTAAATAACCCTTTTACTGCAGGTTAAAAGCCAGTTTCTGGAATTACATACAGAGGAGACAATTAGAGCAACTCCCAGTCTGTGACTCGCCTCAGATCAGCACGTGTGGCTCAGCTCGGCAGAGTAAAGAGCCCTGATCAGCTTGATCCTCTCATGTTTGATCTGGAGCTTACACAATGAATGTCTAATGCCTGCGTGCTCAGTACCCAGGACTCCTTAAACTGAATAACTGATTCCATTAAAAGGGCATTAGCTCTATACGCTCATAATTAATCTCCTCGAGAGAACTAATAGTTCAAAAGACTCGCATGGAGCAAGGACATTTTACATCACACAGCTCGTTTTTCCTAATTGATTAATTTAAAGCGATCTCTAGAGCCACGTTCTGTGGCACAGAATCTCTTCACCCCACACACGGAGAAAAATAAATAGCCAGTAGCTATACCACATTCCTCGGGTCCTGGCAAAGTGAATCAGGAGCACAACTGTGTGGAGTCAAGAAAAGACGTTCAGGAGCCTGAGCCTGAAGCACTCAGGGACAGCTCGGAGCAGCAGCCCCCTCCTTTCATCCTGCAGCTTTGCTCCATCCCCTGGCGCTCTCCTGCAGTATTTCAAAGCCTAGAGAGCACTTTAAATACCCTCGCTACCGACCTCTGCCCTTCCCCAGGCATGCTCTGGAGAGGAAGGAATCTTAGCTTCAGACACTGCATGGCCGAGGCTGTGGCAAGGAGAAGGCAAAGGTGACAGCTCTCGCCTGCGTCAACTCTGCAGCACCTGCCTGCAATGTTTGTTCCTTCATATCCATGACGTTTTCAATGAACATCTTGTTCTTTCCCCACTGTCAAGCCATGGAAGGCCCTGGCACACCTGGCAGCCTACAGCGTCCCTGGGACCCTGTTGGGGTTTTAGGAGCTCTTCTGTTTTGGTTTTTTTTTTTCTGTTAAAGGAAAATGTGTTGCTAGGGGGACAAAGGGCTGGGTACTTCAGAAAACAAAAGGGGTGGCTGTGGGGGTGGGGTGCATCTGGCTACTCTTTTGTTTCACCTGGGTGTGCGGGCAGTCAGTCCCCGGTGTTTGGACAGAGAGGAGGCTGCTTTCTTTGGCTGCTTTTCCTTCTGCCAGAGAACCCCCGGGATCCCAAGCCCTCCTTCCCTGCCCCGCTGGGAGCTGGGCCGTGGCCACCCTGCCCCGCCCTTGCTTCGAGCCTTCGCTACGTTGTAGCCGTGCTTGCCCTGCCTGCCCAGACCTCCGGGGGGGTTCCCCGTTTGGATACATTGCGTCTGCCACCCGGGATTTGTGCTCATCCCTGCCGCTCCAGCCTGCCGTTCCAGCCTGCTGTTCCCGAG
>NW_008238365.1:3774462-3781268 GCF_000691975.1 Corvus brachyrhynchos | reverse complement strand
CGGCTGCGAGCGGAACTGCACCCGAGGGGAAAGGGCCTGACAGCCGAGAAGGCTGGCACTGGGTTTGTGATTGCTGTTACTGCCATAGTTGTTGTTGTTTTGTTTGACTGGTTATACACATATAGATATATAATAGTAAAGACCTGTTATTCCTATTTTCCACATCTTTGCCTAAAAGCCCCTTGATTTCAAAATTATAATAACTCGGAGGGAAGGGGGGTCGCATCTGCCATTCCAAGGGAGGCTCCTGCCTTCCTTAGCAGACACCTGCCTTTCAAACCAAGACAGACCCCATCTCCCTGGAGCTGGGTATTGCCAGGACCCTGGACACTGCAGGGATGCTGGATGCTGCCGGGATGCTGCCAGGCTTCAGGCTGCCCAGGCAGTTGCTGCTCTCACTTACTGCTTTGGTTTGTATCAGGGAACCCAGCACTGCGTCAATCTGGTCATTTGCCAACTGTGTGAGGAGTGAAGCACATCAGTCAGGTAGTTTTCCAGAGTATCCCAGCACTGGGGATGCCAGCAGAGGGATGAGCCACCCCAGGGCAGCAGGGCTGCTGTCCCATGCCTTCCCTGACCATTTGGCAGGACACCTCTTCCTGTGGCCACCCCACTCCTCCACACCCACGGCCTGTGCAGGGCTGACAGAGCTGCTGCCATGCCAAGGCACAGTGGATTTGTGCCCATGGCGCAGGGGCTGGGGGCAGGTGAGGGAAGCAGGTAGAAGGGGCTGCATGCCAATGCCTCGGGATGCTGCCCTGGTTCTGCCATGCCAAGGGCTGGAGCTCAGGGATGTCAGAAATCCAAAGGGCTTTCTTCTTCACAGGAGGGGATGATTTCTTTCATCACTCTAACAGGCTGGAGGGCACTGATGTTACCTGGAGACGCCAGAGGAAAAATCATCCACAGGAGAAGGCAATGGAGAGGGAATTCCTCCCAACACTCCCCTGCTTGGGGCTAAACTTCCGTTCACTGAATGCCATCTCGCTGCACTTCCTGCTCCTCGCTGGAGCGCACTTCTATCACAAACACAGAGCTCTGTGTAGCTGATTATATCAATTACTTCTCAGAACACGGTTTTGATCCTAATCTGCTTCACTGGATCAGTAAACAGAAAGCGCTCCCAGAGAAAAATGCCCTTTTCTTAGAACTGCTAACTGCTACCTGTGGCTGCTGCTGAGAGAAACTGCCCAGCACATGTAGTGCAGCAGACACAACACTTAACTAATCATGAGTATCGTCAGCTGAATTGAAAACCATAATGTTTGCTGCTGGAACCAAATATTCCTGTGGTGTTCAGCCACAGCTGACCCCAGCGGGGCTCACGGCACTGCGTGTTGCCGTCATGCCCAAGTTATTTGATTAACTTCTTATAATCTGAATTAAGCAAGGAGGTGTTTTCCTAAATAGTGAAACCACAGGAAAGATGAAAGCCCAGACCTTGAAACAAGTCTCTGCTGCTCAGGAGATGCTGACCAGGTGTTGTAGCAGGATCTGCTGGATCCTGAGGGGATCCCCTGGTGAGAGCTGGGGCTGGGGATGCTGCTTAACTAGGAAGGACTCAGCTACTGCAAAACAGCCCTAAAATAGGCTGGCTAAAAGCATCAGCTGTCCCAGCACTGGCTCTCGGATCAAGTGTGAATAGTGATGGAGCACCCTTCAGAAGACCCTGTGGACCTGCAGCGTGGCAAACCTTCTACTGCACCTGGCCAATCTTTCACTGCACCTGCCCAACCTCCCCTGCACCTGCCCAACCTCCTACTGCACCTGCCCAACCTCCTACTGCACCTGCCCAGCCTCCTACTGCACCTGCCCAGCCTCCCCTGCACCTGCCCAACCTCCTACTGCACCTGCCCAACCTCCTACTGCACCTGCCCAACCTCCTACTGCACCTGCCCAACCTCCAGCCACTTCTACCAGGGTTTTACATGTAGGTTTACCAAGGTTTTACACATAGGCCATTTGAAGAAAAGTTTGAGCACAGTGGAAAAGAGGGTTTTGCCATGAGAGCCACAGTGCTGCTTGGCTGTGGTACTGGTGCTATTTATGCCTTGTTGACTGTTGCATCTTTGGCAGAGCTCCATGTTCTGGTCTCAGAACTGGGGCTTAGTTCCAAGCTGAAGATGTTTTCACTGTGCACCCTGCTCTGCCCATGCAGTCTCTAATCGGGCTATTCCTACTCCGAGCGGGGATGAGCGCTGGCATTGTTATTGCCCTCAGATCTGTCTGTGTGCCAAGCCCTGTAGGAAAATCCCCATCACACCTGAAATGGTCCCACAGGGACAGGTGCCCTCTGGCACCAACATCACAGAGAGGCAGAGGTACAGGAAACCACCTTTCTCATAAAAGAAAAGTGTTTCAGTTGAAACCAAATTATTCATTCTGCTTAGAACCAGCTGACCATGGTTACACACACCCAAAATTTCCAGTAGTACCTTAAAGAAAGACAGTCTCCAATAGCTGCTGCAAATGCTACATAATGATTTCCCGTTATTTAATTCTCTGAGAGGTTTGATAGCTTTCCATAAGTCAAGGTTTATTTGCCTTCCCTTGAATGTCACACATAATTCTTGTGGAAATGTTTATTTGCCTAATGCAACTTTTAGTGTCCAGGTTATTTATTCCTTCCATTTGTCAGCTAAAAGAAAGCCCCCCTTAGCCTCCAGCCTGATTACTTACAGTAATGCGGTGGCTCAGGCTCTTTCATCTTCTCAGTGTGACTGAAATGCATTTACAGCTGAATGGATTATCACCAAAAAAATCTAATTCTAAAAAGTATACTACATTTTAATACACTTTGCATTGCACATAAGTAATTTGGGAGCTAAAACTTAATCAGAAACCTCTATTTTGTTAACTGTGAGGATTAACCAATAAAGGGAACGTATACAGGGAGTTTCAGAATGAGGAAACTACCGGGTTTTCATCTCTGTTATTTATGTGACAAGTCCCCACAAGGTCTTGCTCATCACACCTCACTGCAGACAAACAGGTACACAGACCACTGTGGCCCCAAGTTCATCTGGGAGCTGAAAGCTGCTCCACAGCCCAATATCTTTCCCAAAATCCCAACATCCCGGCCTGGCTGCTGTGCCGAGGGCTGTCCCTGCCACTTCCTCAGGCTTTCCTCCAAATCTGCAAAGGTTCTTTCCAGGTGGGAGCAGCTTGTCCCGCTCTCCTCCTCCTTCCCACAGCCCCTAGACTGGCAGGTCCATCACAGCCCATGTTCTGCAGCATTTTCCCACACACAGAATCTCAGAATCACTGAGGTTGGAAAAGATCTCCAAGACCATTGTGTCCAAACTTTGACCAAACCCCACTTTGTCACCCAGCCCAGAGCACTGAGTGCCACGTCCAGTCATTCCTTGGACACCTCCAGGGATGGGGACTTCACCACCTCCCTGAGAAACCCCTTACAATGCCTGACCACCGTTTCCATGAAGAAATTCCTCCCTATGTCCAACCTGAACCTCCCCTGGAGCAGCTTGAGGCCATTTCCTCACATCCTCTTGCTGTTTGCCTGGGAGGAGACTGACCTCCACCCGGCTACAACCCCTTTTCTAGAGCTGGAGGGTTAAAGCCCCTCTAGGTCCTGCTAAAGCCAAGGCTCACCAGAGGAGCCCGGGGGGGGGACAATGGGGCCCCGCAGGCACTCCTCGCTCCCACGGGCACACAAAGCCCACCCTGCCCAGGAGCCCACTCACTTGTCGGCCTCCAGAACATGGAACTGGTAAGAAAAAGTGAAAAATAATCCTGCTAGAAGAAATTACTGTATGTCAAAAATAATACTTTGCCCCCGGACTTTCTGCTCCCACTGAAAATGAATCATCTTTCAGCATTAAGCAGCCACAGCTTTGTTATTAACAATCAATACCATTACAATACACCTAAAACTTGACTAAATGCAATTATGGCACATCAAAGAATATTACAGCTTAAGGGGCTTCAAAGACTTCTCAGCAAGGATTCTGAATCCCTGGCCTTGGCTCCCTGCACCCAGATGGAGGGAGAAGTCACCTTCATCAGTGGGACAGTAAGCCGGTGCTTGGTGATGCTCAGTGACAGCATCCAGGGGCACCAGGGGGATGGACGGGGTCACAGGAGCCAAAGAACCATCCCACTGGTGTCTCATGGCCTGGGGAGATTCATTTAGAGTCCAACACTGTGAAATTAACTCAGTGCAAAACAAAAATTAGCATAACAAGGCCTCCTGGGATTCAGTCAAAAGGAGCCTGGTACAAGAGGAAATTATTGAGTGAGGCCTCACAGTGCTGTGACCTCACTGCCTGTCCTGCTACTGGACACAGAGAGGGTGATTTGGGATTGGGAATGATCTGTCTGTGGGATTGTTTTGATGTGGTATTAGTGATGCATTAAAAACTGCAACTTAGTGCTCAGTGTGAGAATGAATTTGACTCCGCATGCAAGCTGTCACACCTGTGCTGTCACACCTGTGCTGAGAGGTGTGAAAAAATTATGAGCTGCATTGTATGGAAACTACAAATAGGGCTTACTGCCAGGAATAAACACAGACATTTGATCTGGGAAGTTGAAATTAAGTTGTATACAAAACACAGATTTATTTGGTGGGTTTGCGAGGAATTGGCAGATTGTACAGTTTCACCCGTGGAAATCAAGGCTCCTGCCCATCATTCATAAAAATAATTACATCTATTACCTGCCTCACCTATGGCTCCAGGTATTTGTACATCCAACCCTGTCTGCCCCTTCCTGAGCTGCATTTAAAAGCCCAGAGGGCAGAGCCAGCACAGTGGCCACTGTGCCTTTCATTCATGAGACCTCGGGGCTACTGCCCCAAGAAGATGCCCCTGAAACACTCAATGGGCTGGCAGGTGCATCCTGCTGAGCACCCTCAGCATCCTGCTCAGCACCTCAGCCCCTCCAGCCCAGCACAAGGAGCAGCCTAGGCTCCTTCCTCTCCTCCCTTTGCCTGCAGCCGCAAACAGAGCAGTTTATGGCTTGTTTGCTGTCTGTGCTCTTAATGCAACAGCACAGAGGGAGAGATGTTTCCTATTTTTAGCCTTACTCTGTATGGAGTGTTTTCTTCTGGATGAACTGTCAGAACACCTACTACTCCCTGTGCCAGGCCTGCTCACACCAGGGACACCTGGACACGCGCAGAGCTCCTGTGGGGAGCCAAGGGGTTCAACTGGGACAACGAAGGGGCCAGCTCACACCAGCTGCAGCTTGTGTTTGTGATGCCATTCCTGCTGTTGGAAAGAGCTATTTCTGCAGGGAAAGAAAAGACAGAAGCAGTGTCTGAAACCTCTGAAGATTGACTGGTCTTTCTGCAAAAGTCCGCAGTTCTTCCTTCCAGCTGCCTGCTTTTCCCCAGAAGGAAGAGGACCATTTTTTCCCTGAACATCGTTTTCACCATGTCCAGGCTCAGCCTCAGGGTGCAGCCCTCTGAGAGTCTGTCACCCTCACCAGAGCTGTGCCTGCACCACCACAACACCTCGGTGCCTTCCCCTGGGTCCTCCTGCACTCATGACATCCTGGCGCTCTGCAGAGGGAGACCAAACAGACTCTTTGATACCACATCCCAGCGTGTCACTGCTCCCTGTCACCCCGGGGCAGGTACAGAACAACCCACAGCAGCCTGAGGAAATGCCGAGGGGGGCATGAGCACCTCCCCTCTCCTCTGCAGCCCCGAGTCCCAGACGGCCTCCTCCAGGCTCTGTTCCGGCAGTGCCGCGTTACCCACTTGCAGAGAGGTGGTCAGCAGGATCCTTGGGTGATGGCCACTGCAGCTTCTGGGAGCCCCCAAGGTTACAGATCTGATCGCTTGGAACTTGACAAAAAATTCAGTCTTTTCCAGTCAGCTTCAGACCTGAGAGCAATTATCTGGTGTGACTCACCAGCACCGGAGGGGGATCTCCTCTCCCCGTTCCCAATGACTGTTGTTATGGCCAGCGAAATGGTCCTTCGGAAGGATCTGCCGCTTCTAACAGACAGTTAATTGCTCTTGCAGCGGGAGGAGGAAGGTCACAGCGCTGAGGGTTTCCAGGATCTGTTCCTTCTAATAATTTGTTACTGTAGGAGGGAGGAATCTCAGTGTGCTCCAGAAAGTTCCACTCAGGTCCCTGCACCAGCCGTGGCCCCCAGAGCCGCCCACGCCGGAAGGGGATCTGCTGGTAACTCGCTTCACATTTGCATTCGCTGAAATTCTGGGAGTGAATCCAGCGAGGACGGGACCCTGGAGCTACCGGGGCAGAGCAGCATGAACAGTGGAACATCTCTGCTGTTTCTCACTGAAAGCACAGGGAAGAGAACCCACTTGTAGAAATCTCATTATTTTGATTTAAAATACTCCATTGCAGCTGGTCGGTCGTAAAGGAATGCTTAGGATCATTTTTAAAATCAGAGTTGCTTTTTTCATGCCACAAACATGCGGGGAATACGATGTGAACGTCCTGGGTTTGCTGTAATAGGGAAATTGCTGAAATCAATCAACCAGTGGGAAATACGAGATCCAGGAGGGAACTGAGGGTTGTCTAATGGAAAGCATCAGTATTTTCTAAATAACTGTTAAAAATGCACCGACTTAAGCATTAAAAAGCTTCTATTAGCACACATCGTGCTGGCATGTTTTACCATGGATTGTTTGCCTTGTGAAATCCTCTTGAGCCCGGAGCTCGCGCTGTCGGGGGGTTTGCTGTGCATCGGGATCAGGGAAGAGCCGGGGAGGGAAGTTATTGGGCATCCAGACGATGTGAAAATCACAGGATAGAGCAGAGCTCAGGGAGACGGCTGGCCAAAAAAGAACCCGGCACGCAACGTTGGAC
>NW_008238365.1:3746412-3774421 GCF_000691975.1 Corvus brachyrhynchos | reverse complement strand
CCCGAGGACGTGCTGGCTGCCCGAGCCAGCTCACCCCCGCCTCAGCTATTTTAAAGCACCGACCTGCAAACAAGGGGAAGGAGGATTTGCAGAGGGGCTACTGTGTAATTAAACTTTAAACATTCAAAACTAAAATTATATCTTCCTTATTGAAAACAGGCATTTAAGAACTCACAGTCCTGGAAGCATTGCAAGGGTAATGGCAGCCACTCATTAGAGCAGACAAAGGAAGCACGGGCTCTAATTTGTCTTTAGTCAACTGTCTTGGGCTTGAAGGCCGTGGGGCTGGGGAGGAATGCTTCTGAAGTAATGAAAAAATTAAGGGGCTTCTAAAATTAAGCAAAATGATTTTACCTCTGATGCAGGAGGTTGATCTAAATATAAACAGAAAGAAAACTCTGCTACTTATATGAAGCATTAGAAAAAAATCTTAAGGACGGATCCTTACACCATTTTCAATTTTTATTAAATAAATCTATCAAAATGACCAATTTTATGAAAATTTTCTTTCTCTGCCTTGGTTTTTATTAATTTGCCATAAGCATTTTATTTCAGATCCATATTCTTGACCATTTACTTGTTACCTAAACAGCCCAGTTAAATGGTGTCACTTGAAGGGTGAAGTTTCTTTTAAACGTTTGCTGTTCCTGCCCCTCCTGGGATCCCTGACATCCCATCCCATCCCACCCCATCCCATCCCAGCCCGTCCCAGTTACCATCTCAAAGCATTCACCGTTTAAGACTTAATGTTGGGCCTCAAGAAAGGCATTGAGGTCTGAGGATCATTTCAAAGGATTTTGGATTACTAACACCTAACACGTCCAGAGTCTGCAAAATGCTTTGTGGGAGGAGACCCCATCAGATGCTCCAAGACCAGCTCTGGGGTCCTCTCACTGCCCAGAGGAAGAGCAGATCTTTTAAACAACTTCCCTGTCTGCTTCTGCCATTGCCAGCACTGACTGGCAGTGAGCTTCCTTCTCCCCGGGCCTTCTCCTTCGGCAGCATCCCCTCCCTGAGCATCCCCCTCCCCGCCCCTCCTCCTCCCGCTGCGGGACCCCCCGTCCGCCCCTCGATACAGGGCGCGCCGTGCCTGTCTGTCACCGGGACACCAGCATTTACTCTGCACCCCTCGGGGAATGAAGCGCTTGCAATCTACAGGGCTGGAATGGCCTTTATGGATTTTCCCTTTCCTTTGGCGGAGATTACCCACTCGGTGTTCAGGAGCTGCACACAAAAGCCTTAACTACGCCTATTGTTGGGGAGAAAAACATCCCCCATCCAGCTCCCATCGGCTTCATCCAAGCCCTTTGAAACTGTGATTGTGCTCCAGTACAATGAGAGAACACGATGATGTGACGACTTCAGGGAGGAATCGAGGTGAGCATTTCATTAGGATGGAAATAGAGGATTATTTGCCTGACAAAGCAGCAAGATGCTCTCGCTCTGCGGGCAGTTTCCAGGGTGCAAGTACCTAGGTCCAGAAGCAATTTCTCCTCCAGCCAGTTCCCTTTCACTAGAGTTAGGGGCTCAGCCAAGATAACCTATACAGGAATGTGTCTGAAATTACCAAACGTTGGTTTTTGGGGCTCTGGGAAACACCTTTGCACCGAACGTCTCTCAATTGCTCTGAAGGATTTCCCTGTTTCAAATGCAGCGATATCCAGCTGTTTCCTTTCACTACAGCCTCTACACCCATCTCTCATTCTTTATTTAGCGACTTACTTCTTACTTCTCTACCCGCAATAATAGCACACTGCATTCCCATTAATGCCGAGTTAATTCCTCGCTGTCGGTATCCAGAGATTTAATGATTGGTTACTGGCTTTAAAATAATTATTTTTATTGTCAATCATGCAAATGGATAACGAGAGACTCAATGACACTGTTTCTGTACCTCACAGGTTGGCTGTGAGATGATCGCCTCTCCAGCAGTTCCCTGTGAACTCAGCAGCTCCCTATGAATTCAGCTGTGCCGAGGCATTGGAGCTGGGCAGGTCCAAGGGGAAACCCGAGCAGTGCCACATCTTCCTCCTCTGCCTCTGTGGTTTCTTTTAAAAATATCCATGGTCTTGGTAAATGACCAGACAACATAAAGCGCCAACAAAAGCAAACCAGTCTGCAGGTTCATGTGCTCCCAAATACGCACTCCAGTCCCTCGGGTTCCCGTGCTGGGCCCCCAAGGCCGAAGTTTTCTGCAGTCGGAGCACAGCAAGAACAAAGCAGCTGAAGCTGGAGCTTAATGAAGACCCGGGCGCTGCGTTAGGATCATTCACTCACTGTTCAGCTGAAGCTGTGCTCTGGGAAATTAGCCACAGAAGTCATTTTCTCAGGGAATGTCAGTTCAGATCTTGTGCCTGTTTCTGAGAAACAGTTTTATCTCCCACAATGCCACTTAGAAGAAGCAAGAGAACATTATTCCTTGAAAGCAGATGACAGGTCTCTGTGTGGCTCATGTTAACAGCACCCGCTGTAACCACGGCAGAGGCTGCAGTGAACTGCTCGGAGCATCCATCCCAGCCCTGTGGGAGCTGGGAGCAGCTGCTGCCGCGGCCCTGCATGCCCCATCCTGCCTCCCTCACACCTCTCAGCGTGCCCAGGCACCCCACCGGGCCCTTCACCCCTCCGTGCCCCGCAGCACCATCCCACACATCCCCAGCTCCTCACCGCTAAACTGTTCCAACCTTTTCTAACCCCAACACCCTTCAACCCCCCTCTCTCGTTTAACGAGAGAGATTTCACCGCAAGGAGCCTGACAGCCCCTCATCCCAGCCCGAAGGGGTGAGGAATTGCTGACCCTGAGAGTAAAATGCTTAAAATCATTAGTGACTGCTCTGGCGGCAGCTGATTACGCGCAAATTTCTGCTCGGTGATTAATTTAATCACAGTAAATGGTTCTACTCTTTACTTTGGGGGAGCTGATGAAATAAGAAAATTCAGTTCTTTTCTGAGTTACATTCTTGAAAAGCAAATTTTTGGCTCAAAGTGCAAGTTTAATTTAATTACAAGATTAAACTCCCTGGTACTGGAAGACACAGGCCTTCCTTAAAAGTGTCAGGAGAGCAGCCATGGCAGAGAAACAACCTTGTGGCTCCCAGGCTGCCAGTCCCAGAAGCCAGCCTGGAACGGCAAGAGCTGAATAAAATGAAAGCCCTGCAGTCTGCTCTGGCTCTTTACTCATCAGCTTAATGTGACTGAACAAAGGAGTAAATTACCCATTCCTTCATAGAAATCCCTGTGGAGGAAAACTTTAATTTTCTGGATAAACTACACCTTACAAATTGCTGATCTTTTAAATACTGGTTTGGATGCTCCTTCAGCATTTTCGAGGATGGAGAGCACACCTCAACACAGAGCCCTGGTAGAAACTGGGTGAGGACACCAGAATCAGCAGGTCATGGGGTCCAGCCTTTGCCTGTGGGTCCCATCACTCCTGTCCTCTGTGGCTGGTTAGAGATTTGATTTTCTTTAAGCCACCCAGGCTCCTCCTTTTCACATTAACCAGCCAGATAATGTGACGGATTTCACTGCTCCACAGGCCGAGAAAGCTGCACTCCTTCCAAAAATGTCTCAGAGCTACATAAAACCATCATCAGAAAAGGTAAAAAAAGTCACAAACAATTATTTATCGACTTGTAGTTTAAGAAAATGTTGTTTCCTCTCACTACCAGAATAAAACGAGATCCAGGCTCTAATGCTTTTGCTCCCACTCTTCAATCAATAACTTCCTCAATAACTCAGCCTCACTCACCCCAGCCCACATTTCCAGCCTCATTTCTCAGTGCTTTTGACGAGCCCTGGAGAAGAAAAGGATGCGGAATTACACTGACCACATTATACACAAGTGATGTGAAATGCCTCAGCCCCTGGCACCCAGCTGCTCGCTCAGTTGATAAATTCAGCAGTGGTTTCCGCTTCTTGCGAGGGCCATATCACACCTGGAAAGCACCACTTCCTTCCTCAGAGCAGGTGTCTGGTGGGAGGTGATGGCTGGAGCACAGGGTGCTGGGCAGTGTCCCTGCCCCACGATGGCTTCAGCCACCCAGCTCCCAGCAGCACCCAGAGCTCCTGGGCTCGGCCTGGGCACAGTTCTGCCACACAGGATCCTCAGCCAGGTGAAACAGCAATTTCTGACTCACCTGGCTTCAAACCAGGGGTGTCAGGAGAGCCTGGCCCCCACGTGGCTGGGCTGGTCATGAGGGTCATCAAATGCCAACCATGCTCCTGATTTCCTTCTCAATTTTGTTTTCAAGCTCTTCACATTACAGCAGGTCCTTGACTCACAGTGACATTTACAGTTCTGCAGTGTCCCATCCCATCCCACCTTCATTTATTTTGGTAGTCTGAGGTGATCAGTGCTGGGATTCACCATTTTCTCTGAGAACCAAGAGGCTGACAGGGAGAAATTCCCCTCCTGCCCCACTGCTCATCTTTGGAGTTCTGTCAGGGAGTTCACCGGGGGAAATGTGGAAGCCAGTAATTAATAAGTCATTCCAATAATTTAGATTTTCTAAAACACTTCAATCTGATTATGGAAGGTCTCAATCGTCTCCCAGGCTGTGTCAGAGTCAGACCTCGTTGTAGCCCCTGATCAAAGTCCATCATCACCTGACCATCACTGCCCTGGATCTGGCTTACCAAAAGCTACATCCTCTCCTCTATTAATGTCATTAATAATTATGGAAGAAAATGCACCTCGGCTTGGGTTAAAATAAATATGTGAATAAAAGACAGATCTAATAAACCTGGACAGAATTTATGATTTTCTCAGCCATCGCTTTGCCAGAGATAATGTTGCGCAGTAAAGCTGATTTGCTGGATGAGAACCATATAATTTATCCTGTCAGGGAACATAAGAAATCTTGTCTATGCAGGGGATGACTGATGGGCTCATGGAAACTGGCAGGGAAGCAAATAAAATAATTTTGTCTGTTAAAAATATCTAATTATCATGTCCTTGTTTATGACAACGCACGCAGGTGAGGACTATGTCAATACCTACAACAGAGATCTCTGCTTTATGCTGAAACTTTCTTTTCATTTCAAAGTTTGAGAATTTTTAAAGCTAATAATTACAGCTGTTAGCTCTCTGCTGTGATGTAAGAGCTTTTCCCCAAGAAAAAGCTCTGGTACCTGAGCTGACACTACTTGCCTCTGCCAGGTCTGCTGGGAACTTACTGTGTGAAAAGCACAAGTTCAGGTCGGCTCAAAACCATCAACCTCCCTTGAAACAGCCTGTGGCTATGCAGGGTGCCCGTACAAGTACTGGCATAGACAGACATGGGTGCTTGGCCATTCCCATTCACAGATCTCAACGGCTCCCAAAGCGCTTTGCCATTCTGCTGCCTTTTTTGGCATATCTGTCTGTCTGTTTGTCCTGCTCCCCTGGCAGGAGCCATGACACTGCCAAGAATCAAAGCTCGCTTGGGCAGGTGAGGATGTGACCTCTCCCAAGGACACACTGTCCCTGAGCTTCAGGGTGTCCATTCTCCCTGTCCCTCTACCCACTGCTCTCTCTCCAGCTCACATGGTCCCCAGGCTGGTGCCAGAAGAGCTGTGAACAAGAGGGAGAGGAGAAGCAAACAGAAACAGGGAAGTGGAAAAATGATGACCTGATGAGAAAGCTGTAAAAATCGGTTTTCTGGAATTCTGGGAAGAGAAATAAAAAATACATCTTAAAAGCCTCTGCAGCTGAGAGCTGGAAAGGTCACAGGTTTGCATTTCCTTGTGCTGGAAGCTCTGCTAATCGCTGTTTAACAGGGTTCACTGGTGAGGAATGGTTTCAGTCGCAAGGCTCGTTCCTCACTGCGAAGTGCAGACCTGGGTTAATAACACCTTATTCTGCACAAAATTCCACTTCACCGGAGCATGTGTGAAAGGGACTTTGATTTGAATGAGGATTGATACCAATCCTGCAAAGCAGGGCACCTAACCAGCCACAAACCGAGGCGTTTGTACCCAAACTGTCTCCAGCTGTGTGCTAAACGGCAGCGTCTCACCAGGCTGATTATTCTGCAGTAATCTGAGGGAAAGGGCTGAGCTCCTCTGCCTGGCAGAGATTCACTGCCAGATCATAAAACCTGCCTGAAGCTGGAGCCCCATGTGGGGGCTAATCGGCATAATAATGTCTGATAAACTGCCGACAGCCACTGCTGCTCGGCACGGAGCCGCCTCTGCGGTCCAGGAGGAGAATCCTGAACATTATCCTCCTGGGAGAAGGGGTGGCTGGATGAGTCCCCTGATCTCTCTGAAGCCAGAACTCCCGGCTGGCTCAGCCTGGGGCTGCAGTGGGACACCCTGGACAGCCTCTGGCAAGAGCCACGCACCCCCCAGCCAAGCTCTTTACCCCCACCATTGCACGGTGCGCTGGTGCTGGACTGGAGTGGGACAACCCTGGGGGAAGCGAGGTCTGTCCCAGGCAGGGCTGGGGGGGAGATGCTGCTGGCACAGCCCTGGCCTGGGACCACGGGCACACACAGGTGGCAAGAGGGAGCCCACGCTGGCGCCAACCCAGTGTAAGTGCTCTGCTCTGTGTGGGACAGAAACACCGGGCAGGGCAGGGCAGGGCAGGGCTGGCAGCTGCCCCCAGAGTCCTCATTGCCAGCGCTGAGAGGAGCTGTGGCACTATTTTTAGAATGTACAGTTATTCTGGCATCTGTTTTCTCTGTATTCCCTCTCGTACTTTCACATCAAAGCAGAGAATGACACGGAGGTGCTGTGCTGTCCTCACCCAGAGGTCCTGATGCAGGATAAAACGCTGCAGGTGCTGTGAGGTAAAATGCCAGAAGAGAACCTGAAATTAATAAACAGGTACAACAGTGCAATAAATAAAGGGGATTAAATCCAAGGAAAATCAGGTGGCATTTATGTAGAGCATCTTCTTTGCTCATGTAGAGTACTCATGTAGAAAACGTGTCCACATCAGCACAGATCTCAGTTTAGCTCCAAGATTAGATAATACCCAAGTAAACGACTCTCGTAATTCTGTGTTATGTGCTCCAGAGTGAATCCTGTTGGCTTCCAGAGACACTTCTGCACACAACTGCATGCAAGGACACAGAAATAACTGTGTCCCTGAAGGTGGCCCAGCGGGAGTCTGGGGTGGGCAGGAGCGGAGCAGGCACAGCACAGGTGTGGGCATGGCCCAGAGTCACCTCCCCGGCCCCAGAAGAGCAGGTGACCTCACGCCAGGTTATTTTATTCTGGCAAACACTCATTAGGGTTCAGCTCACGCTAATTACTGAAGCATCACTTTCTAGTTCGGTAATGTCACCTCCCATGGCATCAGCACCCATGCCATCAGTGCTGTCCACTCACATCCTGGGCTCGGAGCCAACCTGCTCAGCTCAAGGTCAGGGCATGAACTTTCCCAGGAGACCAACCTTTTATTACATGGTTGCAGAGTTTAATGAGGCCAGAGCCTCACTGATGTCTTCAAACACCACCATGATGCTGAAAATCTGGACACTCTATGAGCGGTAACATCACCATCATCGCTGCCGGGCTCGCAGCGAAACATTCCAGGATATTGTTCTTGGGAATCTCTTTGGAAAGTGCGCTTTGTGGTGATAAGGGCAATAACTGCTTTATTTCCCCCCTCTCCTTGCTGTTTTTGGCTCACGCCCTGTGTGGTTCTTTGTGTCATTTTTATAGTGACTTCTAACAGCCTTAGTGGAGGGAGTGTGATTTACTGCGAGAGACAGGCTGGCTTTTGTCAGAGCTGAAGTGGAAATGTTCCCATTGTTGAGACTTGATGGCACTTAGCTAAATAAATTCATGTGGAAAATGAGGAAAACACAGATACTCCCTTTGTATTAAATAATTATTTCTTTTTTAGAACACTGTTGCTACTCAGCATTACTCCTGTGGTGGCTGTTGTGTGAGGACCTCGAACGTGGCTGCATGTTCAGAGCCTCTGCTGAGGACACACTACCCTTGCTAAATGACAGACACGCTCTGGCTGGACATCCCTGTGTGTTTCCACACAAACACTGGTGACCAGCAGCCGCTCCAGCCCTCACCTGCTGCAGGGGTCCCACCCTGCCTGCGGTCCCCTGGAACTCAGCACTGCAGCAGGACCATGGCCAAGCTCCAACCTGCCCTTTGCCTCCGCAGGAGGAGCTGTGTGGGTGCTCGTGTCCCCCTTTTTGCACAGCCTGGGATGCCCCAGCTGGGCCAGACACTCACCCGGGACCCACCAACCCATTCCCTCCGGAACACAGCACTAACATGGCTCAAGTTGGGTACCCAGTGATGCCTTAGGATTTGGCTTTTGTGTTTTCAGGCCCTGTACTGGTTTAGTGTGTAGCTCTAAAACTTCACATAGCCTGTTAGCTACTGTTAGACATAACAAACCCTCTCTGGGCCTGGACTCAAGGACACCTTGTTGTCCCAGGCCCCGAAATACGTAAACTAAGCCTCTGGGGAGGGGGAACAAACTTGGGGTAATTACAACATTACCTGAAATTGCAATTGGAGAATTAACCCTGATATTCAAAAGGACCAAACTTATAAAAGTGTGAAAAACCCGCGACCCAGTGTCCATCTTGGGTGTAGCCCCTCAGAAGCTTTTTGGGTCCCCAGGTGTTGCTATTGAAGGCCCTCCATAAATACCTACTTTTATTCTCTTAATCTTGTCTGGCCTCTGTTTTCAGGTAGCCACTTCAAGGCATCACCAGTGATGCCTTAGGTTTTAACTTTCCTATTTTCCAAATGCTGCACTGCCCAGTGAGTAACTCTGAAGTTTCTTGGAGCCTGTTCATTTCTGCTCTCTGTGCTGGGCAGACAGAACAAAGCCTCTCTGGGCCTGCTCTCCAGGGATACCCAGACCGTCCTAGGCCCAAAATGTGTAAACCAAAGAGCCTCTAAAGGGGGGCAAGCTGAGGGGAATGACCTCATTAACTGAGGCTTTAATTGGAGAATTCACCCTGCTATGCAAATGAACCAAACCTATAAAAGTGTGAAGAACTCGTGCCCTGCCGTCCACCTTGGGGTCCATCTTGGCAGTGGCCTCTGGCTCCCCAGGGGTACCTTTGAAGGCTTTTCAAATAAATACCTGCCTTATTCCCTTACTCCTGTCTAGTCTCTGTTTCTAGGAGGCCTCTTAAGGCATCACCAGGACAAGAAGAAAGAAAATCCAATTAAAAGACCCACTTGCAGATGGACATTGAATCAGAGTTTCATAAATAAAAGCTCAACTTCCTCCTCCTGACCTGGCCACGGGCCTCAGCTTAGCCATGACCCCTGAGGCAGAGGCAAAGGCTCATCTTCCTTTTACCTGTTCTGGGCTGTCAGTCTCCTCCTCATTAAAGCTGGAGCTGTATGTCAAAGGTGGCAGCTCCCTGCTACTAAATTCCACCCCTCGGAGCACATGTTCCCCACTCTGGCACTTCATGTTCGTTAAGGCTCATTTTCAAAGTTGCTGCAGCCCGTGCTCTCAGAGAGAGCAAATGCCAAGCTTTGCGAGAGACGAGGGGAAGGTGGGGAAGATACCACCGTTGTACCCTCTTTAAAAATTGATAAAAATAAGATTAACAGATGCCTCTGGCTGTGAGACTCCATTGCTGGAGCATCGTGCTCGCGCTCAGCACATCTCCATGGCAACTCGTGTATGTGGCCTGAATAGATGTGTCAGGAAATTCGGGGTTCTCCTGGACTTCTAGGGTGTTTTGGTTTGCTCAGACCTTGCCCCCACAGCTGTGGCAGTAGGGAGGTGGGCAGGGGAGCTGGCAACATGGCCTCGGGGAGCAGTGGTGGGGCCTGTGGATTTCGAACACCACTATTTCTGCTGGAATTACCCAAGTAAATCAGAGTCATGGGCTTGGAAGCAGGGAGGTGTGTCAGGAAGAAGACTGGCTTCATGGGTGGGATGAAGCAGGGATGAGTGGCATCGTGTCAAATCCCAGACAGAGACTCCAATTCAGGGCTGGATAAATGGGAAGATGGTCCGAAGGAGCCAGGGAGTCCAGTCCCTCCAGGCTCCACTGTAGTGCCAGGAGCTTGCAGGGGTGCGGGTGCACCAAGAGCCCTCCTCCCTCCCACCTTCATCCTCCAACACACCCCACCAGAGCCTGGCTGACTGCTACTCTCCACTGGCACATAGCACAGCATGGGTCCACCTGCGTGGAAGTATTCCATTTGATGCTCCACATCCCCTTTTCAATGTTTCATCTCCCTCCCTCCTGCTGCTCTCTGCAACTGGAGCCGTACTCCAGCTCCCCACCTCTACCACCCCTCAACCAGTCCCTTCCCTTGGCCTCGGCCCTGCACAGCCCTTGCTTTGAGCTGCCTTTAACCCGCAGCAGAAACCCACGGCAGCACCACACGTGCAGTGTGCTCCCTGCCGTGAGCCCTCTGTCCCTGCCTCTGTCCACAGCACTGATTTCTTCCCACCTCCTTTTTCTGATGACGTTGTAACTCTGCACCTACTGCACAAGTGCAACAGCTCCTCTTTGGAGAGATATTTAGGATCCAGCTATTGAAGCAGGAATACTGGAAATCAGAGGAGCCATTTAATCCTCATGAAATTTTAAGTGCAAGACCAAAAAAACTCCAAGCAACAGAGCAAAGCCATGGGAAAGCTTCCAAAATTACCCTCCCAGTTCAAACCAAGATTATTTACTTCATCCCAGCCTTGGCCAGCAGTGTTTCCTTTGTTTAACATTCATGTCCATCCAAACTGCCCTTTCCTCTGGAGGCTTTACCTTCCTTCTGATGATGACTCACGTTCAGTTCAGCATGTGCTAACAAGCTCAGATCCCTCCTTTCGTTCATGAGAGCTCAGACATTGACAGTGACCAAAGACCAGAGCCAGAGCTGAGCAAGTCAAGTTCATTCTGTTACAGAGAACAACATTGATTTGTTGTCGCAAAACATTTGTTACCTGAACAGCGTTTCCAGCTGAAAGGGAAGGATGGAAAAACCCTGCTGAAGTTTAAAGTTCTTGCAAATTAGCCAAACTTCGGTTTACAACTGAGAACATGTTCTCCAGCAGGGAGAGACGAATCTGCTGATGTCGGCGCATATTCCCCCTATAATGATGTGTCTTTTGGTGAGGATGAGCACAGCAAACCCAGCATTCTCACACCTGGTGGTGTTTTCTCTTCCCTCTTTGCAAAGGCCATCACGAGTGGCTGCCTGTCCACCCAGGCTCTGCCCTGATGCCACTGTGATGGCACTGGCCATCCCAGCAGCACTGACCATGCACTGGGAAGGATTCCCTGAATGCCTTTCCCCTTCCCAACAGCGTACATAGGGACTGACAGCAGACCAAACTGCTTCTTTCCAGCTAAGGACTAAGGAGATTGCCCCAGGGCTTGGGGAGGGGTGCAGAGCCCACTACAGGGCATGGACTGTGAGGGCCTCCTCAGGAGAGGGGGAAGTGCTTTCCCCCTCCTGGCCCTGTGGTCCCTTGTGTTCTGCAGAGAAGTTACTTTTGCTTTTAAGTTACACTTATTTGAATGCAAAATCCTCAGCTTAAATTGCAGCAGGTTTTGTGATATTTAATATCCAAAGCTAGGAAAGGTCATGTCTGTCTGAAAATAAAATGAGGTTTAATCTGGAGATTGTGTGTGGCAGGTTTTTTATGAAAATTTGGTTTAGAAATAGATCTTAAATCCATAAGGTCACTGAGAGGAAGGTTTTTCTTTCTCAAACACTTATCATTCCCGTATCTCAGAGGAGCAAAGGATAATTCAAAGAGGAAAACAAAATCCTGTGACTTCCCTTCTCTTTATTTCTGCACCTGCACCCAGAACGCTTCCTTCTACATCCATTCGTCATACTCCTCCTCTTCAGTTTATTTGAATATCTGTGCTTAGGGTGTACCAAATGTGATACTTTTGTTGCATTCCTCCAGGATTTTAATACTATTTGTCAGTACCTTCACGTTGAGTTCGTGACAGCACATACTACAAAGCAACCTTAAGAGGACCCAAAGAGATTTTTTTCTAAAACCCCAAATGCAAAACTTCATTTTTTGTCCTCAGTAGCACCCTCAATCCTCCTACCTCCTGTCCCTCTCCAGAGGATGCATGTCCAGCCATCCCATACTCTGGACATGGCTATGGCATGGACATACTTCCACAGCTATGCTGCCAGGTCCAGGCTCCTCTGCCTGCACATGAGTTCAATTCTCCTCAGACTCTTCCTGCCTCACAGACTAATAGATGGGTCCTGTATGTAATCACTGATGTTCTCAACAGTAGAACCAGAGGATCACACAGAACACGAGGCTCCATCACAGGGCAGCATGAGGCTCCCTGCACGTGGCCCTTGAGTCACTGTGCGGTGTGGAATCAGAAACCATCCCTGGCCACGTTGGGTGAGTTGTTGTCTTGGGGTGACTTTATGATGTGTATCCCATATCGCTGCCCTATGCCCAGAAATTAATTTTTTGTGCCTTTCTATGCCTTTAAACTGAGCCTGAGATGGGGAAGGAAAAACTGAGCAAAACTTCTTCAAAGCAGTTTGCAGCTTGTTCAAGGTCACACACAGATAGCAACTTTTTTTTCCCAGCTGCGGCAGAGGAGGGAGGAAGCACCCGGCTTGCTGCTCCCAGGACAGTTTTTTTGTCAGTTGTTCAGCTTCTTTTTCTCCGGAGAGAGACTGAGAGTTGAGTTTTTCCTTTCCTTGGTATTTCGGATTTTCTCCCTTTTCCACTGGACTGCTTCAATATCAGAACACATCGGGAGGACTTTCCACCGAGCACAGAGGGCCTGGCCCTGGGCCAAGCCCCAGCTCTGAGGAGACCAAAGGGAGGACTCTAACACTTTCCCAGGTTTTTTCCTCCACAGCGAGAGGTTTTATTATTTAGCATTATTTTCCTTTCCCGTGTGTTTGCTAAATAAATAGTTTTTATCTCTTTCACTTTCCTTTGAGGAAAATTTATTTTCCCCGAATCTGGTGTGGGGGGGGTCATGACCTGCCTTCTCTCAGAGGATATATTTCTAAATTTGGCCAAACCGGTGCAGTTGTGCTGTGCTCTAACACCATCACTCCGTTATCCCTATGGTTCTGCTGAGCACACTCAAAGTTGTCACGTCCTGACCCACACACAGGCACGCTGAGAGAGGACACGACCGAGGAGAGGCACAGAGAGGAGCATGCGGCTCTTGCTCCTTCAGACTCATCCCACCAGCCCGAGGGGCTGCCCTCTGCCTCCAGGTACCCAGAGCACTGCACAGAGCATGGCTGGATGGTGAGATCACGGCTGGTGCCAGCATCCATCACAGCTCACCAGTCCCAGCCCGGGGGCCCCAAAAGGCAGGCTGTCTCCAGGCCACCCCTGGAGATCACCTCCCTGGGCTCTGCTGAGCCATCGGTTGTACCAGCTCTTCTGTGCACATGCAGTCTCTGACCCATCAAAAGCACTTGGGAAAGAAACCCTGCTCTGACCAAATTCATGTCTGAGCAGCAGTTCCTGGGGCTGCAGCCTCTCCTTTCCAACAGAGCATCCCCCGAGGTCCCCGAGCCCTTCAGCTGCGAGAGGCAGGTACACGTCTGCTCCCATGGCTGAGCAGTTTACCAAACCCTTTACTGGTATTTCTGTCATTCTGTTTGATCTTGTTAAGAATCAAAGAAAGCAATTACATCCTTAATCTTGTTCTGTAAAACTGTAGCTACAGATAAAAACCACCACAAGTAACACAAACCAGAGCACGAACACAAACAAGAGAGTAAAAATGGCAACTGATCTTTGATGCTTGACTCAAGACACCTAGAAAGGAGCTTCAGAACCCCCAGATCCCTCTAAGACAGCTTGAGTGCAAGCTGCAAACTCACAGGCTTTTTTCTGGCACTTGTGTACCAAGAACAGAAAGTATCAGCAAGGCCTGAAGATAAGGTTTTCTTCTAATTCTGGATACACTTACTGATACAAGTAGAGATCTGTGAGATTTCAGGGTCCAAAGGGAAAGGAAAACAGAAGAAATGCAAAAACTAGGAAAGGAATTCCAGCTTCATAAGTACAGGGAAGAGATGAAGCTCAAGGAATTATGTGCACAGCTTTTGGTTTGCTGAAAAAGTATTGTTCTCACCTTGGGAGAAATCCAGCACACTGGAAGCACTGTCTGGGATTTAAAAATCTCACTTTAGCATTACAAGGCCTATTCCAATCCCATAGAGGAACTTGTTTGGCATCTATGTTGTTTTTTGGGGCTCGTGTGAAGTCGCTCCTGACACAGCCCCAGCGGGAAGCCAGGTGAGCAGCACCAGTGATATTTACTTTTCACTAAGCACCTGAATCCTTGCAAAAATATCTGCTCTAAAACAAGAATTACTGCAAAATAGGAATTCATTGTTCCAGGTGATTCGGGACACCCAGTGTCCTGGAGCTCTGATGGGAAGGGCAGCACTGCACGGGGAGACACCAAGCCAGCCCCAGGCAGCCCTCTGAGTGGCCTCAGCTGCCATGTCCCTGTCCCTGCTGGGTTGACAGAGTGGGCAGAAAGCCACAGTTTGACTATTACAGTGGAGGGAAGGTGGGGACAGGTGTCCCGTAAAAAACAACAAATGCAGATAGCTTAAACCGATTCCTGTTCCCAAAGAAATCATGCATAATTCAGTGATAACGGAGGCTACACGGTGACATTAAAACCAAATGTGCTCAGCCCTCAAACCTCAGAAATCACCAAGGGGCTGCTCCCTTCCAAGAGCCAGCAGCTGGAAAGCCTTTGCCATGGGGAGCTGAGGCCATTGGCTCTTGAACCAGGTCCAGGGAAACCCTTGGAAACCTGAGAGAATTCAGAACATCCCCTGTCAGCTCCCTGGGACTACAGGGACTCGGGTCTGCCAGCATCATATCCATCCCCATCTCTGGAGCACCTGTCCAAGCACCCTCTTTCCCACTGTGACCCATGCAGCCCATTGTCACCCCCCAAATCCCCTCTTCTCCCGGCCACTGCTGGATCAGCGGGCAGAAGAAGGACAGCAGGAGGACCCTGTCACACGGCTGAGCCCAGCAGGCCAGGAGAGCATTAAAATCGGCATTTGGAGAGGAAATGTGACACCTGGTTATTACACGACGTAATGGAATCAGCCAAGTGGTAAATGTAGCTTTTAAATAGGTTTTGTGTTCCCCATTAGCTCATCTGATGCTGATTAGTTCTGACAGGGAAAGGGCTGGTCTGCAGCTTTCCCTGTGAGGCTGGTCCTGTGCCTGGTGCTGGGGAAGCCGTGGGACCACCGAGGAGGTGAGCAGGACTCACCTGCAGCATCCTGCACCCATCTCTAGAACCCTGGCAGCTTCAGCACCCGCCTGCCCCAGCTGCTGACCATGGGGGGCTGGCTCCAGCACCCCACATTTAGCCAGAGGTTATGGTGCCCTCAGGACAGCAGGCACTAAAAGGGAGCAGCAGCAAACAGCAGACACAATTCAGGGGAAACTTCTGGGATTGTGTCATTTCAGTGAAGGGAAGGCACATGCCAATGCCGGGGAACAGCAAACACTGAGCACCAGCTCTGGAGGCTCCAGCCACCCACTACAAGTGATTAGTCTCAAATCAGGAGTCTGTTTCATTTAAACAACTAAATATTATTTCTTAGTATTTACAAAACATGAACAGGTGGGAAGGAACGCATGGCAGCAAGCGCTGGGCAGCCTCACAGAGCCTGTCAATTCCCACAGCCCTCCTGGGCAGTCCTGCTCCTCACTCCCATCCTGGGAGGACTCAGGCGTGGTGCCTGTCCGGAGCTATGGCTCATGGCAGGAGCTGCTGGGCAAAGCAGCCAGTGCCAGGGCCTGGCGAGGGGCACCAACAGGGGCTCACCCCTCACCATGGCTCCTGGGCTCCAGCCCAGCCATCCCCACAGATGCACAGCCAGGTGGGAAGGGGATGGGTGGGCTCAGTGTCCCCGCCAGCCGCCTCTGCTCTGCTCCCAGTGACTCCCTGCCACACTCCCAGCAGCCCCCGGAACACAGACTGGAGACAAACCCGTCTGCTGGGCACGCCGGGCCCATCTGTTTTCCTTAAAGGCAAACAGAAATGTAAATGATACATTCTGGAAGCGTCATCTGTATCACTGCTTTCTCCTTAAAGATCTGGGTTTGGGAAGGATTTCTCCTCTGTGTGTTTCACACTGATCTGGGGCATTCTCGCCTCCTCCTCGGGGAGGGATCAGCCAGTCCCAAACTCAGAGCTCTGTGATTTAGGGAGATAAAAAGGACACCGAGGTCTTCTGCTGTTGATTCCGCCTTTGGCACACGTGTGAGCCCTGTCACAGGTTTATCTACTGCTGTTACTCTGCTTTTTTTTTTTTTCCCCCAGCCAAACAGGGTTTGTGAAAGGTTTTATCTTCATTCACAGTTTCTAATAAAACCAGAGCTCAGACTTCCTCATTGCTTCACTTCACCCTCCAAGCTTGCCAGCACTCCTCAGATTTTCAGAGTGACCCAGCAACTGCTTTTATTCTTTTCACTTGCAGTCAGCGCTCTCATGTTTTCCCAGGATAAATCTTATTAAAAATGCATAAAGAATAGAGGCTTATGGAGAAAAAATGCAAAGAAAAATATTCTAGTTAACTGGAATTTGTAAAGTGTTGTACTATCACAGGTTTAAAATCCAAACCAGATTTCCAAACCCAAGCTGGTTCCATTTGCTTTGGCCCAAATCCTGTTTTTAAGAGAAGTGTTTAATGAAAGTGTTACAGGAAACATCAAGTCGGAGTTTCTTAAAATTCTGCAGTAAAGATGTTCAAAATGAAAAAGCCATTTTGATTCAACTTGTCTGACTTCCAGGCTCAATGGTCTCAGGATAAATCTTTACTTTCCATTTCCAGTGCAGGGGCAAGCTTGTTCCTTCCCTGGAAAGGAGAATTCTCAAATGACAGCAAAAAGCTTGTTATTTCCTTTACTCCATAAACTGTCCATCATTTCCCAGTAAGACTACACAAAAGCCAGTATTTTAATTGTGCTATAAGATAATTCAAAAGTAATCATAAAAATTCATGGATTTATTTCCTTTTAAAATGAGAACATTTATTCAGAGTAAATAAAAGCCCCCTTTGCCTAGCAGGGGGCTGAGCAGAGAAATTGCTTTTTTAGGAGAGTAACTCCTACTCTTTATGCAAACGCTGATGTATGGCTGAGGCACTGGGTATTTCCACTGTCTGTTTATGAACTTACAAGCCTAAAATCTTCCCGTTCAATCCAGTACAAGGAATTGCCCTACAGGTGGGAACTGGATTCTTAACTGGTTACTAAACCAGCAGCTCAGAGAAGCAATTCCAGCTGTCACTGGGCAGCCAGTGGTACTGCACAGCTCAACCAGCATCAGGCTGTGCCCAGAGAGAGCCCAGCCCTCAGTGCCACATGTGCACACACCCCTCGGTGCCAGCTGAGCACACACCAGGCACCCCAACCAGCAGCCCCAGTTCCCTGGGAAACCTCTGGCCAGAGTGATTTGCCAGTGCGTACACTCGAGAGACTTGAAAAGAATAGAAGAAAATATCAAATTGTCCATTGGTTTTAGTTTCATTGACTCTATAAACCATCTCTAGCAAAGCTCTGCAAGCACTAAAGCCCAAATTTCATAGATGCATTGCACTTTTTAACCCTTGCTTACACAGAACAGAAAGTAACACATGCTATTTATTACTTCCAAATTTATTCCTGAGCATCAAGACTCACTCTGTGCTGGCACAGAACCCTCTTCACATCTACTTTAAATGTCACTTATCTTCTGTGTTGGAGTTTCAAGTGTTCCCTCTAATTCATCGTATTTGTGCACAATAATCGCTATTCCTACCTCACTTAGCAACATCCTTTGAGAATGAAGAAGCACAAGCCAACACGTACTCACCAGAATAAGTTTTCACACAGGCATATTTGAGGTCTCCTGAAGTGCCAGTTGCTAAAACCCAGCCTAAATGTGCCAACACAGCAAACCCTGAGCGGTGCCTGTAGAAGCCGGAAATGCAACATTGCTGCAAGGAGCACTGGGTTTAGCTGAACGGCTCCATTCCTTCTAGCTGCTTCTAGAAACACGAATTTTAAAGTGATTATTCCAGCAGCTTGTAGCACTGCACAAAAGAAATCAGAGAGACTATTCCAGGCAGCATGGCAGCCAGGAAACAATGGCATCCCAGGGAACAAACCCAAATCCTCCTTCACAGGCGCGAGCAGAATTGCCTGAAGGGTTCTACAACAATCAATAAAATTTCACTGCAGATAGATCCAAGCTGGAGCCTCCTTTCCTTCACTCTGAGTTCAGGTGATATTTCCTGGCAAGGCTCTCACCAGGGCCTCGTTGCTGGGGATTCCAGCTGCTGCCCAGCCTCCCCTGGTCCAATCATCCTGCCCCTGCTCTGCCTCGGTGCGGTTTTTAAACCGGCTCTTTAAAGTGTCCCTTAAAAATCAAACACTGCCAGGGCCGTGACACTGGAGGCAGAGGTGTATTTGTGATGGTTCTGGGCCATGTCCCGAGGGCATCAGGAAGGACTGTGGAAATCTGTCAACGCTGCTGGCACTGCCCAGCTCAGCACCAGCACCTGCAGCCCAGTGTGATCCTGGCTGTGCAGCAGTGCCGAGCCCCAGCAATCATCACACACGTGGAAAACCACCAGGTGCCAAGCCTGAATTATTAAGCAGGGAGCCCCTTTTATCCTGGTTACATTCTTCCAGTCAAATAACAAATAAAATCCTTCCCGGTGCCACGTGCACTTCAGACGCCCAGAAGCATCGCTCTGCCCTGGGGCCCCAAGTCTGAGCTGCACGGGCGGGTCTCTGTGAACACCCCAGAGGGGTCCATGGGGCTGGGCTGTGGGATGATTCTGCCCCTCTGGAGGGTTCTGCTCCTCCACCGTGTTGCCCCTGGCTCCTCTCCCTCCTTCCAGGACGGAAATGGCAATTTGGGGTCAAACAGCTCTGCCTTTGAACAAAGCCTGTGGCTCCATCAAGCTGCCAAACCCCAGGCTTTCTCCAAGATAAAAAACACCAGCCAAGTCTCTAGTCTGACAAAATCCTCCTTTCCCAACGTGTTTGTGTTAACCACAAATTGCCCAATTTCCTTTAATGTGGCAGCAGTCACACTGACATGGCACATTTGGCTGAGACTTCATGCTCTTAAAATCTGGAATCAAAAAGTTCTGGTTCCCACAGCAACCACAGGTAGCAATTATCCTGGTTCTGGAAATTTCTAGAATAGAAGGAATATTTGCTTTCTGCAGCCCTCTGCTAAGTGCACAGCAAAGGATATATCTCTGTGCATCAAAATGAATTTATTTTTCTTTTACTGTGTTTGTAGCTCTGTTTACACCTTAGAAATCTTTTCTATATCAACATTTTTGGACAGTTTTTTGTACCTGCTACAGAACACAGAACCTCCTAAAACACATCACGCTTAATTTATTTCCACTTAGCTCTAGTCATTGCAACAAATGCAATTCACTGCACTTTCTGTATCACGTTTTCCCTCTGTACATCACATATAATGAATATCACCACAATAAAATTCATAGTTTGTGACACTCCTGATTAATACCAGCTTTTCGTGGAGAAGAAAGATTACTGCAGCCATTATGAATTTATACAGATCTTGCCTTTTCTATTAGAAGACACGCAGTGATGCAGGCTGCTTCCTAAAAGGGAAAACCCTTTCCTGCCTGCTGATGGAACAAAGACAGAAACCCAGAGCACAAGGCCACATTTTCCCCTTCCCATGCAGCTGGACAAGTGGCCATTGGTATTTTTAGCAGATGAACACATTTTAAATGCCATGATCTCAACAAAGAAGGAAAGGAAGAGCAGTGTAGTGCTTCTGTTGGGATTTTTAAGGACTTGCACACTTCCCTGAATTCCCCCCAGAATATTACTATGATTAGCGGGCCACTGGCTTGCTAGGGGTTTAGTGGTTTATTTTTTCTTTAATTAGGCAACCCCTCCTAATTAGTCAGTCATTCTTTATCTCCAACACCTGATGTCCTGAATACAGAGCAGGAAGTGCTGAGCAGACACCATGCTGCTCCCTGGCTCCATTTGGGAGATGCTCTTGCACTTGGAGAATTTCAGTGATGCTGAAACTGCCCAGAAAAATCCCTGTCACCTCCACTTCTCACAGTTACACACTCTGGGCTGCAAATTGCTTTTGGTTCCTCCCTCTCTGGCCTGCAGCACTGTTCAAATTACAAAGAAAATGACAAAGATTGAAGCCTGATTTCTAATCTACTTTTGCTTTATGTTTGCTGCCAGGACTCTGTCACCAGCCCCTGCTACAGCTGCTGTGTCCATCGGGGTCTGGACACGGCACCTGATCCTAAACGGCCCTGGTTCTGCCTTCCCAGCCGGAGAGCTCTGCACAGCTGTTCCTCCCTGAAGCCTGGTGGGAGAGAAGGGATAATTTCTGCCTCCCACACAGCAGGCAGCCTACATCTAGTAATGAGTATCAGTGTTGCAAACTGTCCCGATCGCTTTAGTACGTTCACGATGTACTCGGCCCTGTCAGAGCCAAGATGCAGCACTTGATTTAAATTTTTGCTGTCAGATCTGATTAAAAATTAAGTTGAACACAGTTGTAGGAAAACTAAATTAACATTCTTTTTGAGTAGCACCATGTAATTTAATGCAACAACTCATACAATTGAGTCATGCAACTACTAATATATGTCTAGAGGATCCGAAGGCTGGGAGCAGGCAGGGACACGGGGCTGGTTTTGCTCTCTGAAGGAGCTCAGGCAGAGGTACAGGCACAACCAAAGGAGCATTTCATTACTCCAAACAGAGGAAAATAAACAGAATATTGAAGTTCCACAGGGTGGAGTTTCAAGAAGGCAGTTCTAACTGGGCACTCCCTCCTTGCAAGATGGATGGTAATTTCCATCCTTACTTTCAATTTAGGATTTTTGGAGAACACTGCTGGAATCTACACTGGAATGAGCACTGGACTTCACTGTTTGTGTTTAGCACAGCTCAGACCTGTGGTGCCAGCCAGCCTCCAAGCCCGTGACCCCTGCCAGAGTCAGGAGAACATGCTTCACACACCTCATTTAACAACTCATTTTCTAGGTGGTGCTTGCATCTCAGTTCCCATGTCTTAGAAACAGCCAAGAGGATCCATGATTCAAGTGAAGAGAGGGGAGAAACAGCCCATTTTCTGCCCAGGGCCATCCAGCTGCAGGGGCTGCACTTACCCACCCACGGGCAGGTCCCCACTCTGCACCCAGGACCCCGCCAGGGTCACAGGCGTTACAGGTTACACAGACATTGCCCAAAGCCACACAGGGTGGTGATGGAGCCAGAGGACAAGCTCAATACCCTTTGTCCCAACATCATAAACATAAAATCATCACAGTTTCACAGAAAGATATAGTTACAGACATCCATTGAGAAACACATCCCCTCTCCAGAGGCTGAGCAGTTCGGGACAGTTTCCATTTCTTTGCAGCTTTCACACTGAATGGAGACAGCTCTGACACTGGGATTTCAATTCAAGGGCCATTTAGGATTGAAAAATAGAGACAGGTTTATATACAAAATGGGAGCATTTCACAAAAACTCTGTCTCCCGCTCACTCTCTGAGAATTATTGTCCCTTATTATCCGGCAACAAAGGGAGGACTCGCTGCCTCGCCAAGGTGAGCACAATCAGTCCTCCTGTCATTCTGCAAAATGGAAAAGGAAAATAACATTGACCTGAAACCTGAACCACAGGGCTGAGGATGCCATGAAACTCCGAAACCCTTTTGTGTGCTGATCCCTGTCCCTCCTTCAGCAGAATTGCGCAGGGAGCAGGGAATGCACAGCGCAGTGCCAGGGCCCAGCACCGAACTCAGGGTGTGAGGCTCACGCAGGCAGGACAGGATGAGTCACTCTGTGACAGGGACTCTGCCCAACGTGGCAGCAATTTTTTGCCATTAGCAGCGTTCCGAACTCCGAAACCCTTTTGTGTGCTGATCCCTGTCCCTCCTTCAGCAGAATTGCGCAGGGAGCAGGGAATGCACAGCGCAGTGCCAGGGCCCAGCACCGAACTCAGGGTGTGAGGCTCACGCAGGCAGGACAGGATGAGTCACTCTGTGACAGGGACTCTGCCCAACATGGCAGCAATTTTTTGCCATTAGCAGCGTTCCACAAATGTCATTCAAACTGCCCATCACTTCTGCAGGTATTTTTGGCTCTGAGAGTGCTGAGGTTCATTGTATAACCCACTCATCCCCTCAGCTCCACAGCTATTTATACCCACGTCCTCGCAGGCAGGGAGAGGGCTGGCTCTGCAGCCAGCTGAGGGCTCAGCAGCTGCTGGTCAGCAGGATGCCCCTTCTTGCTGCCTTCTACTTCCTTTCACAGACTTGCTATAAAGCAGCTTAACATCTGAAATCCAGAGCCATGGTCTGGGCCAGGCAGCATTGCTTTGATCCAGCTGGATGAGACAGAGATTCAGGAATGGATTTGGGAGTGATTGATCTTGCTGTCCTGTTCCCCCCCTGCAGTGCAGCTCCAGGGGCAGCCACGCAGGAGCTGTCAGTCCAGCCAGTCTGTCTCCTTTCTCCTGCCAGATGGAGAAGGGAAGGAGATGCTTCCCTTTGGGTAGTTTCAGGTCATGCCCTGCTGCTCCATCCATTTGTGTCCCCCAAGAAGGAGTCAGGTCCTGCCCCAGCAGCCGCAGCCTCGTGGGGCTGTGATAGTGTGTCCGAAACGCTCCTGGGCACGGACACACCTCATAGCAGGTGAATACAAGAGTTACACCTGCACAGCTGGAGACTCTGCTTTGAGCACTGGGGAGTGTCACCAGCTTCTCTACAGCCATGGAGCTGAAAGAGGATCACTCTGATGGGACTGAGGGTTGTGCACGGCCCCTCTCCCTCCACGTGCACCCTGAGCAGCCGGTGCACAGTGCACAGAGCTCCGGGAAGGAAACCACACCACAAGCAGTGCCCGGGAGCAGCTGTTTGGCCCTCAAGCACCCGTCTCGCACATTGGAGTTGGGGATTTCTGTACGGCTGAGTTATTTCGGGTGTCAGCAATGTCTTCCTGCCTCTCTTGTGAGATCCTATGGCACTAATGCACCAGAGACAAAGCAGAAGCAAACCAGATTTGGAATCATGACCCAAAGCCTCAGCACAACATTCAGCACCGTCTCAGGACCACTTGACAGGAGAACAGGCACAGAGATACTAAAACTGCAGGGCTTTTAGGTCTATTTTCCATCTGACTGGTGGCACCTATATTAACAAATACACCTGGAGCTCGCTAGCAAACACTGCTGTGGGCCACCCCTGCACCACCTGCTCCCAGAGCAGCTCCAGAAGTGCCACGGCCAGAGGGGCAGCTCAGACTCGCAACTGCCCCCAGCTGCTGGGAGCCCTTGGAGGAGCAGACACTCGATGTCCTTCGGTATCACCCCTCAGCGTGCAGGCAGCCAGCGGAGCTGCAAGACTCTCTAAGTGCCTTATTAGGTTTTATTAATTCTTCTCTAGAAAGTGCTGCCAAGATAGGTGTTGGGCAATTATCTGCAGACAGAGCTGCCACCAGGAATCAGCATCTGCAGAGAGCTCTATCGAAGGAGCCCTCTTCCCTCTGGAAACATTCAGTCAGGAGAATTTACAGTGAATGAAGGAAAACTGGTGAGGATTGCAGCACAAAGCAGCCAGGGCTCTGTGCTCACAGCAAGCTGATGTGTTTGAAGCAGGGGGGGATTACATGACCCCCACTCCACCAACACCCCCCAGCCCCAGTGACTGCACCCCTGTGCACTGGAGCAGAGCACAAGGTGGGAATTACAGTGCTTCACCCCTAAGCCTGTTAAAGCAAAGAAATTCTGTCTCTTCATACTCTGCAACTGGGGTTTCAATAGGCATTTCTGCAAAATGAGGCTGAGGTGGGACACGGACCTGCTGGCTGGTCACCTGCTAAAGAAAACACCTCACTCTGAATGCTTTCTACCTGTCAGGTCCAATTCTGACCCAGCTTCTCCCCTAATCCACAGGCTGCAAGGTTTTAGGATGAGGGGTGGCAGATTCTGTCTCCAGCAGCCTGGAGGATAATTTGGCTGGACTGGCCCCTCAAGACCTGTCTCTGTGGTCCCAAAAAGCAGCACCTAAACAGAGCTCCCGCCCTTCGATGCTGCAGTCACAGCCAGAAGTTCTCTCCCAGCATTTCCAATACTGGAAATTGCCTCTGATGGCTCACACACTGCGAGAAGCTGGAATGCTCAGGGGTCGTGAGCTGAGGAACCTTGTGCCAGGGGCTGCAGCCCAGCCCAGCCTCAGCAGCAGCCTCACCTTATCCAGAGAATTCCCTTTGTGCGAACTCAAGGAGCAGAACAGCTCATCCCACTGTAACAGGCATTATTCATTCATTGCTTAGCAGAGATACTCAAATTCTTCATCCCTAAAATTAAAGCCGGGCTCTTTGAATCCTGCTCAAGGTGTCTTACCCTGTCTCCCTTTGCTCCCTGTGGTTCTCAGCTCCAGAATTCACACAAGCTGCACAGTTTTGCCTTAGGTCTTTAATAAGAGGAGTTTTGCCACTGCTTATTATCGCTAAAATTAAATGTCACCTTGGGTGTTCCTTGCTCACTTTAGCGCATTCTGCTGCTGTCTCCTCCATCTATAAAAGGAAACTTTATGGCTCTTTGCTCTCCGCTTCTTAAAAACTGCATGCAAAAAGGAAAATCTCTCTCTTTTTTTTTTGTTAATATGCAGAAATAGTTTGTGTTGCACATTCACTGCACAGTGACCTTCTGGCAGAACTGCACAACTGTTCATGGCTGATGTGAGCAAGGTTTTACAGTGGCAAGATAAATATTGGGGAAAACGAAGATTCTGCATTGACTTCTCACTCCTCTGCCTTTTTGCTCCACTGCCTCGTAAACAAAGGTTGTGTTAACCTATAACACTCTCCATCCTTATCTGCTTTTAATGCTTCAACCCCAAAATTAAAGACACGTTTGTCTGCAGTTGGGGTGGGAGAAGGATCCCAGAGGTACCTGCTGAGCTCTATAAGGATACAGGAATGTTGCCAGGGGAGGAAATTTAAGCCCAAATTCCTTAACAGTTTTTCAGTGAAGAGTCTCATCCCACAAGACTGTTGAATTAATCTGTCTGACATTCCTCTTCTCTATTGGGGCAAGAAAAGCCACTAAGTAACAGCCCTACTCTTCCTTAAATCCAAGGGACACTCCAGGAAGAAAACCAAGCATAAATCCCAAAACAAGGAAGGAATGCAGAGAATCCCAGTCTCCATAACCCAATACAAAATTAATTCTTTTATTCTACTTGTTGTCTACTCTGTCAAATCCCAAGTGACACAGCTTTGAATGATGTAACATGGACTCTCCACAGACTCCCCCAGAATTTCCTTGTCTCTCATCATGAGTGCCATTTTCACAACTTTAACAAAAAAAATAAAAATTGAGGTAATCTGAGTCCTGGCACTCCTGCTAGCAACAACAGCAGAAGTGGATGTATGGAGAGAGACTAAAAGGTGTCATGTGCAGAGTGACATTTCCCACTCTCTGTACTTCCAGCTCTGGTAAAGCGTCAGGAATTTCCTGGTCAGCTGGGTTATCTCCCACTCAAGGACATCCCCCATTCCTTCCCTTCCCATTCATGGTCCTCTACAGCACCCAGTACCAAAGACTTCCATGCTCTGAAAACAAGCACTTCTTTCCCTTTGTTCTACACCAGCTGCCCAGAGATGTCCGTGGGTCGCTCCATGTGAGAGAACACCAAATCCAAGTCCTCTGTACAGAATATTGCTGCTCCCAGTCTCCTTCCCAGAGGCAACTTTCAGGTCTGTGTGACCTCAGGGGCTAGCCCCAGCACTTAAAGGCTCTCCAAAATCTACCCTCAGATTCTCGGGCTGGTTCCAGGCAGGAACCCCAGGCAGCCTTCCCTGCACCTGGGACCAGGCCTGCCTTTAAACTATTCTCCAGTGGATCCTTTCATCCTGAGAGAACACAGTTCCCTTCCCCCGGAGTAACTGGGATACTTTTGAAGTTGTTTTGCCAGCAACCAGATCAAGCTGGGCTCGGTTTTAATGACATCGTCATGCTCCTCTTACACAGCTACAAAGATTGTTTTGATATTTCAAGAATATTTGACTCACTAGTCAAAATAAAGTACTAGAAATTGAATAAAAACTATCCTTGAATACAGAAATCGCTTATTAACATGAACTTGTTGTGTAGGATACGATCTGGCCTGACTTCCCAATTAGCTCCGACACTGGAGTCTGCTGTTGGAGCCAACTGTGCGAGACACGGGGCTATTAATTAACTGCTGCAGTTTTCTTCAGCTTTTGTCAGCTCCTAAATTGATTTTTCCCTAAGTGACAGGGTGCGTGTCTAGAACAAGGGCACAAGGAACACTTTCTCACTCCAGAGGCGAACACATCCCCACGGACCAGTGTTATCACAGAACAGGGCTGGGAACCCCCTGCCCAAGGACCTTCCTGTAGCTCTGGGCTCTTGGGAGTTATCTGAATACGAAACCCAAGGAGCTGGGATCAGGCTGACAAATTTTCCAAATAAAAAGAGGCACAGAAGTGCAGCATGCAGAACGTCGATCCTACAGACTTGTGGCTGTTTCCAGCCTGGTGCAGCCACCAAAAGGCACCTAAGAGGTGGAGAATAGAGAACACCCCATCCCTACTGCAGCTCCGCACTGCCAAGCCAGCCTGTCTCATGCTATTTTTTATTATTACTATTATTGCTGAGATGCAGATGAATTAGTTCTCTTGGGGCTTTGCACAATTTTTTATTTTGCTAAGCTGCATTTTCTTTTCCAGAAACCTTATTTTGATGTAAATCTTGTAAACAGGGGACTGGTTCGTTCAAATGCTGAGCACAAAAGCTCTTCCAAAGAAGTAGATCAAAAGTGCAGTTGGCTTAATGAAAGACAGACTGACAATTAGGCTGTGCAGAACTGCGTGGATGGGGGGGAAAGACAGATTTAAGGAGGGTTTAGTAATTGCCTGGGAACACATGGAAGGAGAGATGCAAAACAGTGAGAAAGGGTGTGAGGGAAGATGAACCTTTCTTCATTTTTGCTGCTCTAAATGCCCTCAGTGTAAAATCTCCATTGTTAAGGCTCATACAAAACGGCTGTGCAATGCTAAGTGCTGAGGCAGATAGAAAATTGAACAAAATTGAAAATATTGAACCATTTAGAAAAAATGGTTCAATATTTAAAGTGTTTTCTTTCAATCAGGTGTACCCATTTTGCTTTCTTTTCAAGTTATTGCCGTTCCCAAAATGACTACCAGGGGATAATTGCAGTACTTTTCACAAATGAAGTAGAGACAACACAAGAAAAGCAGCCAAGCTGTCAATATCATGGCCAGAACTCACAGACATTGTCATGCCCTGACACCAAAGGCATCGATCCTCCCTCTGCTACCATTAACAACAGGAAAGAGGAGTGGGAGGATGAGGAGGGGCTCTCTCTGGGAGAGGCTGGGCTGCCTGCACAGCTGAGGTACAAGAGAATGCTCCTGGCTGGGGTTTGATTGTTCCTGAAAGTTCTTTTTGCTTTGTTTTGAAGAATTGTACCATACAAATGGGATAAAACAAAATTGGTGGATAAAACCAGAGTGCAAGTAGAGCCCAGTTCAACATCACTGGAGCCCACTCTGGAGAAACTTGGAAATTAATTAGTGCTGTCCAAATGTTCCATCAGGACCTGCACAGTTACTGTGGCCTGGAGGAGGTTCCTGGTGTGGGAACAGACTCACCAGCACCACGAGTGTGTTCCAGGAGTTCATGAAATAAGAAAGATTGCCATGATATTAGAACCAAAAGTAGATAAAGTGTAGGAAAAGAGATGCCAGATCACGTTAGTTTTACAGAAGCATTTACTCCCTTTTGAGCCTGAGTAATTTGCAAAGAATTAAAAGCCTGATGAAACAAAATGGACTTTTAAAGATGCCTGGCACACTGCAAATGAGCTTTGCTGATGTTTGTGTGGAAGGCTCATTTGCACCCAGTGTGAGTAAACAAAAAGTTTCAGACGGAAGCAAGCAGGGAGGATGAAGCTGGATGGCCCTTGGCCAGCAGCCTTGGAATGGGCTGACCCAGGCAGCA
>NW_008238365.1:3734249-3746390 GCF_000691975.1 Corvus brachyrhynchos | reverse complement strand
TGGGCTGGCCCAGGCAGCAGGAATGTGACCACACACACCACTTGCTACAGACATGGTTGGGGCCTGGGACTGGATGATCCTTAAGGTCCCTTCCAACCCAAACCATTCTGTGACTCTGCTGAGGAACCCTCCCAGCCCCCAGCGCTCACACAGGGACAACCATGAGCAGCACAGGCAGGAAAAAACCAAACAACAAAACCCCCCAAAAGTTTTACCTGGAAGCAGGGCCTGGAGCCCAGAGCATCCTGCACGTTAAGCCCTGCAACCTCATCTCTGGATAAAGGTAAGTCAAATAGTTAATGTTGGAAGGGAAAAAAGATCCTGCATTGGCTTTTAGCTGATCTTAGCTGGACACAGCAGATTATGCAGAACACTACGGAAAGCAGCATAAGCATTTCCTTTGGTACTTGAAATTATCCACATTATCTTAAAAATAAATCATGCCTATTGCCCCTTTGAAGTTCTGTCACTATTTTTAATCATGGAGCTGGGGCTTGGCTTTTGAGGTGAATTTGTCAGTAATTTATGCTAATAGATTTCTGCGCTGATGCCGTGTGCATCTCCAGATCTGTGGAGATGCCAGAGCCACGATAACCACAGGAACATCAGCACATCTGCACCAGCCTGAGACGGTGAGCAGAGCATTGCTGCTGCCATGGCCCGAGTCCTGCCTCCCACACAAGCTGCTCCAGTTCACACACGCCCTTCCTAGAGCCAAAAACATTGCACAAATGCATAAAAACCAGAGATTTGTAGTTTCTTCCTGACATGTCTTCTCTTCCTGGGCTCCTGATAAGAAAACATTGCACAAATGCATAAAAACCAGAGATTTATAGTTTCTTCCTGACATGTCTTCTCTTCCTGGTCTTACATCTTTAATTTTTTATTTGTTAACATCTATAAATGCAGCAGCTCCAGGTATTTTTCAGCTGTCATTGTCACTTGAATGTCACTGGCAGCAAACACGGATTTTCCCCCTCTCATAATGCCCTGGCACAAAGCCGTGGCACATTCAGGGATTGTTTCATCAGAGGCATAACACACTAATCTGCTCAGCTCCAATTATTTAGCCATATGATCTGTGTAAATCTGACCAGCTTGCAGCAGCTTCAGGCCTTGACATGTTTGTGAGTAATTTTGATCCTGCAATTATTTTGGCAGTTTTAAATCTTTACCATTAACAGGAGGATGTGAATAACCAGCCCCGACAAACCAGTGCTCTTGGGGAAGCTGATGCTCCAAGGGCTGAGCTGAAGCACATCTAGTATTCCAGGAAATCAGAAACACACAGATGTTATTCTAGATCTGGAATCTGATACCCACAGCCAGACCCCCCAAGGACATGGCACCAGGTAATGACCATCCTGGCCCAAAGTCTCTGATAACCAGCACAATGGCAGATGCAAGTGGCTCGCCTCAAGTAGGGCCAGCATCACCCTCCAGGTGACGCCAGGAGAAGAAAACAAATAACATCTGCTTTCACATCACATTGCCATTGGCAGCAGGGAAGTATTTTACAAAGAAAAACATAAACACTTTCAAAGTGACTCTAAGATAACCGGTTGCTTTGGTTTAGTTTACCTCAAACACCAGTGCTGTGCATGGCTCTCCAGCCTCACTGAGCCTTTGCAGGAAGCCAAAAAAGGAGCAGTGCTCACCCACAGGTACCTGGCTCAGCCCACCTGGCCAGACCCCACCTGGCCTCCCCCTCCTCACAGCCAGCACAAAAAATCGACACCAAATCCTCTTAATGTAGAATAATGTGGAATGAATCCCCTCAGAATACCTCACCTGTGAAGGGTGATTACATCTCATTTTCATGTACGAAGGACCTTAAATAACATTAGGTCATACAGGCTTCGGCTGTGGCTCAGAGGGGGAAGGATGGATGTGTAACCTTCATGGACGAGGGGCTGTGTATTTATTATCTTGCAGTGGGGGAAAGGAAGAGCAAATAGATCAGTTTGGAAGAAAGCAGGGGAGCTGAATCCCACACGTGGATGCAGTGATGTATTTTTTTGGCACTGGGGAGGGAATGGCTCTGTCTGCCTCAGGAAGGAGCCCTGGTCTGCTGAGGACTCACAAACTCCCATGAAACCAACACCTAAGAAACAAAGGTCCTGTCACAGAAAGGGCATTTTCACTTTAAAGCCTAACGATCATTTAGCAACTAGACATCTGAACTCTCTGTTTGCAAATACAGGCCTAATATTTCATAAATAAATGCTTTAATGACAGTATCTTTACAGCAGAGGAAGGACAGGGAGGAGGAACTGGTGATAATCCCAATACATAGAAACACAAATTAATTTCAGAGCTGGCAGCAGCACACCCTGCCTACCTGCCAGAAACCAGTAGTCTTTGGCCTGTAAGCTTTATGTTGGACTCTGGATTTAATATTTTACCCATCTCCACAGGATTAGTGAAATATTCAGTTTCAATGGACTTTGTGTCCTTTTCCCCAAGTTCTAGTTCAGCTCCCATTCCTCCCAATTTCTCCTACAGCAACAGAGAAGTGAATGAGAAAGGAAAAGCATGAATAAATCCTACATTAGTAACCAATATCAAATTCTACTAGAATTTGCTCAAAAGGAAAGAGAATCAATTGCAGCCTGTTCTCAGCTCTTTAAGGCAGCCTTATATTGTTTCTAACGAAATAAAAATCAATATGAAATTCTTCTTATGCTTCATTTTTTTAAAGCTCAATACCAGCTGGGCAATTTGGCTGACAATTATGAATAATCTGTTGTGTCACCAGTCCGGGCTCTGCAGCCCAGCCTGCAATCATGTGTTATTGCTCGCAGGTACATCTCTCACTATCGGTTTGCTTTCCACTTTTCTACAATGATCATTCAGAAATAAAGGGAATTTGCTAATCAATCCCATTGACTTGAAAGCAACAGTTATTAATGCCTTCAGTTTGTTGCTGGCTTCTAAACTTTTCGAATCCATTAGTTACGAGCCCCCATTGATTACAAAGACACCCCCCCACAGCATTGGCTTTCCAAGAAAAAAGCAGAGCTTTTTGAGTTCCTTTCCACAGGAGGCACAGCATGGTGGGAAACCAGCACGAGGTGATCAGGTAATTTCACCACAATAACTTCCTTTGTGAGTAAAAGTGACAAAGCTATTTTTGAAATGCCTCGTTAAAGATGACTTCATTTCATTTCCAAATAGTGCATTGTTCTCTTTCACCTCCTGCCTGCGCCTCCCCAGATCCACGCGCTCGGATCATTACACGGCTCCACAGCTCCTTTCTCTGCAAGGTTTCCAGAACTGCCAGAGGTTCTCCTGCCCCTGTGTCCTGGCAGACCCAGTGAGGTTCCAGTGCTGGCCAAGCCCTGAGCAAGCCAGGCTTGATCAGGCTCTGCCTTGGGCCCCATCCTAGCAGCCTTTGGCTGCACTCCAGCTGCCCCTGACACTGGGAATTAGGGGCTGCACGAGGCAGCACCCATAGGGCTCAGAGCACCCACCACCCTGACGCCAACCCAGGGAGACGGGGCTCAGAAAAATCCCTTTTCCCCTTACTGGGGAGCCCAGTGTCCCCAGAGCCATCCCAGCCACAGTGGGAGCTGTGCCAGAGTGGCCTCTCCCATGCTGGCATCGCTGCATCCTCTACTGAGACTTGTTCTGAAAATGCAGTGTCACCATTTTCACTTTCAGATACAGACACAGCTTTGCTTAAAAAAAAAAAAAAAATTAGAGTTGTTTCCCCCAGTATGAACATCCTCCAAACCCCAACCCCCAATCACCCCAGACAGCCCTGCCAGATCAATTGGGAATTTGGAATACATTAATTTTGGAACAACACGCAATCAAATGCTACATGTCACCACTGAGATCCTTGGTAAGTGCAGTCCTGATTCAGTCCCTGGTCCAGCAGATCCATTAAAGATCCCTGGTTCATTAAAGATGAGGAGAAAGGGAGAGGAGACATCCTCCTTCTTCAGGGTGGAGCAGGAGTTCGATGCCTGCCACTGTTAAAGATGCTTTTCCTGTGAATTTGCCCCATTTACACAACCCTGATTATTTTTTTTCCCCAACAGGAAAATTACATTCAAGTGGCTGGGTCTGCATTTAGAGAGACACTGTCAGTCAGCACAGAGCTATTGGATAGACTCACCGGTCCCTGATCTGAAGTAGGTCACAGCAACTGTCACAGAATCCCTTCAAACCCGTTTAAAAACCAGTAAGTCTAAGGAAAAAGACCCATGGAAATGTATCTAATTTGAAAACCACACTGGCTGGGTTCAAGTCCACAAATCATTTAAACATGTTCTTAACTTGACAGTAATGAATCAGCTTACAGAAGTCAAAGATACTTGATGATCAGATCTGAAGTGCTCAGCATCTTGCACCACGAGAGGCCACGTTCATGGCAGCAGCTCCAACAGACACTGGTGGCAGTTACACCAGTTACACCAATTACACCAGCGCAGTTACACTGTGCAGGGGTGCCCCACACTCCCCCAGATGTTTCAACCTCAAGCCATCTCAAGGTTTACCAGGGGTTAATTCAAAAATAAAAATATAAGTCTCCAAATGGGAAACTTTGCCATTTTTCAAGTGCAATTTACAAGATGCTGAAAGGGATCGTGTTTCATTTTGTGAGGAACTAAAAAAAATCACTTTATAATTCTCTGGCATTCAGATGCCCTAAATATACCCAACTCTGCCAGGGAAATCTCATGCTTAGAGCAAGTCTAATATTAGCTGCTTCTCCTTCCAACTGAAAAGATTCCTAAAAACATCTGATCGATCCCAAGAGAAGAGGATCATTCATTCTGCCCCAAAGGCTGTGCTGAAGCTCCCTTAAGAGGGGATGGAACGGGATCAGCACCAAGGGAAGGTGAACCTGCATCCGGATCCCAGAGCCCAATCCCCACAGCACCATGTCCAAAGCCAGGAGAATGCATCCCTTCTACTCCCTCTGCAGCACAGCACCCCGAGGGATGTGCCTCCCATGGGCTGGGTTTCCTCGGGGCGTAAAATAGAGATGAGGATTTGGAGAACAAGAGGTGGTGGCTTGGACTGCTGCTCGATAGAGGGGAAATGCTGGTGGGACTTTCCTGAAGTGCTTTGTAATTTCCAGTAATTGCCAAAAAGCGTGGGGTGGGGCCTCGCCCTCTGTGCTTTCCCAGGTGGAAAAAATGAATTCTTGATGTGAATAAGGGAGGATGAGCAGAGCCCTCGAGGCTGCCTGCAGGCACCTGTGCACTGAGAGGAACCTCAGCGAGGAACAGCACAAACAAGGAGATTACTGCAAGTTACAGGAAGCATGAAAGATTCCTCACCAAGGCAGGACACAGAAAACCACGGCCCTAAGGAGAGGAAGAGCAGGGATGCTGTGGGACAAAGCTCCTGCACTGGAACCCAACCAATCCACTTTTCGGGTGTGAGCGACCCTGGCACACTCTGAAGAGCCCGGCTGTCCACTGCCCGTGAGTCTGCAACCAGTCCTGCCCTGTGCCTGCTCGAACAGCAGAGATGATGAACAGTTTAGGAAAGTAAGCCAGCCCTTCTTGGGAGAGGGGAAACGAGAGCATCAGTGCTTTTCCTTATTAATGGCTTGCGATCTGGAGCATGTGATATGTGCATGCAATGGTGAACTGGAGGAGGAATGAGAGAGAGAAATTCCCTGAAGCCATTTCTGCTTATCCTCCTTCCTGCTTTTGGAGCATCCTCAGGGATTGCCCTTCTCACAGAGGAGTAGCTTTGGAGGAGAAAGAGGGTGACACATTCTCAAGGAGCTTATTTACAAGTGCTCTTTTCTAAAGATCAATGTGTTGAGCCTGGTGAAGAATGATTTCAATTTTGCCTTGAAAACTTGGATCAAACACTGCTGACGATGCAAACTTCCCTGCCATCCAGAGATTAAACTTGTTCTGCTGTTTTTAATAGGGGCCTGAGTGCTTTGCTTGCCAGTGGCTCTCAGCACCGCGCTCCCTCTTGGAGCAGATTCCGAGAGCACCCTGCAGAAATAATCCAGTTGCAGCTGCATGTTGCTCAGGAGGCGCCTGATGCATCAGCACCGAGCTGGACCCAGGAGCTCCCCACAGGACACAACTGAAAAGCATTCAGAAAACTGGGAGAACTGTGTGCAAAGACAAGACAAAAATACAGCAGTCAAACAAATTTGATTTAATTCTAGATCGCTACGGGCTCTTCTTATGACCTTGAACAACAGACAGTGATTGAGGGTGCGGTGGCAGAGCGAGGACAGAAGTGTCCTGTGCAGTGTCTGAGTTCACAAGAGGTCTATATTCAAACATCCAAAGCAATTTATAGACAGGGGTACCCTTGGCATACAGCATCTCCTGGGAACTGACTGTCTGGCTGAGGCTGATCACCCTTGACTTCACCTAGAGCTGCTCTCTCTCTGAGCCAGCAATCAATCCCACAAGCTCCCGGCCCCTTAGGCTTGGCTGTTAGAAGTGTACACCCAGTAAAAGGTTGCTGCTGGAGTAAATGACCTGTCTTACCTCGTGGCACTGCACCTGCCCTGCAAGGTCCATTTCCCACCAGGGTAATGGGTGCTTCCCAAGCCTGTCCCCAGTGCAGACCAGCCCGTTGGGCATTGCACCAGGCTTTCACCTGGGGAGAGGAATGTCCCTTCACCCCTGCTTGAAAGCCCAGCACTAAAAGGCTGTCACACCTTAGACAAGTCCTCAGTCTGCAATAACAAATGTAAGCATTGCCAGTAAAATGCATCTCACTGTCTCACTCCCTCGCGGTGGCTCCGAGCCCTCGGCAGCGCAGGGGCTGCAGGAGCGCTGGCCTGTGACAGTGCCAGGGAGTTACTGCTCGTTACCGCAACACAAATAACGAGTGACCATGAGCCAGCAAAGCTCCAAGCTTTTCCCCTTAATCCCAGATGCCTACTGCATTCCTCTCCTTCACGCACAGCCCAAGCTCGGTGCCCACATGACAGGGTGCTCCTCTCGCTGCTCTCCTTCCAGCTGGAAGGAGCGACGTGGAGGGGGAGCGGGCTCACATTGCCCACCCCCAGCCAAGGCTCCTGCCCCTTCCCGAGTGCCTCTCCATTGCCTTCAGCCAACGGGTGTGCTGCTCCCTCTTTGCTCGCTCTTCATTTAGCCTCTGAAGTGTAAAGCATTATTAAACTTGTCCTCAGTCACTTCAGAGTGGCAGACGACGCTGCCACGCTCCGCCAGCTGCTGATTTATTAGTCAGTTCTGCAAAACTTTAATCTACTTGGAGGGTTTTTTCTTCTCTTTTCCCAATTCATAAATGGGTATCTTTATATTTAATCTCTAGTCAAACTACTCCACACTTGATCTTTAAACTGCTACACGATGGTGTGTAATTGCCTCTCTCCAGGCCACATCCGCCCGCTCCTGAGCCCCAGGAGGGCAGAGCTGGGATGTTTTGCTCACCCCCACTTTCAGGCTGTATCTCACTGAAATTCTATGTGAGAACTGTGATGGCTTTCCTGGGAAAAGATATATTCACTTCCAGTCAATGCAGAAAGGCACCTGACTCCCCTGGTGCCTTAGCTGGGATGTAGAATGGATCAATTACATGTGATTTTGCCCTTCTTTTATTAAAATCAGCCACCCAGCCCAGCCCAGCATCAGCCTCCCCCCGTCCTGGACAGAGCAGGCATCACACCCCCAGCCGAGTCTCGGATATAATGAAATGCCTTGGGGATAAAAAATAAAACTAAAATTGTGCAGAACACATGTAATTTTGGCAAGACCTTACTCTCCCTTCCCCCAGGGAATGCTTATAAAACAAAAATAGTTATGCAAAATTATGCATTTTTTTGATTTTATACTGTAAAAAGCCAACACAAAGTGCTTCTCTGTGTACAAACACTTTAAATATCGGATGCTTGCTGGACACAGTTCTGGCTTTTCCTTTACATTTGAAAAAAGCAAATGCCTCCCATGGAAAAATTATGGAAATAAACTAGGAAGAGAGGCTCGTTATTTTTCCTAGGGATTTTCACACCAAGTTTCGATATGCAAGTCATGCTCACACCATGGAGGGCTGTGCACAGATACAATCCAGTGAAGATTTTGCATAGACTGTGTAAAATAAAGCCACATCAGCTTCGTTTTGTTTGTGCTAAGAGCTGCTTAAATGTACTATTCTTCTGCCTTATCACCAAACAGAAACAATACATAGAAACAGCAGCAAAATTAAATTAAGGTATTTACCTTCCAATTTAGAGCCATGAGAAGAAAATGCACTGTGTGAGGCACCTCCAGAGCCTCTGCTGGGGGATCTTTGAGCCCTGCATCTGCTGCACAGCCATAAGGAACTGTCTGGAAATGGTTTCCAAAAAAAGCCACCCTCAGCTTGGCCTGAGGCACATCATCTTCCAGCCTCTCCTCTACGGGTATGTCAGCAGCTGCCCAAGGTTCCCAGTGGCACCGGCCAGCACTGGAGGGAAAAATGTCTCCCATCAGCAGCAGCCATCCCTGGCAGCATGTCAATCCCCACCATCACTGGTGTGACTTGGGAGAGCCAGGAAAACCAGAGTGCAGCACATTCTTAAAACCCGGGTTGTTTTCCATCTCTGGAAACGAATTTTCTCTGTTTTCCTACCACTGTTAAAATGCCAAATAAATATCGGATTTAAAAATAAAACACAGCATTTATTTCTTCCTGTCAATAGTAACACACACAGGAAGCTTCCCACACTCCCCCTTCAACCCACAAATCCCCACATGCTGCACAATCTCCTTCCCATGGGAAAAAGCATGAACCTGTTCCTTGCTTGCTAAACTGAAAAGTGCCAAAATTAACCTGGTGCCCAGACACTGGCAACTGGGAGTAACAGGGATTCAGTGGTCTGATTCAGGAGGAGTCTCACAGCAGCTTGAAACAAGGCCACTGGAAATCCACGCTCCAGAGGCTCCTCACATCCCGTGATCTGAGCTGGGAGGGAAGAGCTGGTAGCAGTGGCTGATGGAGAGGTTCTTCCTCCATGTAGGGACCCTGCCAGACCAGCCCCATGGTTTCACAGGACACAGTTTGGTCACAAACAAGCCTTGAAAAACCAAACAGGGATATATTTGTGGGTGGTTTTCTGCACTACCCCCAGCCCTACTGCCCATCAGACCTGTGGGCACTGGGCTTGCCACAGCCTGTGGCAGCAGGAAGCAGGGACACAGCCAGGACCAGGCACAGTCTTGTGAATTGCTATTTCATTATCCAGGCAGGACAGAGGGAAAAGTGGGCTTTGCAAATCTTACAGAGACTGGGGTTTTAAGCTGAAATTGTAGGAGATGCTTGGGGGTGATTCCAGGTAACAACACAGAGTTTGGCTGTGCGGGTGCCAGATAAATACAAGGATCATCCCAGCCCCCTGAGTCACCTCAGGGCAGGACACGGCACCCCCTCCTGCTGCCCCCTCCCGCTCTCTCACACCCCTGCCCAAAGGTGGGAGCCCTCCATAGCTCAGGGTCAGGTCATTTTCCTCTGCCAGGCACAGAATTTTTGCCTCCACACACTTAACCCTCCTCAGGCTTCCACAGCATCTGCCTGGCCCAACACCCACTGCCATGGGTGAACTGTCCTCTGGAGACCCCCACTCCCTTCCCAAGGCAGGGATCTCCTTGTCCCTGTACATCAGGTGCCCCCTTGTCCCTGCACATCAGGCCAGATTTTGTTCCCAGTAGGTACAGGCAGATCCACCCACAGCTTCTCACACAACATTTAAACTTCCTCTGAACATGCTGGAACAACCAAGAAATTTGCTGTGAATTGGAAACAGGCCGGAATTTGCAGGGATTGGGCAAAACAACTGGCTGCAGCTGGCTAAATTAATTCCCAGCATAATTCCACTGAAGTGGAATTTAACAGGCATTTGAAATAACGTGATCTTTTCTTGCCCTTTGCATGTGTAGAAGGAAAAAAAAAAAAAAAACTTATTAACAACTCATTCCCAATCTTGCATGGGTAATTAGCCATGTGGGGAGCAAAGAGCCCTGTGCACTCCCGGGCTGGCAGGTGCCCAGCCTTCTGCTCCGCCAGGTGGTACCTTTGTGCAGGAGAAAAAGGAGCTGCCCTGGCTGGGTCTGTACAATGGACCACGCGCTGAGGCTGACAGGTCACAAACAAGTCACGTGAGAGTTGAGCAGAACACCACGGAGCATACCAAGTTTCTTTGTAAACTGGTTCCATGCAAAGATAATAGTGAGCAGAGGCTAATTCTGCAGTCTCTAATTTTCTTGTCTGACTAAGCAGGCATAATTTACACCCATCAGTTGCAAATGGCTTCTCCCACCAATCCTAAAGATAGAGGACTTTTTTTTTAAAGAGGAAAAAAAAGAAAAAAATATTATTTCCTACCTCTGCAGAAAGAGGATGAAAAATACATGCAAAGGCTGTCTGGCACAAATATGTATTTTCACTCAGCTAGTTCAAAGAGCTTGTCTTGCAGCTCGGAAACAGGAGACCTTGATGGAACCAACTGGCCAAAACAGTTTCTCCTGTCAGAGATGAGCACAGGGGGTGATAAAGATAATAATTTTAACTGGTCTTACTTAGTCATTTGCTCCCTGTTGCCCTTTTCAGCCCAATGACACGCTGCAATTGTACAAATTTGGCTGCTGCTGCATGAGGCTGACAATCTGCCGGGATGCACGTGGCTCCATTCCACAAGCCCTGGGGGACCTGTCACCTATCAGGTGCCAGGACATCCCTGCTCACAGCCACCACATCACATCCAAGAAGGCTGGGCAGGTCTCTGCATCCTCCCCTGTTCCTGTTGCCTGGGGTGACTCTGTGCATGGGGATGTTGGGAAGCATCTGGTCCAGACTCCGAGAGCACCAGCCCCTCTCCGGGTTCAAACCAAGATCCCTTCAAAGGAAGGGGCTGATCAAAGGGGCACTGTTGGAGGTGCCCAGTGAGGGTCTGGCTGCACGGTGTCCATTCAAGAGCTGGCACAGATGGAGCTGCCCCAGCACCAGAGCCAGGGTGGCTGAACCACCTCCACAAACTCCCACCTTCCAATGCCACCCAAGGGTCCCACGTTCCCACTGTGCCCTGCCAGGTGGGAGCAGCCAGACCTCCAAGGTCTGACATCCCTGGTGGCAGGGCCTGGGTGCTGCTGCTGGTGCAGAGACCCAGCTGGGTCTGTGCCAGGTGTGTGACACTCTGTGAGCCCGCAGGGCATCCTTGGACAGGGCAAACTGCAGCATAACTGATTAAAAATAATAACAAGATTCCACCTTTTGTCATTGCCTCATTCAAAGAGTCTCCATTAGCCTCAGTTAGGCCAGCTCCGGGCAGGAAAGTCTGGTAAACCTCCCTGGCCATTGTTTGAAGGGTCGTGCACTGGCTCTCCCAGCACAGCCCTTGTCTCGGCCCCACATCTGCCTCGGCTGGAAAGGGGGCAGTGGAAGAAACTGGTGCTGCAAACACCACCGGGGGAAGGAAGAGCCGATTCCCACCTCCTGCCAGCCTGAGGACGTTCGGGACAAAACCTTGTACCTGCTTCCACCATCTCTGTTGGCAGCGACCAGCTGACGGTGGGACCCGCCAGGTCCCAGCTCCCACTGCTGCGGGATGGGGTTTGCACGGTGCGGGTGATGCCAACTGCTTCAGAGAGCAGCGCCAGCGCCTTTTGATCTGCTCAGACACACGGGCCCCACGCAGGGCTCTGATCTGAGCTCCCTGTAGCCCCGGGTCCCCGCAGCCAGCCCAGCCAAGGAGGGGAGTGCAGCACTTGCTCCCGACCCCCTTCCCACTCTCCCAGTTTGGGTGGGGCGTCGCCGCTCTCCGTTTGACAGGAGCTCGCGTTCTCCCAGTGCGCTCTCCTGACTTTCACAATAACATATTCAGCAGAACTGGATACGTTTCAAACCAGCTATTACACCACAGTATGTTCCAACACAAATATATGCAGTGAAGTGCAGCAACAATTCTTCTGCGAGCATCACACAGATTGCAGAAACCCCACATTTCCCTGCCCGCCCCACCTGCCCCAGACAGAGCAGCCACACCACGACAGCGGGAATTACTTAGAGAATAAACCTCATAAAAATCTAAGTGGGAAACCTCCCCACTTTCAAATCACCTGCCTAGCACCACAACACACGAGCAGTTCCCAGCAGTTCCCTCTGCCCTGGCCCCACGGCAGGGACGGCAGAGCTGCCGGTGCCTCCCTC
>NW_008238365.1:3730606-3734203 GCF_000691975.1 Corvus brachyrhynchos | reverse complement strand
ATTGCCTCTCCCTTCCAGATGTAATGCCGAGAAGGAAATGGAATTTTTTCCTCTTCCCTCCACCCCACAACAAGCAAAATGTAACACAAATTGCAGTGAGCTTGCGGGGGCAAATGTGGATACTTGGTGTTTGCTTTTGCAAGAGCGGCTGGAGCGTGGGTGGCAGCGTCGCCTCACCCCGGCTGCTGGCACGGAGTTGATGCCTCTCCCAGGAAGAGGCACCGAGCAGACCCAAACTCCTCGGGCAAAGCCGGCTTCTTCTCTGCGGCACTGCCGTGCCCAGCCCAGCGCAGCCCTGAGCGCTCCTCAACGCCATCCCAGTTCCCAGATTATTACAGCGAAATGAATCCTCCTTACAGTATCTAAATTTGCCATTTAAACCAGGAAATCTGCTGTGGCAGAGCTGCAGGAGTCAGAATTAACCAGAGTGTTAGAGAAGAAGCGAGTGCAGGATGAGACCGGGAAGGAAGGAAAGGAGGGATCCTTCCTAATGGATCTGTGAATCGCAGGCTTCAATTCAATTTAGCGACCCATCAATCAAGCTGTGGGTGTCACAGCGAAGGGCCGGAGCCGGGACGGTTTCAGTAGAGGGCACTCAAGTCCCAGAAATCTGCATTTACCAGGTATATTCGCTCTGATGTTTTAGGAGCCGGCTTCAGCACATGAATCTCGGTAATGCGAGCACTGAGCCTCATAACTCAGATTGATTGTGGTTCTATTAGACCTGATGCATATAAATCTAAACAAAACACATGTGGATGGAGCTAATTCAAAAGCACCAGTTTAGATATCATTACAAAAATAAAGAGAAGTCTCTTTTTCTTCATTAGTATTGAAAAATGCCATAGCTACAGAAATGCTTATGTCTCTTTCTGCCAGGTTCATACTTCTGCTGCTGCTTTAAAGCATTATTCTGATTTGAAAATGTCCTTCGTTAATCAGCATTTTCCTCTAGATATTAATAACCTCAACATTATTTTCCATTTTTGCAAGTGGTTGTCTTTCATACTCAAAAATAAGAAGTCTTACATCAGTGACTTAAGAGCACCCATAAACCTATAGCTTTATTTGTAGGTGAGAGGACTGAAATTTTTATGTATATAAAAACCCCATAAGATGTACACAGTTACAAATCTGACCTGTATAATACCCAGAGCTCTAAATACCACACATATTCACTGTAAAAACAGCAGCACGAAAAAATGGCATCCAAATATCTTCACAACAAACTTAAAATAACTAATCGACTTCTCCTCACTGGTACACCATGTTCACAAGTTATAAATACAGCAGATTTTGCATTAATTGATACACTCTTAAATGATGAATTACCACATTAAAGCTATTTTCACAGCACTTATGAACTGGGCAAATATCTTGTATTTTTAGCACCACTGTAACAAGTTGTCCAATGCCAATGCCCTTCTGCTACCTTTGGTTATCCTTCAAGGCACAGCCAAAGATTCCTGAAGAAAATCCTGACTCAGCTTGGTATAAATCCTGCTCCCAAGGCCCATGCAGCTCAGCCCAGCACCCCACTGGGCAGCACTCACCTGTGCAGCAGCACCGAGCCAGAGCTTTGGTCCCATGAGGAGCTCTGTCAACCTTCCAGCTACTTCCTTCTTTTGTCCAGCCATCCTTTATGTGCTGTAATTATCCATAATGGCCTGGCTCCGGCTCCGGCTGGGAGTCTGGCCTGGAGGCTGAAGGTCATTGCTCACGGGTCTGGGCCCATGCAGCACCTCCATGGGCATCAGGTGAAATCAAATAGTCTTTGTGTGGGGGCAAAAACCCCCTAAGCAGCTATGGTGCAACATCTAAGAGAAATTTCAAAAATGCCCTCTTTGTAATCCTGCCCCAGAGCAGCCCTGGAATCCCCAGGGTGCTGCCCAGAATGAGGAGCATTGCCAAGTTACACGTGAGGGACAGGCTGGGGGACAGTGTGGGAGTCTGGGAATGGGAAGGAAGGGAGACACAGCCACGGTGGGCTGTTCTGCTGGATGCCGCCGGGTTGCTTTGGGAAGGAGAAGCCATGCAAAGCCCAGTAAGGAGACGAGCAGCTGTGGAGCACTCCTCTGCCTGTTCCCAGGCTCAGCTGCTGTGGCAATTTCTAGTACAGGACTGCTCCTGTCCTACCCTCTCTGATCTACGTGCATGAGACAAGGACTATCCATGACCTCCATACACCCATCCATCACTAATCAAATAATTTAATACAAAATAAACTAATTGTGCTGGCCCTGCAGTAGGATCCAGTGGCTGAAGCTGAGGCTGGAGCCTTATCAGTGCCTGGTACCATCAGAAAGGCAAGAAGCAGCATCCTGAACTAACAGAATATTTCATCTCAGCTACAGTTGAACTTAAACACTCCACAAAATCCAACCTCTTCTCCATGTGCTGGAGTCTGCAAAGAGCAAAGAACAACCACAGCTGAAACAGCCCTTTTTACCTGCTCCCTCCCAATAGCTTTGTGGGGCTTTTTTATCTCCAGGTGCAAAGAGTCACCAGGTTGTGACATTTAATTTTATAACAAGTTCACAGAAACAGCTGTCCTTCGCTTAAGCAGTATGTAAAGAAATTTTCTTCCATGCCCTTTCGTTAAATCTTATCCATTTTGGTGTCAGGAGGGATAAAAATATCCTTAACACGAGCCACTCTTTTCTGTAACCATCTTTGGCATAGGCAGAAAGGTTCGGGTTGGGAGCTGGAGCCTTGGCCCTGTCCACAATCAACACCAACGACCACCTCCTCCGAGACTGAGCTCGTGCCCAGTGCTTGGAGGAGGCTGAGCAGTACCTCTGCCCCTCTGACTCGATGCTTAGGTAGGAGTAAGACATCCCCTCCACCATGACACAGTGCTGAGACCCCAAGCCACGCTCAGGGGCACCTTCTCATCACCCCGGCGAGGCACCTGTTACATCACTGGTGCCCAGGGAGGCCCCGCAACATCTCTGGGAGGGGCTGGTCCTGCCCCGGGCATGCAGATCTGCCAGAGACTCTTCCAGCTTTTCCTTACGATTCCGTGTTGATGACGGCTGTCACATTCCCTGGCCAATCCCCCACTGCTCCTGCTGTACAAACAGCCAGAGCCCAGACACCAACTGCAGTGGGCACGCAGGGAATCCCCCGCGTGTCCACCTCCCTGCAGCAGTCCCCGTACTCGCTGCCTGCTGGCAGAGGCAACACCCAGGAACTTCTCTTTGAGCTGTAGACCAGTAATGACTTGCAGTGTTCCTTCCCCAATCCGCACACCGGGGCTCCCGGAGGTTGCTCCGGGATGGGTCTCTGGAGCAGAGTGCAGGACGGCAATCAGCATTTCTCCCAGCACGGAGCACGCCGAGCTTGCTGCTGGGGAAAGCGACGGGCAAAGAAAATTTAAAAGATGAGCCGATACAGAGTAATAGTATGTTTGTAAGAAAATTAAAGATTTGCTCTTCAGCTGTTCCACGCTGGAGTTAGGAGACAGCTGGCAAATGGGAACGATTGGAAATGATGGAATAGATCAAATTATTTAAATGAGAAAAGAAAGAAATTCGCCCTAGCCTGGCCCAGCACGTTGACAAAGCAGCTCCCGGTCCGCGGCACGGGCAGCCCTTT
>NW_008238365.1:3725160-3729548 GCF_000691975.1 Corvus brachyrhynchos | reverse complement strand
GGCGGGGGCGGGGGACGGTTCGCCTGGGGCCGGGTCGGAAGGTGCCGGCGGCGCGGCGAGGCGGGGGCTGTGTCCCAGAACGGATCGGGCAGCGCTCTCGGTGAGAGCAGCCGCCCCGGGCACGGTGAGCTGGGGGTGCTGCGCACCTTGCGACGAGGAGAGGAGAATGCTGTACCTCCGGAGAGTGGGGTGCTGATTCCCCGGAGAAGGGGAATGCTTTGCTCCCGGAGAGGACGAATGCTTTGCCTCTGGAGAGGGAGGATGCTGAACCCCCAAAGACGAGGGATGCCGAGCACCCAGAGAGGGGGGATGTTGATTCCCTGGAGAAGGATGATTTTTGGTCACAGAGATGGGGGATGCCGAGCCCCCGGAGCGGGGGGATGCTGAGCTTGTGACGAGGAGGGCTGCGGTACCCGGTGTGAGGAGGGGTGTTGAGCCTGCTGCAATAGGGTGCTGTGCAGAGGTGCTTTGACCCAGGGCTGAATGTGCCCGGCACAAGGGACAGACAGCCCGGGGGGGCCCACGGCACGGAGTCCCGCTGCCTGGAGGATGCCAGTGGACTGGCTCCACTGCAGCTGTTGCTTAGAACCAGGCGTGTTTCATTAAATTGCTGAGGTTCTGGGGAAAATTAATTTTTAATAATGTTACATAAAGTAATTGCACAGATAACATCCTGGGAATGAGTCTGCGATCTTTCTTTTTCTAATTAAACGAGATACTTGTTTTAATCATGTCATGTAAAGAACAGTGCTGATTTCTGTTACATCCCATGCACTTTGCCATTGGTACACATTCCTAGGGATTTGCTGTCTGCCCACTAAAAATTATAAGGACGGGTTTACCTGCCTTTTCAGGGATCAAATTTTAACTCAGAGAAACCAGTGAAAACTGAATGGATTTGTGAATATTTTAAACTGGAAAAAATGGGTCTTACTTATCCCAGTGCAACTGCACAGCAGCAATATGAAAGCCAGAAAGAGAAAAATCCTGGTCCTGAGGGACAGGTGCTTTTTGAAGTGAAACACTGTCACCTCCAACACGGCTTGGAGTGGCTGCATGGCCCAGAGTGTCTCATGGACAAGGGCCTGATTCCTGCAGTGTGAGCATCTGGTCTCCCCCAGACTTCTGTGAATGGGGCGCTCCAGGCAGATGTTGTCCCGTGCACATCGTAGTGCCAGAAATATTGGCGGAAAAGGTTAATGGATCTGCCTCCGGGGCCTTGGGCCCTGGCGGCTGATGAACTTTCACTAGAGCCAAGCTTCTTAGTATGCTCAGCCTCCGCCTGAACAGCTGGAAATGTTTTGTGCCATAGAAACCCACTCCCAGGAAGGCTCCGTTGCTGCTGACAGGGCGCGCTGGGCTTCGCCAGTCCCGCTGCAGGAGAGGAGAGGAGGCGTCCTACCGTGTGAGCCCCCCCTCGTCTGTCACCAGCCTGCTCCCACCAAGAGCACCGCAGTGCTGTGGCGGAGTTTCCCTTCCCGACAGGTCCCAGGGCTCAGATCCCCATCGTGACCGTGAGCGGGGGGGCTGTCGCAGCTGGGCTGCTGGGCTGGCAGCTCCTCCTGCTTTCGGCTTGGCAGCAGCGGGCCTGATTCTTGGTGGGCAGACTCGGCTGCTGGCAGGCTGGCCCTCCGAGGAGGCGGGCGAGGGGCAGCTGCAGCTGTGGCAGATGCTCGCGGGGGAACGGGCTGAGGCCGCTGGGGCTGGCGGGTGCTCAGACTCCCGGGAATACTCGCGTGGCTCATGGGGCGGATATTCAGGCTCAGGAGTGTCCCTGGGGCTCTGTGGAGATGTTTAGTCTCTCAGTGCCTCAGTTGTCCTGAAAATGGATTTTCTAGGCAAGGCTCAAAGCAATTGCACGAAAGAACATAGTCCTCAAGGCAGAGACTGCTGCCAGCCCTCCACGGAAGCACTTGGGTCTGCTGCAGCTCTGCTCCCCTTCACCGGGCAGGCGGGTGGGCAGGCAGGAAGGCAGGGATGGAGGCAGGCAGGGGGGGTGGAGGCAGGGGGGCAGGAAGGGAGGAAGGGCTGCCCGCTGCAGGAGCACACTGCCAGCACTGCCGTGCCTTCCACAGGAACGGTCTCGCTTTACCTGCTGAGAAATCCCACAACGGTCAGCCCCTCATCGAGCTACCTTCTTGATCATTAAAATAAGAAAAGTAAAATATAAGAAAAGGGCTTTAATCGGGGCTGCAGGGAGATCTATGTTTACCTTCTCTCTCAGCTAAAGCTGGCATCATTTTGTGACCTCTTTTTCAGCCCACTGAAAAACTGCAGCTTCTTGCCCTGCATTAATTTGTGCAAAGCTGCCCTGGCTTTCAAGTAATTATTTTAATTATTAGGTTATGCCAAGAAGTGGAGAAAACTTAAGTAACTATTGGTTTAGCACTGAAAATCAAACCAGAGAGAAAGCAGGTAACTTCTCAAAGCTCTCTTTTTTTTTCCCTGTGAAGCTGAGTACTAAAATAAATACAGGGAGAGATATCTAAGAAAGGGAAGGAAAAGCCAAAAGCGCTTTCTCTCACCAGTAAAATATAAATATTTAATCTACACATCTAAACATAATCTATACATGCACTCGTACAAAGAAAATCTGTGCCTTGTTACTGGATGGGTTTTTAAAGCAGGAGTTTGTAGCTGAAGCTTATTCAACAGCTGCTCGGTTATTACGCAATCTGTTAAATATTTGAAAATGCCGTATCAGAAACACCATCCAGAGCTGCTCCAAGTGCTCAATTCAGCTCCGAGTTACTCCAGAATAGAGACAGATAAGGGCAGTGGTGTGAGGAGTTGCCCCGTGTTTACACCCGGTGACGGAGCCTGCGCTGCCGCCAGTCCTCACTGCGGCTGAGCTCCGGGAGATTACACCTGGCATGACGAGCTGCACGGAGCAGCTGAGTACTTGCAATATCGTGCCCCTCGTATCTAGAAGCAGTGAGAGCGAGGTGATTACGGTACCGTAGAGAGCCCATTTGCCTAACCTTTCACTTGGATTAAAAAGCGGTAGTAGCACCCTTCAACGCGACAGACGAGAGCTTGATGCCATTTTGCAGAGCTGATGGCACCGTCCCTAACAAAGCAGGGCGGGATGACTGGAATCAGTGGCGCAGGTGGAGCAGGACTGGAGGCTCCAGCAGACCCATTCCAGGCACCTCTGCTTTGCTGAAGCATCCTCAGAAATTACTCCGAGTGACTATTTTGATGGATGATGTGTTAGCGAGACACACGTGCGGACCAGATGCCAATGGGTTGAGATCAGTAAATTGTAAAGGACAGACCCCCGACACCAGCCAGGCAGAGGAAGCTGGATGTGGGGATTCCCGGGTGGGTTTGCACTCAGGTGCTGCTGAGAAGGTGACACCGCTGCCATCACTGCCCTTGGCCACCTACTGCTGCCAGGAGTGCAGCTGATGTGGTGCCTGCCCCCGCCGTGGGCAGGAGGACAGGAGGGTCCCAGCCCACCCTGCCCTTGGGTCATCCCAACCCCAGCTGTGTGCTCCCCTTGCCCCTCTGCAGGAGGAGTGTGCTGGGCCAGGGAATGGGTTCATTTTCCTTGCTATATTTTAAAAGGCATCTCCTCCACTTTTGTGCCAGGTTTTTTGCTAGGTTTCTATTCCGGCTGATATTTGTGGCAATAATCCCGCCTCAAGCATGTCTGACAGTCCCACTGCTGTATCTCTGTAGTCGTTGTGAGCAGGATCAGTCTTCAGCAAAGCTTTTAAACAAACAACCCCGCATGAGGAATTTATCGGATTTTATTTCTTGTAGCGTCTTTCTAAGCTGTATTTGTGTAGAGAAGGGGTCAGAGCATTGATTGTTTGTATGATTTGCAAGTAACACAGAAAATACAATCAAATTGGAGTCTGTGAGAGAAAAATATCATTGATTATTTTATATAAATACATAGAAAACAAATTCTGTGGATAATTATCCTGCTCTATGTGATTGACTTTTCTGAAGCTTATTATGCCTGTCAGGAATTTTATTTTGAAACCACCTTCCCACACTCTGCAAATGAAGTTGTATTTTTAAAAATAAAGGCAGAAACAGGCTTTTCCAGGCTGAAAAGGCAGCACCCAGGGGCTGGGAGCTGCACAGCCATGGGGACATGAATGCTGGAGTGGGAATCCTCAGAAAGGCAGCTCAAGGGTTTTTCTGCTCAGCTTGTGCCTGGTGACCAGAGTAGCTAGTGTTCTTTGGGGAGGCTGGCAGGATGGCACAGCGTTGGATGACACCAAGGTGTTTTTAAATCACTCTATTGCCCTTGTAGCTTCTCCTGCATTCCCTTGGGCATTTCTGTGACCATGCACCCACTGCTCAAGCATTTAATGGTTGATAAAGTTATTTCAGGTCATGAGACGTTTTGTGTGTCAGATAACACATTCTGG
>NW_008238365.1:3715927-3725149 GCF_000691975.1 Corvus brachyrhynchos | reverse complement strand
AGGAGGGCGGCAGTGTAAATTGTTTGGTGGTAAATTAATTCTGAATACATTTGAATAACAATGTTAAGTCTTTATCGCAGAATAGTCCAATTATTTGATCTTGGCGTTCTCTTGAGAACTTCATACAGGGAATGAAGATCAAACCACAAACCAGGAGAGAATAGACTCTCATTTATCACAAGGCAGGAGAGACACCAAACCAGACAGCTCAGTGCTGGGCTGCTGCCTCGGGGCACATGGACAGCCCTCGGGCTGGAGGCAGCAGGGTGTGTGCACAGCTTGAGGGGTGAAGGAGCCTTGGGTGGGCTTGTTGTGCGCGGAGAGAGGTGGATGCACATACTTGGCACCGCGACACACTGACACACCCTGGGGCACACTGACACACACTGGGCACACTGACACATCCTGGGACACACTGACACACACTGGGACACACTGACACACCCTGGGGCACACTGGCACACACTGGGGCACACTGACACACACCGGGACACACTGACACACACCGGGACACACAGACACACTGGGACACACAGACACACACTGGGACACACAGACACACACCGGGACACACAGACACACACCGGGACACACTGACACACCCTGGGGCACACTGACACATCCTGGGACACACTGGCACACACTGGGGCACACTGACACACCCTGGGGCACACTGACACACACCGGGACACACTGACACACACTGGGACACACTGACACACCCTGGGGCACACTGGCACACACTGGGGCACACTGACACACACCGGGACACACAGACACACTGGGACACACAGACACACACCGGGACACACAGATACACACTGGGGCACACTGACACACACCGGGACACACTGACACACACCGGGACACACTGACACACACCGGGACACACTGACACACACCGGGACACACTGACACACACCGGGACACACTGACACACCCTGGGGCACACTGACACACCCTGGGCACACTGACACACCCTGGGGCACACTGACACACACTGGGACACACAGACACATGCGTCTGTGGCATGGGAGCTGCCTCTTGTGCTGCAGTGTCATGTCTGGTTTTATCACCAGCAGGTGCAAATCCACCTCTATGAACTTAATCTCTCCATCTCTGATGTTTTTATTAATGAAACTAAGCAGCGGTTGATGTAAGGAAAAGGTTCCTGTAAAGCCTGCACGGCGCAGCCACGCACGGAGCGACGCTAAAGCCATTCTGTCTCCAGCAAAGCTGGGTCCGTTTTTTCCCGGAAAACGAAGTGCTCCTTGGGTACAGAGGAGCAATTTCACTGAACTAGCACTCCTAAAGGAAGTTCAGCTTTGCCGCCTGTCGCGATATGCCGCCGGCGCCCAGCCGGGCCCCGCATCGGCAGAGGGCACTGCCCCGCCGCGCTCCCGCCGCCCTCCTCCCGGCCCAGCCTCCAGCACGGATCTCCCGGCACTTGCACGGCGCCGCTGTGCCAGAAGAGCTGCGATGCTGGAGTCTCTCGTGGAGACACGGTATCAAACACGCCCGGCGCGCTGTTTGTAGCCGGCATTAAGCCTCCTAATCCAGTGTAACGTGCGCCTCCACCAGTTTCGTCGTCTCCTTCCCCTCCTTTTGGCTGCAGCTTTAACGCGATGCTTTTCCCTTTGCACACCAGAAGACGGGCGTAAAAGTCTCTGGGAAAGGCAGATAGCGAGTTGAAAGCACCAGAACCATGGGCGAGGTGGGATAGAGGCAAATACTGAGAAGAACTGAGGGCTGAAAGAGAGGATAAGAACTGCTCTACGGCGGTGCTGCTGGAGGGAATAGATGTGGAACAGGAGAGCTGTGCCTCTTGGATATTCCAGCTCCGTTTGCCAGGCAGGGATTGCTGCAGTTTGGGCTGATGCAGAGGGGATTCAGATGGGATGGGGGTTCATGCATTGATACATTGATTTGTGTTATTAACAGCGAAAACAGGGATAATGTGCTGCCATTTACCACTTATAATAAAGACTAAAATAGATGCAGGTCCTTAGCACAATCGAGAGCTCTTAAAGCAGGTGGAGAGCTCAGCTCATTGCTTTGTCTTTGCTCCTCCACCAGCTTTTCTTTGTGGTTGCCTTTGTTAACCCCTTCTGCCTCCTCTCACCCCCTCGCTGTGCTGCCCCCAGGGAACCCACAGCTTCACTGCTCAGGTTTGCACTATGAGACTCTCACCATGTCAGCGTTACCTGGGTCCTTGTGCTTTTAATCTGCAGTGAGGCACTGAGCATGAATACACAAATAGGGATGTGACTGCTCTGTTATTTCTGGCAGGGAGGATCATCAGGGAAACGTCGTTCAGCTGCAAACGGCTGAGGAGAGCGTGGGGTACCCCTGCGTCAGAGGCAACCCCAGCGCTGCTCTGAGCTTCCCCCACACTGCTCAGCTCTGCAGCACCGGCAGGAAGAGAGGGAAGCAGACCCCAGCCGTTGGTGAGAACGGCCACCACACTGTATCTGTATTATTTAATATTTCAGTCCAGGGACCTCGTTAGACTTTGGCTTTTTTGCTGTGCCCCAGCCAACAAGCAGCACCCCTCTGTGCTCTCAGATTCATAGAATAAAAATCAGAACTGGGAAGTAGTAAGGGAGCAACTGGCACATTCTCTATCAGCTTGTTGTGCCTGGGACATTCAGCACAGCAGCGTGACCTGGAAAGCAGCAGGAAGGACTGGGCTTCCAAAGGCATGGACCATGTGAGTACATTCAGAGAAGTTTTTAAGCAGACCGATAAACCAGCTAATACCAAAGGCACAAAACAAAGACTTAAAATTACATAAGTGTTCAGATAAGTGCTTGAATTTGGGCCTTGCACTTTGCTCATCATTCTGGAAACGGCACTGGGGATCCCCTCTGAGGGGTACCCAGCTCCCCTGGGACTGGAGTACTCACTGTTAAACAGGCTTTTGAGACAGACTTCAATTTCTTCCTTGGCTCTTGCAAGCAGCAGCTTTAGGAGTAGCAGTGGTGTCCCTGTAGCAGATCGGTGGAAATGGTGGTTCCTACCTTCAGTAAGGACTGGGATGAGGCCATTGACTGCTCTGACAGAGGCCACTGGGCACTCATCAGCTGGTAATGACACCTGATGGCTACAGCATGTCTTTTGTTCAGACTGGGGACTTGGAGGTGAACAGACCAGATCTCTGAACTCACCAGCTCCCAGGTGAGTAGGAACGTACGTCATTCCCAAAATAACAGAGCTGGTACTGCAGAATCCAAACTCGATTAGAGACGTGGAAGTGTACGGTGAGAGAACCAGCATCGCCGTGGGCGACTTCCCCCCACTCTAATGAATAGACGGCTGTCAGCTCGTACTTTTCTCCCAGGAGGAAGCAGTAAATAAAATCTGGTATAACCCACAAATTTAGCTGAGTTATGGCTGTCTATTGGGACTGAAGTGTTAGACTTGTTGGTTAGTTTTGCAGTGAATTCAAAGCACTCTGAGCGAAGTCACAGCAGTGATTTTAAATTCCACCCCCTGTGAGACACCATGCCTGCCTGGGCACATGGGCTGAGGGGGCTTTTTCCTGGCTGCAGCAGAAGTTTTGTCTTGGGAGCAGGGTGGATTTTGTTCTGAATGGAGCAAACAGCCACAGCACCTGCTCAGTAGAGGATACAAGGCTGGATGTCATAGAATCCCAGAATGGTTTGGGTTGGAAGGGACATCAAAGCTCATCTCATTCTACCCCCCTGCCATGGGCAGGGACATTTTCCACTAGACCAGGTTGATCCAAGCCCTGTCCAGCCTGGCCTTGGACACTTCCAGGGATGGGGCTGATGTATCCCTGGGGGTCTGTCAGATCACCCTACCCACTGCTGGCACGCTGCACTCCGCAGAAACAGCCCCTTGGCCACACGAGGGAGAGCCTTGGGAAAGACACCAGTCCTTTAGCACTGCAAAACTCTAGGATGATGTTCTTTGATTGGATGTGCAGCAAGAGGTACATCATGTTTAACCTTAAAAGCTTAAGCTTTTTCTTTGCCTGTGTGAGACAGATTTATAATATTTTCTCTTTCTTTTTTAATGCTGGATTCTTAGTGCAGACAGCGATTTATTGAATAATCAATCTCCTTATCTATGTAATACATTCAGGTGATCCATCAATGCCAGATAATCAATCCAGCTCAGGATTTTAAGTGTATATATGTATACTTGTATATATATGTTCCTCCTGCACTGTTGTCAGGCCAAGTAATGTCTCCCTTTCTGTGCTCCTTTTCCAGTGACTTTTGTTTATGGTGTGTAAAAGAAACCCCCGACGTTATATTACACCTTGTAAGTTTTACGGTACTTGAGAGGTTTATGCGCTATGAATGTAAAGGGCAATGCAATAACGCAAAGGGCAGTGAGACATTTTTAAGCGCAGAAGGATATACATGGAGCTGAGGAGATAAATCTGGGCGGATAATCGTCCCACTGTGTCTCTCCTATTTATGAGAGGAAAAGACATTCACTGCAAATCATGCTTCAGGTCACTTGTGCCCTGGTCTCTGCTCTGCGCTGCATTATTGGCTGTTTTAACTGCTCTTAATGTGCTTTGGGATCTCTGCCCTGGTTCAGAGCTCTGTCCAGGCCCAGTGGAGGGGGCTCAGCCCAGGTGTGATGTGATTCCCCATCACCTGGGTGGTACATTGGTCTTGTGCAGCTCAAGGACTGGGGTGCATGGAAGATGATGCGTCTGTCCTCCGTGAGTTGGGAAAGGGCTGAGCTAGAGAAAGAACCGTAGGAGGAAGGAAGAGGAGTCACAGTTGCCAAGTCTGAAGCTTATGGGTAGTTAACTGGGGAAGAGGAGCCTGAGTGCAGCCTCCCACAGTCTGGGTGTTTGCTGCTGGAGTTTGAGCTGCGCAGGAAACTGTTCCGAGAATAGGTCTGGGAACTTCAGCAAACACTGTTCATATGAGGAGAGGAACTTCTCGGGGCAGTTTGCTCTTGTTAGATGTCTGAAACAATCAAGCCATGAATCCCTCTCAAATGTGAATATTCAGAATTCAGCATTTGCAATTAGCAGTAGAATTGGAGACAAAATGCCATTACTTTCAGAGGTCAAGATAAGTTGTATACAAAGGTCATTGTTCCATGTGCTTCATTCAAAATCCAATTTGTTTTGTGGGCTCACGATGGCAGAAACACTGATGATTTTGCTATTGCCACATGTTCGGTACTTTCTGTGCAGGAAAAGATTTTGCCTTAATTACTTTCAGTTTTAACTGTCTGGCACAGAGACAGGATTTTCCTGATTTGAACCATCTCATCAGAAGTTGAGAACCTAACTGAGATGGAAAACCTCGTGATGTGGCAGAGCCCCTTGGAGTTCCCAGGAGCAGGAGCTTATAGCCGGTGTCCTGCAGCTCTCCAGAATGTCCCTGGGATGGGAGGAGGGGAGAGGAAGCTGCAGGAGAATCCTCTGAACCCATGTCCCTCCCATCCAAACGGTTCTGCACATCCCAGCACCTCCTGCAGCTCCAGGTGCCATCACTGGTGCCATTTGTTTCAGCAGTAATGCCCATTACCATTTTAAGCTGAACCAGGGACCTGTAAAAAGGAGGTTCTTGGTTTAAATCTCTGGTCTATAAAATCTTAAAGACCTGCTCTTCCTTTATAGGGAAAGTTAAACCATTTTTTTCCTCATTTTATGCACTTTTCTTCTTGCAAATTTTTATTTCTGCAAAAGCAATTTTTGTCATCTTTGCTTAGACGAAATTCAAAGCAAGACCCTGGATGTTTTGCTTCAGGGTGGCGTCTCATCTTGGCTCACAATATTTGAATGGAAACAGGATCTGTAGTTTTCTTTCCTATTCATCTACATCACAGCGAAAGGGTTGTCCGGAATGGGTGTTGCAAGATCTTAGATAAAGCCAATAATATTTTTTGAAATGTAGGGCTTGCCCCTGCACAGTTTACCAAATTCCCTTTAGGTTAAAATTTCAAATGAAGTGTTGAATACAGGGAATGTTCAATTCTTTGAGCAGCTACCTTCTACCCTGTGGTGTATTCCAATAGCCAGAACTGACTTTGGATGTGTGCCCATCTATCTACAAAGGATCAGTTAAAAAAATAGTTAGAGCCATCTTCACTTAATTTTCTTAGATATTAATGCAGTGGTTTCTATTTGAGGAACGTTTTCTCTTCTGCAGTGTAACTTCATCTATGAAATGTGGCAATTTCAATTGCTGGATCCATTTCCTCCAGCTGGAGGAAGAGCAACGGCACACAGCACCCGGAATCCAGCCTGAGCTGCAGATCCCCCCTCTTTACACCATGGATTTGCATTTACTTTTAGAATATTTCGGAGGCAATTCGCACCTAGTTGACTGTCACTCACTTTCCTTCTCTCTCTTACTCCAAGGATCACACACACAGGCTTGCTGTGAAGAAACAACTCATCCTTATGGATGAGCCACAACCAAACCCCATGATCCTTCCTCAGGGCTGAACCTGGCAGGTGTGACCTGCCCTGGAGTGCTCCCTAAACATCAGCCCCGGGCCCCTGGCACAGCCACTCCCTCTATGACTTTCATCTCAGATGCTGAACTCCCCTCCTCATCCCCAGGCCTCAAAAGAGGGAAGAGATGATCACAGTTGAAATCCTGAACAAGCTGTACTTCCTGGTATTTTAAGAAAATTCTGAATTTTAAGAAAATTCAGAGTTTCCTCAGCAGCTGGATGGGATTTTTGCTTATCACCAGTGCTTGGGAACAGAATCCTCAGAATGTTCCTGGCTTCCTAAAGATGCTGTGGGATGCCACCAGGCTGGGTGACAGCAGTGGTGACACTGATCACCCACACTGACCTCACCACCACAGGCAAAGGAGTTTACACGGAAGTTTCCCACCAGCCTGGTGACCATCGATATTTAGTGCTGGCCCAGGCACCTGGTCTCTATATTCTGACTGTGTTATTAAGGTCATTCCATGTGCTTACACGACTCTTTGTGCTTTGTGAGTGTTTGTGGGGAAACCAATTTCCATATGAATTATGGAAGTTGATACCAACAGGACTGTAATTCGTAAATTGTTCTGACAGCAACATTTTGTAACAGAACACAGGGAAACCAGGGTAATAAAACTTGCCATTAAGGGAGTGGACTTGTGAGTCCTAGAAAGAATTCTTGTCCAAGGATTATTTATGATCATTGCACACCAAAATGTGTTTTTGCATTTTTATTGCTGGAAAATTACTTGTAAACCCACCAGGGAGCTAATGATTTTTCCTCCAAGGCCATGCAGCTTCGTTTTGGTTTATATACATCCATTTCTGTGACCAGTTAAGCCGTCACTTTTGATTTATAATAACAATAATTATTTCAAAATAGCCCGGGTGTTAAAGGGTTAACTGTCCTTTGACTCCAGCTGTCAAAATCTACAGGACAGTGATTCCAGAGGAGAATGGCTGGTGGTGTCTGGGCAGGTTTTCCCCGGATCGCTGTAATGGTGCTAACTACCTCTAATGGAGAGCACGGATTATTTATGTTCTTCTGCAGCTTCTCATTAATTTTTCAGAGCACCTGCTTGAAGAGTTCCGACTTCTTGGCTTCTTCTCTAGTGTTACCTGTTCAACAATGTGGAGCACTGGAGGTGACACTTCAGAAAGGAGCATTTCGGTTCAGGCTGCTCTACAGGGGGAGAACAGGAGCAGGAAGCTCCAGGCAAGAATGTGGGAGCAGGGGCAAGATTTTGGCGAGGTTTTAGTCTCCCCAGAAGGGCTGGCTGGTGCAGGGGCTCAGTGCCCCGAGCCTGCCAGGAGTCCCAGCACTCAGGGCTGGTTGCCAGCGCTGAGCTGTCCTGGACACCCTCCGGGGTAGTCCAGCTGTGCCAGCCCCCGGCACACAGAGGCTTTTCCAGCCCCGCATCACTGAGGGGTTCCTGTGCCCAGAGCCTCCGGTGCAGCCATCACTGCTCCTGATCCCACCCTGTCAGCCTGAGCTCAGCTGTGCCACCCGTTATGTCCTGTCCCCCAAATGCCATGGGTGCCTCCGTGCCACTTTACAGGACAGCCGCTTTTACCCACTCCCTCCTCGGGATGCTCTGGTCATTCACAGCAGGAACACCGCAGCTGCAGGGAGCAGCAGGGAGCTCAAAATCAGCCTTACAAAGTTTAACGGAGCCCTAAATTATTCCTTGCCGTGGCTTCCAGGGTGATGACACCTCTTTTTTGTGATGTGCAACCTTGGACAGACTTTCCTGGTGCAACAGAGGCAAAAGATGCCTCCAAGGATCACTCAGTGGTGCTCATCCACCGTTGTCATTCCAGCTGGCATTCCCTGGGAACAAGTAGCAAATGGATGGAGATGTTTGTTAGGTTTTGGGGGTCATGGAATGTTTGTACTTTCATTACCAAAGTCAGTAATGACTAATTGCATTTTTGATCATAACAGAGGAGTTTGTTAGAGCCACATTTCCTTTATGGATTTTCAAAGCCTTATTTTTAGGGAAATATTTTTTGATCTATTGTTGGCTCCTGTTCTGCTCTATTACAGACTCCCTGCATGACTTTGAACAAATGACTTTGCTCTTCTGTGCCTTAATTCCGTACTTGTAAAATAGGGCTGAGCATACTCCCAGCTTCTCTGGGCTGTGGGAATGGGAACGGTTTAAAGCCTGCAGATGTCAGTAGCCGAGCTTGCCACACCCAGCAGGATCTTTGAGGCAGAACAAACAGATATGAGCAGGCACAACCCTATTACCAGTGAAATACTGAGATTATAACCCGGGCCTCTCTGGCTGGAGCAATTCTGGGAAAAATGAGAATATCCTAAATACACTTAACTGCTTATTTAATGTAGATTTTAGAAGTTATTTATCGAAATTTAGCAACTGTTTACTCAATCTGGGACTGGAAAGCCTTTAAAACATACTCTTAATAATCCCTTCGTATTTAACTAATGTACAATAGCGTGTGCTATTACATCGCAATTACATCCTATTTGAGACACTTAATTAAAAGGGAGGCTGTAATAAGCTCCCGATGGTTTGGCTCCTCAGCCAGACCCACACGATGGAGGATTTTGCCTGTCAGCGGGTGCCAAACGCATCCAGGAATGACACGGTGGCAGCGTGGAGCCGGTCCCTGGGTGTGTGTGGGGCTGGGTGTGTGTGGGGCAGGGTCTGTGTGGGGCAGGGTCTGTGTGGGGCAGGGTGTGTGTGGGGCAGGGTCTGTGTGGGGCAGGGTCTGTGTGGGGCTGGGTGGGGGGGGGGGGGGGGGGGGGGG
>NW_008238365.1:3705340-3715458 GCF_000691975.1 Corvus brachyrhynchos | reverse complement strand
GGTGTGGGGGGCAGTGTCTGTGTGGGGCAGGGTCTGTGTGGGGCAGGGTGTGTGTGGGGCAGGGTCTGTGTGGGGCAGGGTCTGTGTGGGGCTGGGTGTGTGTGGGGCTGGGTGTGTGTGGGGCTGAGTCTGTGTGAGGCCGGTCCCTGTGAGGCCGGTCCCTGTGGGGCTGGGTGTGTGTGGGGCTGGTACATTTGGAGCTGGGTGTGTGTGGGGCAGGATCAGCAGGGTGGTGACCCAAGAGGGCTCTCAGGCCTTGGGGATCGCTCCTACTCCATATGGGATGGCTTCAGTCCCGGGATGCTCTGGGAGAGAGGTTGGGCCATGTTTAGTTTCCGCTTCTGGATTCCAGAGCTCCCCAGGACTGGAATGTCACTGCAAGGTCTAGGGTGCTCTTCAGAAGCAGCTGCCCATCACAGCAGCTCTGACTTCATCGCTGCCATGGGAGTCAGCACCAGGCCCTTCCCTGCAGGGGCCCCCTCCAGCTTTGACCAGAAGTTCTGATGTGGAGGAGCAGCCTTGGAAAGTGCACCAAGGCCGAAATACTGCGTGATGTTTGTGGGAACCCTGGAAATCCTGCACTGCTGCCTCCCTGCTGGGTGTCTAAGCAGCACATGGTCTGCCCTGCTCTGCCCGGGTCTCTCCCACAGCTGGGAATCATAAATCTGGCACACAGTACCATGCTGGTATGATAATCCTGCTCCGTGCCAGGCTGTCACAGGCAGGCTCCATGGAAGAGCTCTCGGACATCTGTCTGCAGCCAGCTGCTTGCCATCCCACCAAGTGACTGCTCTGCCTTTCTCAAATAAAAAATAATAATCCAAGCCCCCTTTAATTCTGTTTGAAATCAGAATTGACAACAGCTTTGTGCTCACTCAATGGCAGGATATGAAATTAATTTGTGTAAGTTATTTTTTTGCTTTTAATTTATCAGCCTGAGATTCAAAACCAAGGAACACAGGGAGGAATGAGGAATGCCTGAATCTTTCAGGGGTGGAGCTTGTTTATCCAACTGCTTAAATATAGCTCTTAATTGTGTGGCTGATGCTACAGTACAGGGAAAGGAAGGCAGGATAAGAGATCCTTCTGCTCCCTGGGTCACTGTCCAGGCCCTCACTGTGGTGCCTGTGCAGCCCCTCAGGGGTAGCGAACCCCAGAGCGAACCAAACACTTCTCCTACAGAGAACTGATAAAACAAGTACAGAGGGATCTGTGTGTGGCAGCTCTTAGGGTTTTGCAGGGGATTTCAAGGCCAGCCCCGGTTTATGAGCTGCCCATGAACCCAGTGCACAGTGTCTCATAAAAATCCCGTTTTCCCCTCTCAGCTCTGCAGTCGTATTTAGTTTGCAGTCTAAGTCTAATAAGAGGATCAACGGAGGTTTTGGCAGGGAACGGTGCCAATCCGGAGAGCGGTGACCGACGCAGCCACATATTGGCTGCAGAAGGGAAACCTGGGGTGGCAGCCCTTCCCTCCCAGCCATGGGCCAGAGGAAGCTGTTCCCTGGGATTTTGGCTAGGAAAGGAAGGATGCTTCAAAGTGAAAGGGAAACAGAAACCTCGGTGTGGTTTTTGTTGTTCCAACTGCTTTAAAATGATGTTTAGATTTCATGTATTGGTAATTACAAACACTTGGGTGGTATTTAATGCCAGCCACTGATGGATGCACTATAATCCTATAGAGAGAGAACACGTTTGTTTTCTGAGGCTAACTCCATACAATCTGTTATTGTGTGATGTTGAATACTTTGAGGGTTGGTGCCTTTCAGTGTTGAGCATAAAAGCCAGGCCTCCCCGACAATAACCTCCATTAATCAGGCTTCCCCAGTCCGCAAGCCTCGGAGACTGCGATGTCTTCTTTGTACACCAAAGCTTGCCGGGACTCCACAGTGAAAAACCTCCCACCGATCTCCTGCTCTTTCATTTTTCCTTTATTTGGTTTAAATGGGAAAATATCCTCCCAGTACAGCTCCCACTGCTTTAGCTGCATCGCCACACATTTCTTTTAAACTAACCGACAGCTTATGGTGAGAAGGAGAAGCAGCTGCAACTTGCTGGGAGCACGGAAACTTCACTTCCAGAGGATTCAGCTCCTTTTGTTTTCTACAAGAGCTGTTGAGTGCTCAGAGCTTTAAAAAATACGGCCACTCATTCAGGGTCCTGAAACATGGATTCAGGGGAGAGGTGTTCTGCAGGCTTTCCAGAGAGCTGGCAGCAGGAAAGAAGATCCTCCAGAGCCCCACTGTCTGCTGTACTTGGCTACATTTCCACAAACTCCCGTGGGAACTGAAATTTTGGTGCTTCAGCTCAAGTTTTCATCTCTGTTGGAGTCCTCAGCTGTGCTGTTCGATACGTCCCAAACTCCCCAACTCCTCTGAGCGAATGGGAATGACAAAATGCAGGATCACTCCAAAGTGAGCCTGCTTTTATTTACGTGCTGAAGTATGCCGGGGCTTTCAGAGCCACGTCCCGAGTGGAATCACTGCAGTGGCAGGGCCGGGCTGAGCTGGGACAGCAGCCGTGCTCTGAAGAGAATGGGAATTCTGGGCGAGAGGGAGCAGGACCACAGGGCTTGGGAAGGAGGTGTTGGTCACCTGGCTGAGAAAGGGGGTTTGAGGAGAGCAGACGGTGCCCCAGGGCGGCGCATCCTTTTTCTCTTGGGCAGCTCCAGTGGGGGTGCGCAGCGTCCCAGCTTGGCCAGCAGAGCACAGCCAAGCCCCTGCGGTCAGCCAGCTGGCCAGATTCCTTCAGAGCAGGAGAGGAGATGGGTTTGTGGTGCTCCTTGGGGAGAAGTGCCCTCCACAGTGATTTAAAGCACTTTGGAAAAAGCCAAAACAAGCAAGAAAAGCCAACCAAACTTGGACTGCAGCTGGACACTTTGGTCTTGAGCAGTGTGTAACCTTGGCCTCATCCAAGCTGTATTTTCCTCCTGAAGTCAGTCCCTGCCTGTCCTTGAGGGGCAGTTTCTCAATGGAGAAAAGACTCCTCTGAGCTGCCAGCCAAAATAAACCTAATTGTTGCATTGTGTCTGAGCAACTCTGAAAGTTGCCAGTAACAGCTATCTCAGACCATCAAAATCAACATAATTTTAGTCTTAATTGCTAAGTATTGCTGTAGAAAGACTGGTTGTCTTTCTGCTCCAAGTCTTCACAGTTGCTCTCCCAGGTTTCAAGATGCAGCGAAAGTTTTTGGGTTGTTTTTTTTTTTCACACTACGTTTCAAATGCTTCATTGTCAAACTGGTTAAAAGCCCTTATTTATAAAATGTGTGCGTCTCTTTCAGCTTAACTGAAAAGGCATTAAAAAAACTGCAGCTGTGGAAAGAATAATTACAGCGAGATTTTGTCAAGGACTCTCTTGTCTGATGTTGCCATCTGTGACATGGTGAATGCAAAGATCATTTGAAACATAGGCGGTTAATGTAGAGAATAATTTCAGAGCTTTCGATATTTATGGTAAATTATTTAACTTTATTGTTTGGTTTTATGGCCTCATTATTCCGTGTCGTAAGGATCTCTGCTTTTTGTGTTGTTCTGCACTTCAATTTCCACTTTGTGAAGAAAAGTACCCTGCAGTAAAAGTAACATTTCACACATTTCAGAAATGTTTCAAGGAGACATCATACTAATCAGGTTATTTTCATGCACCTAAATATCATCCTTGATGCCTTTTAAAAAAAATCTGCAGAGAAAGATCTTATTGACCAGGTGTTAATAGTCAGTCCTTCAGGCATGGGCAGTGACAGGGGCTGGTAAACACCACATTGTTGCATTAATTTTCTTCTGTCTCTTAGAATATCGTTTCTGAGACTCCCTCTGAGAGGACATTGCTGCATTATTTCCTTCAACAACCCCCGACAGGCCGAATTAGGAACAGACTGTCGCACTGGAAATGAGTAGTTGGCTGCCGGAGACACAGAGAAGGGGACTTGGCTTCCCTGAGACTGGCTGCTCTGTACACAGGGCTCACGCTGGAGCCAAGTTCATGTGCTCATTAGTCAAATGAGGGCAGGCTGTGGGGTGGCTCCTGCGTGGGCACTGCTTGGCTCCCCGTGCTCCTCCAGCTCCGGCTGTGTGTGCTCCCATGTCCCCTGCACGTCCTGCCCCTTATCAAGGTGGGGAAAACACCCGTGTGAGTGTTTCCCTCATATGCCCAGGGTGCAACTCCCCCACTCAGCTCTGAGCACGGTGTGAGCAATTGTTTCCAAGGAAGGTGATTCCAGGAGACTGCGATGGGGTGAGGGTCACCCTGGGTACAGCACCCACTGTGCCTCTTCCTCGCTGGGGCTCCTTACTGCAAACCACCCCCTCAAGCCTTACTGGGTGTCCAGGGAATGGTGCTGCTCACAGAGGATGAGGTTTGCTCCTTCTGGGGAACTTAACGTGGCTCCATCTGAAAAGCATCCACCAGAATTCCCTCGGAGGTGCTGCAAGCACACCTTTAACAGCACTGTGGAGCACAGCAAGTGCCTCCATCAGCCTTCCCTGCTCTTGAAGTGCTTCCACAAGCCCAAGGATACCTGAGACAGCCCAGCAGAAGTATTTTGTCTGATGTGAACTTTTCAGTGGGGTTGTCTTTCTGACAGCTGAGGGCAGCAGCTCCATTGTGTGGTGGCTGTCCTGGGCAGCCACTTTGTAGAATGAGGAACAGAGTTTGGGAGGGATTAGGAGTCACCTGTCTGTCCCTGCAGAAGAGTCTCTTCCCACCAGCCTGCCTTCTGCACCAACTGTGTGTGCCCTCTGCAGCTGTGCAACATCTGGATCTCTGTCTGGCTCTGTCCATGCTAAGGAGGCAGGGGCACCACAGCCAGAACACCAGAACAGCTCCACCTTCTCCATGGACCACTGGGGAGGGGCACGGCTGCACTGGGAAGAAGCACAGCTGCTCCAGCCAGGAGCTCTGCCCTGCAGATACATGTTTGTCTCCAGGAGATTATTGTGGGCAGATCTGGAAACCATCTGAGGGGGCTGAAATGCTGCAGGAGATGGGAGGGGAAGGTCGGGAGCCCGGGGTGCATAGATGTGCAGCAGCAAGTGTGCAGAAACTCGAGCTTAGTGCAGCCAACAGGGCAGAGGAGGCAAATCCAGTTGCTGTGGGCCTACTACAAAGGGATCTAAATTGGGAACAAATGTGTAGGTCAGGGACTAGTAGATAAGAAATCAGGTAACGTTTATTTTCCTATCCATAATACAGACCTGAGGCAATTCCCTGTTTGCCCTCAGCCATCCAGGGGCACAAGAACCCCTCAGGAGGTTCTCCTGAGCGTCACTTCCCACCTCAGGCTGTACTGGAGGCTTTGCCACATTTAGCTCAATCTTTCACATTTCTGTACCTAAAATTAGACGCCGTGCTCCATCCCTGCACTCCTGGAGTTCCCAGCTCTAGGGAGGTCGATGCGCAAACGTCTGCATGCACATGAAGAAATATTTAAAGAACAACATTTGCAGACCCCTGGAAGCCAGACACTGCCAGGTGTTCCTTTATTTAGAGGAAAAGTGAGTTTGTGTACGCAGGTGGTTTATGCTTTTTAGTAAATTTTGGTAATTTGTCTATCCCTGGTAACTTGCTTTGCAAAACAATGCAGCTGATTTCAGAAACAAATGAAGCAAATGGATTCAGAACTGTGCAGCTGATAAAACACAGGCAGTAGTCAGGACAAAACGGTTCCCCACTAGCTACTTTTCCTTCCCTCTGAGCAGCGATGGTTTCTAAGCAGTAGCATCTCAGAGAGTGAGAGTTCCCTGTCCAACTCAGTCCCAAGTGGAACAGGAACCTGGTCCTGCAGGGCTCAAGTCTCACCAGGATGGGGGTTAGGAGCCAAAAAACACCAGTGGGAACAGGAAAACTCTGGAGCTCCAAGACAGCCTCAGGTATTGACAGCAGGAGCATCATCTTTGGGATTCCTGGTTCCTGAAAGACTGACTGTTTTAGTGACGGGAATGTAAAGGCCCCAGAAATCTCTCCATGCAGTGACGTCATCCAATGGGATTTCTCTTGCTCTGCATTGTTCAGGGCATGCAAGGCAAAAGCCTTCCCCCTTTGCCAGCAGTTCTTTGGACAGATGGACACAGAAGCCAGGAGCCAGCCATGGTTCCTCACCCTGAAAGGCTCTTTCCTGCAGCCTCATGGTTTGCGTATATAAGAAAAGCCTGTGCAGGGTTTGCTTTGGCCCTGAGGAGGTGGAGCAGGAGGGACAATGGTGAATGCAGGCACCAGGTGAAGCACATGGTGACAAGGGCCAAGTTGGCTCTGTCCAACTGCTGCACGTAGGAGACAAGGTCAGAAACTTTCCCACACCCTCATTTTGCATCCTGAATGGAGGTTTGTTCGCAGCCACTGTCTCAGCCCACGAGGTACCACTGGCTGGTTTTGACACGATCCCGTTTAAAGCTCTGAGAGGCAAAGCCTTTCTCCAGGGATCCCAGAGCTGCGGGTCTCTGCCAGCAGCATCGACTCCCTTTGTCCATACGTTTCTTTTCCCCGTGCATAAAGGCACAGATGGCCAAGCCCTGGAGACAGGCACCCGAGGTTCGCAAGGGCACGTGCGCGCTGGGTGTGCGTGTGAATGCACACTTGTCTGAGCAGAGCCCGGAGCCTGCGCTTGCTGCTGCCACTGCAAAAGGAACTACCCAAAGTGCCAGAGCTGGTGCTGCGCTGGTGCTGGCCCACAGGGAGTCCTCCAGCTCAGTACAGCTGCAGTGAACGGTGTGTGCAGAAATCCCAGTGTGTGGTAGCCAATACTCATCGCATGCACTGAGGTCCTTGGACCTGAAAAACAGATACTAGGAAAAAGCTTCTGCTCTGCCGTTCCTGGATGTGGCTGCAGCAGGCCTGCTGTCATCAACACTGAAGGAGGTTAAAAATTTCAGGTACTTCTGTTCTCTCTGTGACTTTGTAGCTTGACACAATGGGAGCTGGTAGGGCAATGGAATCAGACAGCTCTGAAACAGCCCTTGAAATACCAACCGGCCAAAGTGAAGCTCTACACCACATCCATCTGCAACGGGGCAGTGGAACAGAGAGGTGCAGGAGGACATTCGTGCCACCTGTGGGCTCACGTTCTGCCTGTGGACATTTACAGCAGGAGCGCAGGGGATGAGCAGGACAGTGCTGCCAAAACAACACATGGACATAGGACTGTCCGAAGCCTGTGCCACCTCTGCCTCCCTGCCCCAGCTGCTGCACAGCCCTCACACATGGACAGAATTCCCAATGCTACACCACAGTCAGGGAATCCATGCCAGCAGAAACTGGGGCTGCTGGCCCAGTTACCACCAAAAACAGGCAGGAAAAAACTCTGCACTCACTCATAAGCAAAGAGTCCTCATGCTCTTTGGTTTCTTTTCCTCTGGCTCTCATACTTGTTAACTCAAATTAACATTCATAATGCAGAAGCCATTGGAACATGCCTTCCAGACTCACAGCCATTCCTGTTATGGTCAGGATTAATCACATGGGATAATTAGAGTATTAAATGAAATAATTATAACATTATGACTCTAATAACCAAATTCATGGATATTAGCTTCTGAGAAAAGACAAATAGAGGAACCAGAGAAGTTTCGATGGATGCCTCTAGCTGCATTTTTTTACTTTGCATTTTTGACTTAAAATTCCCAAACATCTCCCACACTGAGACAACTCCCTGTAATCTGAAAGGGCAAGGTAGGGTTGGAGCTATGGGGCTGGTGGCAAGAGGGGCTCCTGCAGAATGTCCACAATGTTTGCTGCTGCAGAAAGCTGAGCATCCCAGGACCAGGGAGTGGTGAGGACCCTGACTGCCCCTGCACCAAAAAGCCCCAGGGCTGGGCATCCTGGAGGGGAGACAGAGTTGCTGGAATGGTGGAGCTGGTACCTACAGAAAGATTTGCTTGTGTGGCAGTGCCAGTGCTCCTGCCCTGCTCTCCAGCTCCACCACCTCCTGCCAGCTAGGAAACGCTTGGCAGGTCCGGCTGGAGGCCAGGTCCAAGCTCAGCCAGCTCAGCTCCATGGGACACCAGGCTCTGGCAGCATCTCCTGGCCCCAGGCATTACCTCCTCTGAGAAAATGGAGATTTCCTCTGCCTCAAGGATGTGATTATCGTATCTGACAGAGCCCTGAGTGCAGCCAGGCTTAGCTTGTCCTACAGGACAGCTGCTGTCCTCCAGGGATCCAAACCCTGATGGTCAGGGCTCCTCGGAGCCCAGGAGGTTTCTGTGGCTCTAATGTATGCTCAGTCTCTCTCCTATATTCTGTGTCGTGCTACAGAGGAATAAATGAATTCATTAAAGAATTACGCAATTGCAAATGTTTAAAAATACCAAGTACGTACATTTCTGAGAGCCTACACAGCACAGCCCTGTGAGGGGCTGGATGGGGATTGGCACATGTTCTCAGGGAAGGGAACGGAAAGTGCTGCTGGGAATGCAAACTCGGGTGCTCAGTGCTCTGCAAACAGCACAGGCAGGGCACTAAAAATGCAGAGAAATCTAAAATACACAGACTAAGCAATGTCATCTTTTCAACAAGTGATATTAATTCTAGATAATAAATTGGGATTTTTATCATATGATTCCTGGATGATTTAGAGTACAGCCAGATTTATATTAATATTGAATATTTCTTCTCTCAGGAGACAAAAGAGACAGCTCCTTTTGGTACCTGGAAGCAGTTCTCATGATCTGGGGAAGGAATCATCTCAGTGTGAACTACTACTAAGCCATACTCCATATATAACCTGGTATCTCCATTTGCAGTCTACATATGCCAGTCGAAGTTTTAGTATCACTCAGTTCCAAAAAGAGACAAGACTTGGGGAGCAGTTACACATCAGAGCATGCTGCACATGTCCAGGCTCCCATGGGCCCTGGCACTCTGTGCCACACACCCCATGTCCCTGCACACACTGGCTCAGTGCACACCCCTGCAACAGCCTCGGCTTTGTAGTGATGTGCCATTCTTGAGTCCCCTGCCTGAAGAATACATTACACCACTTTAATTCCAGATTTTCTTCATAATATTAAAGGATTAGAATTTTTTGCAGAGTTCTGACAAAGCAGTCAAAATCCAGTTGCAAATGCTCTGCTGTTTATTGATAGCTCCATAATACAGGCGAGGTAGGATGCCAGACAGCTGCATTTCCTGGCATTTAAAAAGAATTCACTGTAATGTATTGTAATGCATTAGCATAATAATTGGTAAGCATTCGCAGATGAATAGTTTACTGACTGATAGATTTTGTACAGAAACTGTGAAGGTTACATGGAGGGTGAAAACATTTCACTGTGTCAATGAACATACTTAATTTTTCTGGAAGTGCTATTTAAATTGTGCGGCGCTGGGACATTAGCATAACAAAGACACAACGCACGAGTTTGTGCCGTAATAGGGAACACTGCCCTGCCGGGCTGCGGCAGGTGACCCGTGAAAGATGGGGCTGGGGGTCTTCCCAAACCCGGCCCTCCCTCCTGTCCCTGCGCTTCTCCCTCCTGTCCCTGCGCTTCTCCCTCCTGTCCCTGCGCTTCTCCCTCCTGTCCCTGCGCTTCTCCCTCCTGTCCCTGCGCTTCTCCCTCCTGTCCCTGCGCTTCTCCCTCCTGTCCCTGCGCTTCTCCCTCCTGTCCCTGCGCTTCTCCCTCCTGTCCCTGCGCTTCTCCCTCCTGTCCCTGCGCTTCTCCCTCCTGTCCCTGCGCTTCTCCCTCCTGTCCCTGCGCTTCTCCCTCCTGTCCCTGCGCTTCTCCCTCCTGTCCCTGCCCTTCTCCCTCCTGTCCCAGCGCTTCTCCCTCCTGTCCCTGCGCTTCTCCCTCCTGTCCCTGCGCTTCTCCCTCCTGTCCCTGCGCTTCTCCCTCCTGTCCCTGCGCTTCTCCCTCCTGTCCCTGCGCTTCTCCCTCCTGTCCCTGCGCTTCTCCCTCCTGTCCCTGCGCTTCTCCCTCCTGTCCTTCCGCTTCTCCCTCCTGTCCCAGCCCTTCTCCCTCCTGTCCCTGCGCTTCTCCCTCCTGTCCCAGCCCTTCTCCCTCCTGTCCCAGCGCGGCTCCTCTCCTCACCAGCACGGGTCAGCTCAACCCTGCTTTGCTGTACCGGGTGACAGCGTTTGGGTCCTCGTTCGCTCCAAGTCTGACGAGCAGCGGCTGACGGAGCTGGGGGGGG
>NW_008238365.1:3697011-3705303 GCF_000691975.1 Corvus brachyrhynchos | reverse complement strand
CTTCTCACTCTCTACAACTCCCTGGCAGGGGGGTGGGGCCAGGCGGGGATCAGCCTCTGCTCCCAGGGAACAGGGACAGGACGAGTGGAAATGGCCTCAAGTTGTGCCAGAGGAGGCTCCAGGTGGAGATCACGCGTTCTCCATGGAAAGGGTGGTCAGGCCTTGGCAGGGGCTGCCCAGGGAGGTCTGGAGTCCCCATCCTGGAGGTGTCCAAGGAAGGCCTGGACGTGGCACTCAATGCTCTGGGTTGGTGACAAGGTGGGGATCGGACACAGGTTGGACTCGATGCTCTTGGAGGGCTTTTCCAACCTCAGCCATTCTGGGATTCTGTACTGGTACGTGGCAGTGGGCTGGGCAGCGCTCTGTGCTCGGAGGCGGCCCGTGGTCCTGACCCCTCTCCCTGTGGGTCACCACAGCTCCTCTCCCATGTCCCCAGAGCCACCAAAACTTCATTCTCCAGAGCTGAGCTGTGGAGCCCTAGAGTGGGGCAGGTGCAGGACCAAGCAGAGCAGGGGAAGGTGAGCAGCACCAGGAGGGTTGGGCTCAGGGGAAGAGGAAAGATGCAGAGAAGCAGCTTTTAAATATACATGAAGTGCCGTGTGTGTGTGTGTGTGTGTGTGTGTCTGGGCTGTTCCTGTCCAGGTACAGCGACCTGCTAATGGACAAAATGTCATCCCAGATTGGGAGATCTTGAAAGGCTTGCACTGACTCCCAAGTTTTTCTGGGTCTTCTGAGTCTTGGGCATGAACAGACATCACCTGGGTCCCCTGGAGAAATGCACGTCTCTGAATAATTCACAGCAGCCTTTGGCTGCTGCCTCAGTCTCCTCCCTGTTGTACCACAGACTATCACAGTGACAACTCTGCGATTAACTCTGAGAAAACCAAAAAGCCGATTGGAAGGGACAGAGCTGAACTTTTTGGACAGAAAGTTTATGGAAAGCATTTTAAATCAGATTTTCATTTGCCATTATATATGTTAATCCCACTGTCATTTAGAATAAATTGGGGAAAACAGATGCGAGGAGGAATGAGATATTCCAGCATGGGAGAAGACAAAGATTTCATCTCCACTGGCACCAGGTGGTGGGAGATCCAAAAAATCTTCTTCATCACAACCGTCTGACCTGTAGTTTCTACCAGAAGCAAACAGATTTTAAGTGTTTTAAGATTTCATCTGAAAGCCTCGTGGACAGGTAGAGTTGTACAAGTACCTCATGAACTGTGGTACAGTTCAGTGCATTTCAGTACAGGAAGTTCCTATGGCATATGGGGGGGAAGATGCAAACAGGATTTGTACTTGATTTCAACATTTTTCATCAACAAGATGCCTTTCTGTAAATTTTTAAAGCCTCCCTAAAACATGAAACACATGGGATATAAATAACGGATTAAGAAAATCTTCCTAGAGGTAAGAAGATGTATTTGCTGGAAAAGGTTCCTTATTTGAGAACAGGAATATTTAGGATTCTGGGGAAAGCAAGCCACTGATGAGGAGTCCACAGACAGACAGACAGACACTTCCATCCCAACCAGACCCTTTCGTGCCTTCCCTCGAAAAATGCAGAACAAACAATTAAACAGCTCTTCCTCTTGGTATTTTAACTGTGAATCTTCTTCCTGATGAGCCGTACACAAACATGACCCGTTTGACTCCCTGAGTCTAACTGGAAAGAAGGAAATGGAAACGCAGTTTATAGTAACAGATTTCTTCTGACTTTACAGCTGCAATGTGTTTCATTAACACTTCTGCAGCAATTTGCACTATTAGGGACACATTTGCTTCCAGTAAGAAGAGAGAAAATGTACCACTGTGGAGTGCAAGGATGGTGTCACCAGCGGGCCAGGGAAGCTGTGGGATGGAGGTCTCTTGGGACACACGTCATCACTGTAGTCCCTCAGCATCACCAAACAGGGCAAGAACCCCACAGAACAGGCTTGACACACCCAGGCCTGGTGTGGGATGGAGGTGACAGTGGGTCCCACAGGCACACACGTCAGCACAGAGTTATTTTCGGGCAACATTTTCAGAGGCGTGTCAATAATTACACTGAGGGGAAATAGAATTTTTCTCATTCTTTCTTCCACATTTTCTGTTCTGTAGTACACCACTGTCACTGCTTCACATTTCTTAATAATTTCACTACATTTTTAATGTGAGGGAAGAGGAGAAAACACCTTCCCCAGAACACTCCAGAGGAGCATTGCTCCGAATCCCATCTCTCACTGCCCGGCCACAAGACCTGATGCTGTTGTGCTCTACCACGGCAGCACCAGAGGAACCTCAGGCTCCTTGTGCTCAGTAAAGATTTCCAAGGAGTTCAGACACCAGTAGGAACGGGGCAGGATCTTTTGGGCTGTTTGGCGCTGCTGCCTCGGCCCTGGCCCTGCCTGTGGCATTAAGTGATGCAATATAAATAATTATACTTAATGCTGCACATCACATTTTAAAAGAAAGGGTGTGATATCGTGAGATGGTTTGTAACAGAAACACTCCCTTGTTCCTGGATAGAACTTGCAGCGAAAGCATGAAATCCGTTCACCAGGAAGGGAAATGACGGAGGCAACTGAGGGCTCTGGGGGGAACTGGGGCCTTCCCAAGGGGCATGAGGTCTTGCAGTTTGCTTGAGAATAGCTATAAAATGGTATTTTTTAGCTGAGGACTGGCTTTTCCATTTGGCTTGACGGCAAATGGAAAAGAAGCAAAAGCACATGGCCAAAGGGAGTCTCAGTGTGCTGGGCGGGAGCTCAGGATGGCTCAGGATGCGTTAAGGGGCTGCAACTTCAGAGGGAAAAACACATCCTGACACCAAACGCTCATTAAATTTTACTTCTGGTTCTTTAAAGGAAATCTATTATTTATTTCTGTTCAGATATATTTAATAATTAGCATGAAGAGAAAGCTAGCAGCAGATGGGGACATTCCTGGGGACAATTTCAGTGCTGAATGTTTCATGATGTACAAATGTAACTCGCAGCCCTTTGCTTCAGACAGAAGGGGGTTTGTAGAAAATGTGGGAGGTGGCAATATTTTTTTTTAAATGCTGTTTGTTTAGCAAATAAATTGTACTTTATTAAAACCACAAATTTTTAAGTCGTCCTGGGGAGTATGTTACAATCCATGTTAACATCTTCATGTTTTACACCAGATAAAAGCAGATCATTCCTGCAAATGAAAATGATGCTAATCCCTGGATAATGCAGACAAAATCCTGAGTTCAGCTGCGAGTGGGTTTGCCTGTGACAGCAGTACTTCCTCCTCTCAGGAAATCCCTGTGATTTCAGGAGAGTTGGCACTTCTGCTAATTTTAAACACGAAGCTCATAGTATTTTGCATTCAGATGAAGACCCCTGGTGGGGTGGTCTCTGCTTCAGGCTGGGCTCACCATTCCGGAACGCAAAATATGATTCCAACAATTTTTATTAGAAGAGGGTGGACCTTGCAGAATCAAGCCCCAGTAAAGATGTGTGAATGGTCCCCAAACCTAGAAAAAAACACTATTATCAGTCCATTGCTTCAGAGTTACTGGGGAATGATACGGAAAGGGAGCTCAGCCTCCTCTTTGTGTTTGGGTCTGGAATGATGAGGAAATTCCCGGTGATAATTGTGACATTACAAAGAGGAAAGGGAGCATTCTGCAATGCTCATCCTTTCGAGGCCAGTGGGGCACAGGGAACCACGGTCTCTGCTCTTAATGAGCTGCTGTCCAGGGGCCGAAAGCTGAAAAGTCTCGTTCTTGCCTTTGTTGCTTTGGGTGCCTTGCTCAAAGTATCAATGGCCATGGAGGATGACAACGTGCCCGTCTGGCCACAGGGAGCTCTGCAGGGCCAGGAGAGGGATGAACTGGCCGATCTGGCTCCTGTGTGGACATGGGTTCCCCTGTCTCTGGTGGTGGCTGCACCAGGCAGATATCAGCTGCTGACTCCCCCAGCCCAGAGCACATTAGCACCCTGAAGATGGGTCTGAAACCCCACTGAGCAATTACCCCAAGGCTGATCAGATCTCCAGCACACTTTTTCAGGAATATACATGCTGCCTCCCTCAAAATTTAACAGACTTTCCTCCCTCCCCTGTAGTATTAAAAATCGTCTCCAATTTGAATTTTTGAAGTTTGAATTCTGTCAGTGTTGTAAATATACTTTGCCAAACCCATTGATGGTCTGTAACTGCAAAGGATACAAACGCTCCAGGAGCTCTGACCCCTCCCAGAAGTGCTACAGCTGGGACAGGAGAACAGGTCTGGGGATCCTGGGTGTTCCTGCAGGATCTGTCTGGTGCTGGGAGCAAGGTCTCTGGTCCCTGGCTGCAGACAGACTCCCTGGGTGGCACCCAAGAGGAGGCAGCACTGGCAGGCCTGCCCAGGGCACAGCACTGCCATGTGTCACGCTGGCTGGGGGTGAGTTAGTGCCCTCAGCACTGAGAACATCCTAGAAAGGCAAGAGTGTGGACGCTGGGAAGTTGTATCGATGTTGGATGCTCCACACAACACACTCGGCTGCCCCCATATATATTGGGTAATAAATGCCCCCTTGGTGGGAGGAGACGGTATTTCATTGCAAAAGTAAAAAATAATAACGAGGGAAAGTGCTATCTCAGCTTGCTGCATAAACAGCTCAAATAAGCAATATGCAGGCATATCATTTGGAACCCAGATTAATAATTTCTGTTCTGAGTGGTGGTAGCTGGCCTGATTTATTGTGGTGATGGTGTTACGGCCTCAGACTTTATTGTCCTTTAAATTATACTGCAGTCTATACAGGAGGCAGACAGGGATCTAAATCAAGTGTTATTGCCTGTAAATTTGGAAACAAATAGTAGTTTTCCCCCCTTTAAATCACTGAGTTTGTGTGTTTTATAAGGTGAATGTTACGACTTTTTATGGGACTGAATTTTTTGTTTCCCTGCCTCTCTCTCCCAGCGCATGAGCCCATCCCCGGCCCTGGGGGATTCACAGCCACTGCAGCTCTGCCTTTCCCTTCATGGCAGGAGGGGCTGAGTCCCACACCTTTGGGATTTCTGCTCAAGGAGGTGCTTTTTATCCAACTCAAAGCCACGTGCCTACCTTGGGGTGGCCAGTTGGGTGCTCCTTCTCATGGGTGGCAGGGACCCAACCTCAGCACCCATGTACATTAATATTAATACTGATTTTGCATAAAGCAGATCCACTGTGGGTGCCCGCTGGCAGGATGGAAATCCTGAGCTCCAGGTGCTTGGGGATGGAGCAGCCCAGTGAGGAGGTAACTGGGAAGCCAGTGGGTGAAGCTGTGCCCTCCACAAGCCGTCGGTCCTGCGGGCAGCTGCTGAGCCACAATTCACTCACAGGCACTGGTGGCTGCTTGTGGTTTTGCCATCTCACACCTGGATGTTGGCTCAGGCTCTCTTTCTGCCCAGCCCTCGGTCCTGCTCCGTGCATTCAGAGTGTCCCTGTTTTTTCTCCCTGGGGGCACGGAGCAGAGGCAGGGTGGCTCTGGAGCACCGAGGGCAAAGACAGAGACCACCCACGGCAGAGCCACCAGAGGGATGGTCCCTACTCCCGGCACAGGGACAGGGACAGCGACAGCGAGAGGCTCTGACAGCAAAAGGACCCTGTCACAGAGGGACCCTACAAACCCAGGCAAAAGGCAGCCGTGGCTGTGAAGAGCTTTTGGGGTTGTAAATAGCTGAGAGAGAGGAAGGAGGGAGAGTGAAAGAGAGAGAGGGTGGGAGCCTTGTGATGCAGATGGAGGGAAGAGTGGCTGGAGTGCGGTTACCAAGGGACAGCATATGGCACATTACGAATCCCTCCTTCTTCAGGCTTCCCAAAGCACAGCATTCCAGCTCTCAGTTCAGCACAGAGGGACCCGGGCACATCTCTCCTTACCCACCCAGGGACTGAGGGCCCTTTGCTCTGTCCTGTGTGGCAGAAGCCTTGGACAGTTACAGGGAACAGGCAGGGCAGGGACACTCGGAGTCCCCCGCCTGTGGTAGGAGCCACAGGCAGAGGATTCAGAGCATTTTCACACATCACTTATGGCTGTGATGCTGCTTGCAGACCTGGTGATGATATATTAGCCTGGTCTCCTCTCAGGCAAGAAGAAAAATGGGGTAGGCAAAATGTTTCTGTATCTGTAGGCTTGGAACAAATCACTTTTATGTTACCAGAGCAGCTGGAACCATTAGGGAATCCTGATGGCCTGAAAGAGCTGCTAAAGGAAACCTTCCTGAGCTCCTGTGACACTTCGGAGGAGATGCTGGGTGTGACCATGGACCAGCCAGGGCACTGGGGATCCTGTGGCCATCCCTCGAGGTCACTGCCTGGCACCAGCACTGCTGGGGCAGGAGATGAGGGGAGATCCCCCCGCTGAGCAAGGCAGGGCAGCACCATGGTTTGTTTGCTCACCCACCTGCCATAGCCCCATCTGACATCTGCTCTCCCAGCCCACCTCCACTGCCAAACAGCTCCTGGCAGAGCTGCCAGACACAGCCCTGGCACCCCCTCCCCGGCACATGGGAGGACATCCCTGTGTGGGGAAGGGAGGCAGGAGGGATGGGATTCCTGTGCCTGATGCCTCCAGATGATCTTCAGCTCCCAGTCCCTGCAGCAAAGCCATCCCGGGTCAGGGGCTGCCAGAGGAGCCACGGAGGGAGGAGAATCCGTCCCTGTGAGCTGCACCCTCCCCTTCCCAGTGCACTGGTTTCATTAACAAACAGATTTGTAGTAATGCCTCTCCTATTCAGCACAGCACCAGCCAAAGCCTTGCATGTAAATAAACATGAGGAAAGACTTCTACCACATCTGCATATTTCAGTTGAGCAAAGCTCTGAGTTACACACGGAATGAAGTGGCCTTAAATTGCAACAAGCAGGCTAAAATCCTGCTCAGTGACCCTTCCTGATCTCTTCAGTGCTCAGTGCCCTCATGGCAGAGAAACAACTGTACCTGAACATGTAAATTTCCTGAGACTTCTCCTGGTACTCATTGCTCCTGCCATGCTTCCAGGCAATTCAGCAGCTTCTCACCCATGCTGTGCTTTAGCTGAGAAGCAGATCCAGAGCGCTGAGCAGCCCCCGTGAGCTGAGCCACATGCAGAGGCAGTACAGGCAGTTGGCCTGCTCTTCTGTGTTCTGAAGTAGAGATCTGTACTCAAGAGCTGCAAAAAAGGTGTAAGATGCCACCTTTCCAAGGTGTCAGTGTCCTACGCTGTTCTTACACAGGTAAAAACAATGCTAAGAGGCCCCAGGCCTTGGATGTGGCTGCAAGTGCCTTACCTCCCCTCATCTGCCTCTTTGTTCAGGCCCTCAGAACGATGACACAGACACTATCAAGGCTGAACTTGAGATAATAGCCAAGTTTTGAGCCCCTGCTTTTTGAGTGGGTTCATAAATTCAGCATCACATGATTTATTTTTTCCTTTTGAGATCTATAAAAAGCAGAGTGCACCGTGCCCCAGCAGGGCATGGGCACCAGAATGGTGCCATTGTGAGAGCAATCTCCCCTGGCTCCTACTTTTAAACAACCTCCTGGAGTCCCTTCTGCCCACGTTCTGGTGAAAGCACTCCACAGCTTAACAGGTTTGACATTTTCATTTCTGTTTTCCTTGAAATCCTTAACATCATCTGATTGAGCATTACAGCGTGTTTGCATCCTGTTGCCTGCGAATATCTATCACAAGCCCTCACACTGGAAGCACGAGGTGTGAGGCTGTGACAGAGATGTCCTGATGAAGTGAATGATGGCAGATGAGCTGCTGCACCCCCCTCTCCGAGCTGTTCTCTTCTCACAGACCATTCTGTAGATCATTTGCTCTCTGGCTAATGGCTCCTGGCAGGTAGCACAAGAGCCTGTTTTTATTTCATGAGTGCTCCGAGGCTGCTGCCCGGGCTCCTGGGCTCTGTTCTGCCAGGAACACAACTTTTCACTTTTCCTCCATCAGCTGCTGCTGCAAGTGCATTACAGACCCTGTGCTGCTTTGCGTTACCCCTCAGCATCTCACCCGTGGGTACAAGCAGTCGGGGGGTGAAACGCAGCCTCCACCGAGTCATCCCTGCAGTGTCAGGAGATGGAGCCCATCCCAGCCAGCCTCACTGCTGGGAGCTCCCGACGAAAGAGCTGCTGTTCTGTTATTAATACCCCATACATCTACATATTCAGAGATTAGCAACCTGCTCCTCACAGCTCCTCTCAGCTCTTGTCCCACAACTCTGAAACATCCTGTTCCACCAACCCAAGTCTGCAGCTGTAACAGACCCAGCTGTGGGGTGAGGGGAGCTCGGCTGCCTCCTGCCACAGGAGACCCATGTGGCAGGCCCCGC
>NW_008238365.1:3680582-3696938 GCF_000691975.1 Corvus brachyrhynchos | reverse complement strand
CCACAGAGCTGCTCCTGCGCCTCCCCAGCCCAACACCCGCCCAAAGGGACTGCCAGGTCGGGGGCCGAAACAGCGCCCAGGTGCCTTCAGAGCTGCACCTTGTACCCCAGCCCTCATCTCCCCCATAGAGCCTGTTCTGCTCCCCCTCTGCCCTCAGCTTCAGCAAATCTATCCCAAACAAAGCCAGGGCTACAGAGTCCCCAGCAAGCAAGAAGCTTTTCCAAGCCCCATTATGTGTTCAAAGGTGCTGGACATCAGAAGGACTGAGTGTCCCTTTCATTGCACAGCAACTAATCCTGCCAAAATTATGATGATCATTGCCACAATTTCAGAGCTGTGGGAGTCTCCCCTGGAACAGCAGCACAGCAGAGGAGCAAACAGACCATCCTGTGTCGCCAGGGACAGGTCAGTGCTCCCTTCACGGGATGTCTGGTCTGTGTGCCAACACATCCAAGGGATCCATTCACCTTTGATCTGCATTTCCTTTAACTTCTCATCTCGTGAGCAGAGATTCAGATCTGGGTGTTCTGCCAGCCTTTGCCTCGGTGACCTGCCATGCCCTCAGTTTAGGGGTTTATACATGGCCAGCCCCGGCAGGGATGGCACCTCAATGGCTGCACCCCCTTTTTCTTCCATTTACTTGGGGGCCCAAAGCGTGGCAGGGCTCAAAGGACCCCCAGTGTCACGGCAGCACGCTATCATCTCTGGGAGCGTGATTATAGCCAGTACTGAAAATTGCACAAAATACCTCCCCAATGATGAAGATTGCAGGGAGGCTGGAAAATTACCTTTTTCATTATGTCTTAAAAACACTGCAATCTCAGCCTGTGTCTGAGATTCCAGGAACTGGTGTGTTGTTCAGAACAGAGCTGCTGGAGTGGGTTTGCAGAGAGCAAAGCAAATGGAGCCTTCTCTCAGCCAGGTACATCAGGACCCCTGTGACTGCTGGTTTTAAATCCCAGTACTCTGAATTTTCCATGGTTGTTGAAAGCTTTCTGCAGCTCCCACTAAACGGCAGGAAATGCTGGAGGAGGTTTAAAAGAGGAGAAATTGGATCCCCACAGATGCTTTTGCAGGCTCTCAGAGGTGCTCCACTGCCCTCCACTAACCCAAGGCTGGGGCTGGAGAGGACCCAGGGGACAGGACTCCGTTGGAGAAAGCACAGGGAGGAGTCTCACAGCTGGTGGCTCCTTGCTGGGTCCGTGTCCCCTCCAGGGTGCAGAGCACTGGGAATCATGCAGAGTGGTGGGATCATGCAGCAGTTCCTCCAGCAGTGCAGATGAAAGGACCTATAATTCCCATTAGCAAAAACCCTCTTGTGCCAAGTGGCAGGAGGACACACACTGAGGTGGGAGCATTGCGCTGCCAGCCCGTGGGTGCTCCATGCACTGTCCCTGTTCCCCTGAGCCAGGATCTGGCAGCAGCTCTGCCAGCTGCCTCCTCCCCATCCACAGGGCTGCCTGCTCCGTGGGCATGGGGCAAATGTGCTCTGTGGACTCCATCCAGGCACGGGCAGAGCACAGATGTGGGTTGATCAGACACCCATGAGCGTGGACACAGCTCAATCCCTGTCTGGCTAAAGGAAGAACCTGCTCAAAACTGTCTGGATAATGTGCTTCAGAGCCACAGAGACAGCTACTTCTTTGTGCCAGCCAAGGAGCTCTACTGCCCTGAGCTGTGTCTGGGCTCTGGAGCGAAGGATAGACACACAAGGAGAAGACCTTGCCCACAGGGAGTTCCCTGCAGTGCAGCACCCAGGTTCTGTTGTTTAAACATCGCTGTGTCACTGCAGAGGCTCCGGGGGCTGAGATGCAGCTCATCAAGCTGGTGAATCTTTCTCAGTAACTTTCTGGTCCTGCACAGCTGCTCACACAGCACTGGCACCACAGCCCCAGCCAGCAGCTCCCAGGACACTGCAGCCCCCCAGCCTCGGGGAATGTACCAGAATATGGAGATACATTTTCTTCAGCAAATCAGAGAGGAAGGGAGCTTTGGCTGGGAGCCCTCCCTGGCTCATGGTTGAATGGGAGCCAGCAATGAAATTAAAAGGCAGAAACAAACCACAAAAAGCATTGTTGAGGAAAAGGAAAAGTAGCAAATTGGTAACAATAAAGATAAATGAGAAGTAAAAAATTGATAAAATCTAAAGGCATCATGATAGAATATCCATGGTCAGCTATGCAGAGGAGAACAGGTGAAACCCTATGAAACATTACTGAACTGACAGAACATTATTAGAGGAATATGATGTAATTGTTGTTACCAGTGCAGAGGGACCCGGAAGAATGTTCAAACAGATTTCCTGATCTTTACATGGAAAGAAAAGTGGCATGTAGTGGCACTGAGGGAAGCTGAAGTGCATTCCTCCCTTTCTCCCTGTGGGTATTGGAGAGAGAGCCCAGACTGCAGTTTTAAGGAGAGGCTAAAAACCCAACAGGTGCCCTGAGGCCTGGGTGATGGCCAGGAGCAGCTCTGGGTGCAAGCACTGATTCCAACAAAATGTGTAAGATCTGGGGAGCTCAAGGAGCTGGGAGAGAGCGGTGTGAAGGAGAGGAGAGCAGGATGAACCCGTTAACGTAGGCTTGGTAGAGCTGATGGGAAAGTCAATGACTGGAGCGTTTAGCAGTAGTGTAATGCTGCTCCACACATTTCCATGGAAAACAGTTGTCAAATAAATCTGACTTTGCTCTCTGATGAGGTTTGGGATTTAGGTGATACAGCCACTCTTAACCAGTGTTGGAGTTTAGTATTAGAATGAGCCTGGTGCAGGCGAGTGGCATAAATCAGTGTGAGAAGCCATTTGGGAGGATGATGAAAGACACAGAAACTGGTGAGGTGCACCTGGTGGGGCCTGTAAGGCCAGGCCATGGGTCTGAAGGGGCAGTTTGGCGTTTCTTGCTTTCCTGTCTAATTTTAGGGGGGAAAAAAATCACTGTATGACTAACTCTGAAGCCTCCCTAGAAATGACATCGCCTTGGAGGGGTCCATGGTACGGGTGGAGAGTTCACACAATTCTGGGAGCAAGGGATGACGTCTCTGGTTTTTAGAGTGGGAAGAAGTTTTTAGAGTGTGCCAGCACCAACCATGGCTTTGGACACCAGAACGAGAAACTGTATTCTGGAAGAAAAGGAACTCAAGGGCTATTTCTTCTCCACTTTATGTGGTTTAATCATTCTTCCCCCTACCCCAACCGTTCCCATCGCTGGGAAGCAACACGTCCTACGTGTCCCGGCACCAAGAGCTCCAAACAATGCGCCGTCTTTAGCGGACTGTGAACAAAACAGGAGCAGCACATTTGTGAAGCATTTACTGGTGCTGCTATAAAAAGCACTTCCCATGAAGTGTGCTAGTGTGGCACAGCTGCTCGGGTCACCACTGGTGCTCCAGACACACTTCCTCTGCCTGAATCAATTTTTTGTGTCATTTTTAGCATCCAGTGAATCTTATTTCTTGCAACAGTATAATAGTAGGGCACTAAATAATCGCATTAGGGGAGGTGAAAACAGATGCATCTTGTTTTTGAAAACATTATTTCCAATTGAATCAGCCTGGTGAATTCATGCTCAGATTTTCTGTGCTGTAGGGACACTTAATAATAAAAGTTCCTTTTACTTGCTTTTCCAAGGCACAAATCTAATACATGACTGTCAAACTCTGGTCACTATTGAATTTGCACTGGCTTTTTTCCTGGCCATCAAAAGCAACAAAAGTGGCCCAACTTGAGTGATTCGTGGCTGTTCGGAAGAGCTGGAGTTCCCCTCTCAGCCACACACAGCTGTGCACATCTGCACATAGTTTAGAAGGCTTCAATTTGGTTTATAGAAGTCAAACTCTTCCAGGACAAGGGCAAGAACCAGGAGAGAGTTGCTGCCAGACCTCCCAAGGGATGAGGGTCCTGGTTGGTGGTGGGAAGGATCAGACAGCGAGCGGTGGCTCTGGGCTGGGCAGCACCCAGTGGGACCTGGCACTGCTCACCAGGCCACCCACTGGGCTTCTGCTGGCTGGGACCAGCCTCAGTCCCTACAGGGCCAAGTGGCTTCTCCTTCTGCCAGAATGAAGTAAATACCGTCCCCCTGGCTGGAGGCACAAGTGGAAAGGCCCGTCTCAGACTAACATGCATAAAAAGCCTTTTTTAGCCGAGTTTCTGAAGACGCGGCATTTGAAGTCGGCGTCTCCGATTAGTCCCGTGGCAGCTGAGCACCTGTGATTACGCGCTTTCATTAGATTTTTGTGTTAATTGAAAATGCTTTTGAAAGCCATGGAGTGTTGTTGTGCCGCAGCCTCAGTGACCTCAGCAAGGTCTGAAAAAAGGAGCTTTTTCCTTTGAAGCACCCAGGGAAGAGAAGTCTGGCGCCAAGATGCTCAGAAAATTTGTTCTATTATTATTTTAGGAGCAGAACAAACAGATTTGGCATCAGCAGCAGAGAGCCTGGCCTCGGTCAGTGTTTCTTGCCTGGGCTTTTTCCATTCCCACAGGATCCTGCACAGGCGTCTCCCAGCACTGCCAAATGCTGAGGGGGCTCCAGGTACCCAGAGAGGCACCACAGCTGCCTCAGTTCGGGACAAGTTCTGACTGGAACTGAAAGGACTTTAGAAAGGAGATGTCCTCCCTCATTTTCCCTGACTGGAGAACTGCAGTGAGTCAAGCTTGCTGAGAGTGATTCAAGGCTGGGTTTTACCCTCTCGAACACCTGCATTTCCTTCTTATTTAGTGGGATCCATCCAAAAAGTACTCAACAAAGACACGGGGTTTCATGCAGAAATCAAGTAAAAGCTATCGTACAATTTTGCTCTGATGGGAGGCAAATACAGAGTAATTTGGGATGAATTTTCCTTTAAGTTTCTTCAGAATGAAACCTGAAATGGCAAGGAACATGAGGGAAATTGCTCCTCTGTATCCCTGGGAGCTGAAATTGCTGACTACTGCAGAGTTTCGCCAAATCCCCTTATTCAGGACACACTCTTGCAGCATTGGTAGATGGGACAGGACTGAGATTTGAGAATGTCACAAGCAGCACAATGAGCAGGCAGGGGCTCTTTTCTATCCATCATGTGCACAACAACCCTGGTAGGCATGACATTTTCAAATATTTTCAATGTAAAACTCATTTTTTTAAATGAATCTGCTTGCCATGTACATGCCATGCAGATAGATAAGGGATAATATGTTCAACAAAGGTAATTCTTCATCATGTGAGCTCCTATAGTCACAGAAAACCTGCAGCTGAGCAAATTAAATCTATGCAGGCCCCAGAAATACCTACTTGGTCATCCAGTAGCGCAGAGAACATGCACCGGGCAACTTTCGAGGAGTTCAGCCTTCTGTATGTCACGAGATGACACGATCAGGGGTCAGTGACCATTCCTTCAGCACATTTCCACACTGTCTGGCAGACAACTGTCTGAGTCAGCACAACAAAGTTTCTCCTTCCTTGAGAGGAGCACTTGAGCACCAGCGTGGGAAGGCTGTGGTAGATACTGTGACGTGCTTTCTCCAGGTCAAGGTTGTGGTGGGATTTACGTCCCCAATAGGGTTGGGAAGCAAAGCTCATCTGGCCTTCGGTAACTTCTGACTGCACTGTCCTGGGGCAGAAGGTCCCTCAAACACCCCCCACACAACATGCATCAGCAGGGCATTTTAAAGAATGCACTTTAAAAATTAAGACACAAAAGTGCCTGCAAATCTAAGATACCCTGTACCACATACATGTCCGTGGAGTTTGAGAACAGGCTCGATAAATAATGGAGCATCTGTTTGCGAGAAGCAGACAAAGGGAATAATCAGGCCTGTACTTATTTTTATATCATAATTCACTGCCGGAGTGTGAGTGTCTGTGGCTGGACTCCTGATAAGCAGCAGCCAGGCAGGACGCGGTGACCAGCTGGTGCTGCTGGCACGGCTGTCTGCGCTGCAGCAGGGCCGGAGCCCGGCAGGACGGAGCGGAGCGGGGCAGGAGGGAAAACCGCAGCGATTCCGTGGGAGAGGAGGGAAGGGGGCAGGCACTGAGTCACAGCCCTGGAGCACAACGTGTTTGCCTCGACCACCGCGTCACTGTGACGATCCAGGAGTGGTGATGGACCCCGCACTGCTGTACCCTGCACTGCTGTACCCCACACCGCTGTACCCCACACCGCTGTACCCCACACTGCTGTACCCCACACCATGGTACCCCATACTGCTGTACCCTGCACCGCTGTACCCTGCACTGCTGTACCCCACACCGCTGTACCCCACACCGCTGTACCCCACACTGCTGTACCCCACACCATGGTACCCCATACTGCTGTACCCTGCACCGCTGTACCCTGCACTGCTGTACCCCACACCGCTGTACCCCACACCGCTGTACCCCACACTGCTGTACCCCACACCATGGTACCCCATACTGCTGTACCCTGCACCGCTGTACTCACACCGCTGTACCCTACACTGTTGTACCCACACTGCTGTACCCACACTGCTGTACCCCACATGGCTGTACCCCACACTGCTGTACTCACACTGCTGTACCCCGCACTGCTGTACCCCACATGGCTGTACTCACACCGCTGTACCCTACACTGTTGTACCCACACTGCTGTACCCACACTGCTGTACCCCACATGGCTGTACCCCACACTGCTGTACTCACACTGCTGTACCCCGCACTGCTGTACCCCACATGGCTGTACTCACACCGCTGTACCCCACACTGCTGTACCCCACACGGCTGTACTCACACCGCTGTACCCCACATGGCTGTACTCACACCGCTGTACCCCACACTGCTGTACCCACACTGCTGTACCCCACATGGCTGTACCCCACACTGCTGTACTCACACTGCTGTACCCCGCACTGCTGTACCCCACATGGCTGTACTCACACCGCTGTACCCCACACTGCTGTACCCACACTGCTGTACCCCACAGTGCTGCACCCACACTTGGCCCCGAGCCGTGCCACTGCTCACAGCCCCTCCACACTGAGGGCTGGCAGGAAGGCACACAGGAAACCAAAGAACCAGGAAAGCAAAGTCCTGCCAGAGAGAAGAAAAACGACCCAAATATATGTGACAAGTAGTGTTTGAATAGGAAACAGTGTCTCGCTGAACTCTGCACATAAAATGAGTGGAGAGAGTGGAAAATGTCTGAAGCAATTTGCAGGAGTTTATTGAATCCCCACAGGGAGCTCCAGATGGTTTGTGTGGCCAGTGTGGCATTTGTTGCTCATGCAAAAGCTGCCCTGAGTTTTCAGGAGCATTGGTGATGGCTAGAGTGTTTGCTTTCCTCTCTCCCTCCCCCCGCAGACCCGGGGATTCTCTCCCCACAGAAGCCCTACAGCCCCTCTGTCCTCCCCTCTGTCACCACCAGCACTGGACAAGAGGGATGTGTTGTCTCTGTGCAGCACATGGGTGTTTCTCCCCCGTTTCCATGTTCTTTGGGAGTCAGACGCTCATCCTCAGACCTGGCCTTCTGTTTTTTACAATGCTTAAAGATGTTTTTGTGGGGTCTATAATGAGACAATCTGTTGTCATCAGGCTGTTCCAATGGGTTTGTAGGCACATTAATGCTCTGGCACAGCATTTCCTCAGGGGATGAGATCCGTAGGGCTGCTCCTGACTCCTGTCACAGCTTCCTGTGACAACACCACTAAAGGTACAAGCCTCCATCCTGTCCCCACAGTTCTAATACTGCATCACCCACGAGTTTAAAAGCATCAGGTTTAAACCTACAAGATTCCCACACAGTCCTGTCACGTACAGTACAGCCATCCCCTGCAAACCCTTCCCTGGGCTCCATTTCCATGGTCTCTCAACCTCAGGTTGGAGTACCAGAGCCAGACATTCAGCTGGTGGAGAGCAAATGACTTCCAAGACCAGGGGAAGCAGCAGCTCTGGGGCAGCCTGTGACTTTGCAAACCACCTCGGATGCAGGGAGAAGTCCTGAATAAATTATACATCCAAGCTATTCTTTCCTTCCAGTTTCTGATCAGCCCCCGCCCCCGCCATATGCTCTGCTCTCACTGCACTCTACCTAAAGTAGGAGAAAAGGTATTTGAGGTTTGGTTTTTTTCAGTTGTGAATTTTTAATTGGACTATAAATTCCACTTTGTTGTGTTCTAGAATGTTATTTTTATTTTCCAATAGAATTGTCTCTTCTTTGATGAGGGCAGAGATTTATTACCCAATTTCCATCTTTATGTCTCCCTTTCGGTCTGTTGTTTTAGCTGTTTCCTACTTATACGGACAATCCCTTTTCCCCATCTTTTTATAGCTGAATTTCCTCAAGTCCTTGTTTCTGTACTACTCATTAATACTCACTTCTTTTACCCAGTCTCCTCAGGATTCACCCTGGATCCATCCACAGGCCTACATTTCCATTTTATATCTTCTTGAGGATGTCTCTGAGCTTTCCATAATTAGAGTAGGTATTGTCATTGAGCAGTGTGATGTTACAGTGATTTTATGGCCGTGTTTATGCTCTGTCCCCCTGCCCAAAGCCTGTACAGAATTACTGAAAAGCCATTGCATGTGTTTTTTACACACTCACGGAGAATGCCACATCACAACCTTCAGGCCAGCCTCTGGTTCTTGGCAGGTGAAGCCACAGCCTCTTGCCCAGGACCCTGTCAGGAGGCTGCACCAGTAGCTAGTGTTTTAACTGAGTTTGTGCAATAGAATGAAAATAGAGCTGCAGTTAATTTAAGCACAAATACCTTGTAACCTGCTAATTAAACCAACTCCCCAGTGCTTTGCCCTAAAATGCCTCCTCATTACTAGGCACAGATAGCACGGCAGTAGGGACACAAGTAGGACACAGCTGTGCCCTGGCAGAGGGCTCTCCTGGCTTGGGCACTCCCACCCCAGCGTGGGGTGGGCGTGGAGACCTCGAGTACCTGCTCTGCACACCTGGAGAGCTGAACTGCCCGAGTGCCACAGGCACGGCTCTGCCTGCTCCCAAAGAGCACAGCAAAACCCAACCAGGGACAAAGCCCAGCACATATTGGATGCTGGCCATGCTGTAGCCAAAATCCAGGCCAGGGTGGGCCTGGTGTGGTGAGGTGACTCTGAGAGGGCAATTCAGGTTTTAATTCCAACCCCTGCGCTGGCTACGGGGCTCAGTTTCTGACCTTTCTGCACGCGATTGCCATGTTTATCTAAGCAAAGCCTTTTTTGCTTCTAAACTAAAGAACCAACCCACATCCTTCACTATTATTTTAGTCTATTTATACAAAGTGTAGCTCTGTGCAGACTTGAAAGGTCACAGGAAAACCCAGGGAGTGGATTGGCCGCATTGGTTCTAATACTGCTGTGACACTGGGAGGATTCCTTGTATTAAGCCAGGAAAAGGCACAGTTATTAGTATCTGATTCCACTTTAAAAATGAAAATTTGCAGAAAGATTCAGAAGAGAGAAAAGTCTCCCCCCTTCCTCTGGAAAAGTGTTTCCGGTGGGGGTGGGTGAGCAGCAAGAGGTGGAGAGAAGTTCAGAAAGGCATTTGTGTTTATCCCTTTAACTCCACAGACAACTCCCATGTTCTTCTGTGACCTTTCACTTACACTCCTCCCGCAGAGCCAGACCTTTGTGTGTATTTGTTTCAGCATTTCAAAGCAGGGATTATTCAAAGAACACCCAAGGAAAAATTAAGTTTCTTACATTCATGCAATATACCCTGTAAGAATGCGTTTCAAATTTGCCAGCAAAATATACTTGAGCAAGATCAACAATCCCTGCTTTGAGTTCTGGGAGGGAAAGATAAAAACAACATTATTAACAATAAAATCTGTGAAGGACAAAGCAACACCTCAGCACACACGTGGCTGCACTGATGACTGTGGCCCTTCCTCTGCTCACACCCCATAGCCGTGACTGCCCACCCCTCTCAGCTGAGCCACCAGCCCAAGGGGACATGTCTGGTGTCCCCAGCAGAGCCATGAGTGGGGCAGGGGAGCCGCAACATCCTCAGCAGCCAAAGCCACACGTGTGACACAGGAGCTGTGGCATCCTTGGTGGCCAAAGCCACCTGCCCCCGAACCACCTGCCTGTACCATCAAGGTGAGCCTTGAACTGCGAGTGCTGCCAGCCATCCCTTCACTAAGGGATAAAGGAATGAGGGTGGGGTTATCTCTGACCAACTCCAATATTCACCCTTCCAGTGGATTCTATTGACCGGCTGCAGTTGCCAAAGAGATCAGCCTGGCTGCCCCTGGGCTTTGTGTCTGGACTGCTCTACTGGAGGAAATAAAGAGTTGTGGGTTTCCTTAGGTGAGGGGAGAAGGGAAAGATGAAACTCAGTCTGAAACCCATCCAGTTGTTTTAGCAGCATGTTAATGAATGAAGTTCAGAGCAGCTCTTGCGAGCAAAGGAAGCCCAGTTGGAATAAACAGTTCCGCATGCTAATCCAGTCAGGGTTTCTGTCTTCATCTCCAAGGGGACTGCGGGATCATTACTGCATTAAGGCTCAGCTAAACAAAGCAGGAGAAACAGAGGTTGAAGCTGTGGGATTTTTGGTTTCATCAAGCCTGACATCTCTTAGATAACACATCATTTTCATCTCCATTTGAAAACGTTAATAAAAATTTGTTAGTTCAGCATGAACGCTTTCGGAAGAACCTCCCAAATCCACAAAACTGAACAGAGAGCTCAAATGCACTGAAATTAACTCCTGTTTATTGGGGTAGAAGCATTTTATTACTGCAGGATGGGAAAGGATCACGCCTGGAGCTCCAGACAGTACTTTCTCCTTCATACTTACCAGGAGGGAGAGGATCCCCACTGAGCCAGGGTACCCAAACTCACTGCTGATCTTGAGCAAAGAATCATCTTCCTGGGCCTTAATCCTACTGCTGCAAGCTCTAAAAGTCATGTCCCTTTTCCCCTTGCCTTTTAGCTGGTGTCTGGTTTTTCTCTTTGCACTATAAAGCTGGAGAATTCTCTTTCTACTACAAAGCCGAGCGAAGCACTAAGCGGGTTAGGTTATCCCAACTCATTGTCTGGTGAGATGTCACTTAGGTCAGGCCTTGAAGTATTTCCATAAACAGTATTTAAGAAGTAAAATAATTCACACTGCATTTCTTACAAGTATTTGCCTGAGAGGGACCTGAGCAAAGCCTGGAGATCCACAGTGCTCCCTGCGCCAGGGAAGGCAAGGTCACCTCCATGGCTGGGGCATCCCCATAATTGCCACTCTCCTGCTCCAAAGACAAGGGCAGCAGTGAGGGGTGCAAGGACAGACCCCCATCTCACTTTATGGTTTAGTTTCAGATCTTTTCTGCATTGTTTCTATATTTCAGCAACAAGGCCCATCGTAGGAGCAGGAACACCACCCAGTGTGCCTCATATATCCTCATTATTACAGCCCCAAGATGTTGATTTTAGCTAAGGAAATCCCACAAAGCCAGGGAACTGCACACACTCACCCTGGCAGAGTAGCCAAGGTCAATAGCAGCTGTAGGAGAGCAAAGCTCAGGTCAAGAGGATGCAACTTGAAACCCCTGTGCCCTCTGTCCAGCCTCCTTGCTGGGGTCTTACTGAGACTCTTGTGTTTGCAGCAGTTTAATTCTGGATTTTGCAGAGGACAAGTGGCAGTGACCCAGCACTTCATCTAATCAGATTCACGTGCTGTTGCCCAGCACAGTCCCACTTACTGCTGGGCCAGAAGGTGCTAGAAGCATCTTTTCCAAATAGCCTTTAAATATATTACACGCCTCAAGAAGAAAGTGCTGCATAAACCAGCGGCTCGGCACTGCAGCAGGGGGTGTCTGCAGCATCCTCTCCACATTTGCTTTCACATGGACTGTTCTACTTATTAATCTTGTCACTTAACTCTGAAACTGAAGATATTATTCAAGTTCTGCAGCAGTTACCTGTAAATGAGAGGTAAAGTCAGGGACACTCCCTGATTCCAATCCATGTCCAGGCACGGAGCAGTGACCCCCATGGGGCTGTTCCCTGGCTGCTCATCCCACACACGGGAGGAAGAGGAGGAGGATTGTTTTGCCCAACTTCATGTGGTTTCCCCCCAGACAATCTGCTTACTGTACAGCTCTTGTGAGAGGAGGATGCCAGCTCGTATTCACTGATTTATAAATAGGGTGGGAAATAGGAACCCTTCACTCCTCAGTTTTCCTGTCAGAAATCTCTTCCTTCAATATGCTTTTTAATTAAAGTCAAATTCAGCTCAACTGCATGCTCAGCTCCTTTTGCATCTCTCACTCACCAGTATCCCTTTTTCCCAAACTTCTTCAAACCATTCTTCCACTGAATTCATGCTACTCCCAGTTTACAGCTCCCAGTTTACACCATTACAAAGGAGATACTGACACACCTAAAATATAAGAAATGGCAGAAAAAAACCCCTATTCCATAACAAAAAGAAGTTTCACTTCAGTCAGTAGATCCATTAACCCTTCCAGAGGCCTGCCTGCTCCCTGGAGCAGTTTGCTCATTGGTGCTAACGAGGCATGAGTTATTGCTCATGTTTATGATAGGGCGATGTATCCCATTAATTAGCTCTGCATGAATCAATGGAAGCCACTGAACACATAATCCTTGGTAAATCATAACACCGGAGCAGAGGCAACACTGTCCTTAGCGTTGAATCTCCGAATTCCACAAAACAGCAAGGCTCCGGGGTTGGTGTGAGCAGTTACAGGGTCAGGTCAGTGCTGAGCTGCCAGTGGCACAGTGACATCCACTGTCACGAGTGACAAACGGGTGTGTGAAGCACTGCACAATGACTAACACCCAGTTTTAACTGGGTTTGGATCTCTTAATAAAGTTTTCCTCTTCCACCTCCTGTAGAATTGGAATGTTTTTCTAATTCCCCCTTTTCTGATGTACCAATTAATAATTTACCCATTTTAATTTGTGATTCACTGTGTTTAGTCATAATAATGAATATTCAGCCTCATTAGCAGATACTTGGTTCAGTTTCTACTGAGACACTCAGCTCTGTAAGTGTGGCAATGGGATCACTCTGGCAGTGGATCCCTCTGGCAGTGGCATTATTGGCAATGGGATCACTCTGGCAGTGGGATCATTGGCAATGGGATCACTCTGGCAATGGGATCACTGGCAGTGGATCCCTCTGGCGGTGGCATTATTGGCAATGGGATCACTCTGGCAGTGGATCCCTTTGGCAGTGGGCTCACTGGCAGTAGGTCCCTCTGATAGTGGGATCACCCTTTGGAGTAGTGGCCCCCAGTTCTGTGCAGGAGCACGGTGCCCATGGCACTGACACGGTGCTGATGGCACATGGTGCTCGTCACCTCTCTGGAGCAGGGTGCCCACAGTGGGGTCCTGCCCTCCCCAGAGCTCAGCATGGGGCAGCTGAAACCCCAGATGGTGTTTGGATCTGGTCCCCTCCCACAGCACAATCCAAAGCCCTTTTCCCGTGGGAGCAGAGCTCAGCACAGATGGGATCAGGACCCCGTTCTGCTGTGAATACCCAGCTCTGCAAGGGCACGTGCCAAGCCCTGACCCTGGGCAAAGAGGCAGGAGCAGGATAAACCCACACCCAGGGCAGGCTGGCAGCAGGGCTGGGAGCAGGCAGGGCACCCAGCACGGTGACCGGGAGCCCCGGCCACACTCCCTGAGGCCAGCACAGTGACGTGCTCAGCCCACGGCGCCAGCACAGCCCCACGCCAGCTGCTCCTCCGTGGGCAGCCTGTTCCTCTGTGAGACAGAATAGGCTTTTAATAGCTGGTTTTGATCATTTAGGGAATGTGGAATTCCTTTGGAGCCGTGCTGCTGGGCAGGTCCAGCACGTCCCTTCGCATCCCCTGCTCTGTGTGTGGCTGTTTGTAAACCAAGAGTACAGATGACAGGAAAATAATGAAAGCATTTTTCAGAGCAGATCCTTTTGTCGTTCCTTTTTTTCCTTTCATTCTCTGGAATAAAGTGCTGCTTTTAAGCCAGCAAATCTTTCAGCTGTAATTACCCTGGGCATTCAGAATTGAAAATTAAGAAATTGGGGGGAGGCTTAAAACAAAGGGAGGGAAAATAATAATTCATAAAATATATTGAAGATTGTAGGTTTACAAAATGCCCTCCCCAGACAGATCTTTCCCATTATAAAAGATATCAGTTAAGGTAGATTGGGAAGGAATTTGTAAAAAATTGTGAGCTTTTATTCTCAACAAGTCCCAGTGTAGGCCCCTGTGCTTCCCCCATCTCCTGTGCCCAGCAACCGCCACATCCTGGCAAAGTCTGGTTTTTCCCTCTGCTTAACAACATTAAAACATTAAAATAGGAAGAGGAAAAGGCAGAATCAGTCTCTGAATCTCCCAATTACACCTTTGGCTGCCCCAAGCACCAGCAGCAGGGGCAGGTCAATCCTGCAGAGCCCCACGCTCCCTCTGCATCCCGCACTTCCTGGAGACCTGTTGAAATCTATTACAGACCTTTGATCTCTTTCTACAAAAAGGATTTTCTGAGGAGAGGAGATGGGATTAAGCAGAAACAATTTTCCCAGGGCATGCTGTGTTTTTTTTTTCTTCTCTGCTTTCATTTAAACAGAAGATGCCAACAGCAAAGATCCTGACAAGGCTTTGGGACTGCCAGCTCCTGAATGGAACCTATTCCATCAGTCAAATTTAGCATCTATCAGGAGCAAATACTCAGCATGTGGCACGAAAATCTTGTAAAATGGAACTGCTAAATATTTAGGGCAGATGACAAACAATATGTCATAATATTTGCAGAACTGCATTTGCCATTCAATGCATCGTCTTAGTCAAGACTCCAATTTTTGGAAGCATCAATGCAAGAGTGGAAAACAAGCAGTTGACTGTCGGTGTTTGGCTACACTGTGGATGGAAAACAGCATTTAATGTAGGTTTCTTAAGTCTAATATATGCTACATGCCAGGTAGGTATTAACATCTATTAGCTGGGTCTTAGCAATGAATATTGGAGAAGAATTTAATGAACATACAATACTTGGCATTTTCATTCAGTTTGGCAGGTCTGTGTGCGGCCAATGGGCTCTCCCAGTGCAGAGCTCAGAGATTTGCAAAATCCAGTTTACCTGAGAAGGCAATTTTTTTTCCCAGAAGAAGTGGTTTTGGTTTCCAGCGCCCTGTATTCAGTTTACAGTGAATTTTCACAAATGAACCAGTTGGATCCAGTTTGCACTGGTATAAATGGGAAAAATACTCACCTGCTCAGTGGGAGTGCTGCTGGGTGGGGAGCCCCAAACGGGGGAGTGTGTGCAGGGGGACACAGGCCAGCCCTCAGCTCTCCAGCACAGAGTAAAGAGAAATCCAGAGTATTCTATTAGCCTGCAGGCTTTGTTAGAAGCTGATCACTCCTGGCACGTGCTGGGATTTATGTTTCAGGGTGGCCCCACTCCCTGCTCCATACCTGGCCCAAGCTGTGCCCCGATGCACACCCCAGATCCCTCCACAGGGCCGTGAAACACCGCAGAAAATACACTTCCAGCTGCGTCACCTCAACCCTGTGGCACAGATCTGCAATAATTTGAAGCTTTCAAATCCTTTTTTCCCCCATATATTACAGTGTAACACGTGATCTCAGCCCAAAGCACTGCCATAGAAGTGACATTTGAGTGTGCCTGATTTATCCAGCCATCAGTGATTCCCAGCACACATCTGCTGAGTTTAGACTGTTCCAGTGAGGTTTTGGGGAGGAGGGGCCCATTGCTCAGAGCAGCAGGGCAGGGGTAGGCATGGGGGAGCCTGGGGCTGATGGCACAGTCCAGACCAGCTGCCCGTCCCTGGCAGTGAGGTGGAGGCTGACACTGACACCACAGTTTAATTCTGTGCCTGTGGCAGCTCACACACAAATGTGAACTGGTAAATAATCCCAGGGAGCCCAGATACCTGGTGAGGTGTCCCATAGCGATAACAAGACAAGCACAAGTAGCCCAAAGCTGCCAGATCTCCCTTTTGCAGAGAAATATACCACTCAGAGCCTGTGGGAGCCTTTCCCAGCCAGTGCTGAGGGCAACGGTGGGATTGGGGGTCACTGGGACATCTGCCCCTAAGGGAGGTCTCAGGCTGCAACTTCACAGTCACTTTGGGAGATTTGCATTTCCTGAGCTGAATATTCGGTAAATTAAAAGTTTTGTGGCATTTTCCTTGCCTTTATCTTGATGGGAATCTGTTCCTCTGAGAGTATGATGCTGCTTTCTTTTTTTAAATTAATTGAGCCTGCTTAAAAAAAAAGAAAAAAAAGCCCATTTCATTTTAATCATGTATTATGCAAATTAGAAATTTAAATATCATTAAGAAATCTGTTGCTAACTTAATTTATTTCTGCTGTAGCACCACTGAAGGCTTTTGATCTCAGATTAGCGCTTTGATCCACTCCTTTGGTCGGGGTTACGCTCTGCCACTGCGGTAAACGCTCTT
>NW_008238365.1:3666434-3680550 GCF_000691975.1 Corvus brachyrhynchos | reverse complement strand
CCTCAGATGTCAAACGTGCAACACCAGAACAGGTTTTTCAAAGCATGGCAGAGGAAACGCTGCCAATTAGGCCAAACGAGGAGGGCTTGCAATGAGGAGAAGTTTGCTTCTAGGAGTCACAGCCTGTTCTGCCATGCCCTGGCCATGCCCTGGCCCATGGGGACGAGCAGTGCCAACGTCCAGCCGAGGATGCAACAGGTCATCCCTAGGAGCAGTGACAAACCTTTCCAGACCTTCCTTACCTACTGCTCATTAAAAACACAACCCGCCATGTTCCATTAATTCCTCGTTTAGTGCCAGTAAAGTGCTGATACATACATTTTAGCTCCAGTGGTTTTAATCAGTTAATTTTACCAGAAGCATTAATAATGTATTGCTTTGCCACTTGACTGCTCATCTGTTAAGCAGCTTATACATAGAAGAATGTCACCCCCTGTGACATGAAGTGCCTAATTCAGAGCAAATGAAATAGGATTTTGCATATTCAATACCAGAATGAGAAAAGAAGGAGACACCGTCTCCTGGGAATGGATCAACCTGCTGTGATGGGATTTCTGTCCTGGCAGGCGGGAAATCCCTCCTCGTGGGACACACTCACACTTTGCGGATCTGATTTTCTGGTTGAATTCATTTTCTTGGCATTACTCAGCAAGTACCTGGCTCTTCCTCCTGCTGCACCATGTGGTGGAATCAGAGGCACTGGGAATGTATCTCTGTCCATCAGCTCCTCTACGAGCCACCGTGGGGTCTGAGGGACACCCCCAGAGTGACCAGTGTGGGGGCTGTGGCAGGGTGGTGACAGTGGGACTGTTCCCACTCAGGTTTGGCCCCACAATGCAGAGTTACAGCAGCTGAAACAGAAATGTTCCTGGTCACGTTTGAGGGTGTTTGGGGACAGCAAGCTCCTGGACACTGTGGGGATCGGCCACCCCACTGTGCCTGTCCCTCCTCTGAGCTCACGGGGGATTCAAGCTCCATGTTCTGCCTCTTGGAAGGATGCTGGGGAGCAAATCCAGTCAGGTGTGCTGGAGAGTTCAGGAACGCCCAAACCCAAGCCCACAGGGGCTGTGCACAGCCCCTACTTGGCTCCGTCTCTCTGTAGGGTATCGTGGACCCAGGGAAAGTTCATGGATGGGCAGGTATGTCATGGGCTTCATCAGCCCATGGAGGCAGCATGAAACTGGGGTCCTCAGAAAAAACAGGTGGAAAGGCCTTGGACCTGAGAGCCAAGGAAGCTGCCAGGGTGGGAGCAGCTCAGGGACAGGCTGGTGCCTTTGTAAGAGACACACAGTGAACGCAGGCAGAGTGTGAGCGTAAGTGATCCAGACACAGCGGCTCTGAGGTTAATCCTCTCCTTGTGTTGCAGGCAGATCCTGCTCCTGGGTTTTTAGCAATCAGCATCCAGAGCGAGGAGCTCCCATGGGCAGGGCCAGCTCAGCCCCCGGGCCGCCGAGCCCTGCACAGGGGCTCTCTTGCGTGATGCGTGTTGATGAAGCCTGAAATTGCTTTGGATCCGTGGCTGTGCTGCATCACATTAAGCAGTGCCATGCTGAAGTGACAGGGCCAGTGCATGATCAGCAGCAGTTGAAGGGGACAAGGACTCAGATCCTGCCTCTCTGTCAGAACCAAGAACCCACTGACAGACCGCGGGAATTATTTTCAGCTCCTTCCCAGAAGGTTTGTTTCAATCAGTTTTCAAGTTGTGCTTACTGCCTTGGCATGGAGCGGCTCCGTGGTCCTGCTGCAGGGCACATCCCAGGATGCTGCCATCTGGCACATAGGGCTGGATGGGAGCCTGTGGAGGGCTGGGGCAGGGGGATCCACTGCACCTCTCTGTCGGCAAGGGCTTCCCAGGAGTAACAAGGGCTCTGGTAGGGTGGGAGCCCCCAGAGCTCCTGGCGCTGCTTTCCTCACTCATCAGTTTATAGGGTGGGTTTGTTTCTGGGACCAGCTGGCATCGACACCAGACCTGGGGGTTCTGCTCCATGCTGGGCTGAGCACAGGACCAGCTCCTTGGAGCATGCTTGCAGAGCATTTCACAGTAGCAGCTCCTTGGGGGAAGGTACAAGGAGAGACTTCTGAATAAATCTGTCACTGCTTTCCCTTTTTGTTTTGCTGATATTTATTACCTTCTGGATTTTGCTGCTCTCACTGCGTCCTTGTTATTGCACCTGAGACTGTCACAGTCCCTCAGGATGGGCAAGCTCTGGGAGTTGAAGCCCCATTCCCAGTCACAACCTCATGTTCCAGGGAACTTTCTTTCACTTCCCAGCAGTGTTGTCTCATTTCTCTACATAATGCTGCTGTATAAACAGCAGCTCTCAGGGGTCTTGGGCCATGACATTGAGATTCTCCCCACTGGACTTGTCAGCCAAGCAGCAGTGTCGTTCTCCAAGCCTTCCCAGGGAGGCAGCTCTGTGAGGAAGACTCTCCACAGATTCTCCATTCTCTACCTCAGGGACCTGTGGAGCAGCATCCTGCAGGAACAGGCACTCAATTCTGTGTACCTATCCTGATCAGCCCATTTGCTAATACTGTCCCCAAAACAGCGTGATTTGTCCTCAGAAGAGGGCAAATTCCATGCCTCAGAAGGCAAGAGGAAAAACATTTTATAACCTCAGAGAAAAAAACCACAAAAAATACAGTTCTGGGCATGGAAGGGCTGTGAGAGGCAATGGGAGCTCCCGTGTCCCCGCGGAGCTCCGCTGGCTCCATCCTCGGTAAGAGCTGTCTCAAACCAGGTATTTCTTCCCGGATGTCACACAGAAAGAGGCTGTCAGAGCTGTCTAAATGTGTGAACAACACTGTCAGCGGGGGAGAGAAAAGTGTTATCAGAAATAGTTGTTCTTCAAAGCTAAATAACTCCATGATTTATAAGGAGTAGAAGATAAGAGATCACACCACATGCTGAGGGCTGCTGGAATTTTCTTTCTGAAAATGAAGCTGTTTGTTTTGGTAAAAAGCAAAAGAGGGGAGAAATGAAAACCTAAAATACATTCTCCTTCTTGACTTAGCTCTTGACAAAGCTAAAAATAACTGCACTGGCACTGAGCCCATGCAGCCACGTTCTGGGATCACTGGAGTAGTGGAGGATGGTTCCCAGCTCATTGTCCAGGTGTCTTTCCAGCTCCATTCTGGGGCCATTCCCAAGGTCTTCCAGCACCACCCCTGGGGACAGAGGAATGCAGTGCAGCTTTGCTGGACGCAGACAGACCTGGGCCTGTTCTGATTGTCATCAAAGGGATTTTAGGTGTTCTGTGGGATCCAGGTCTTACCCTGAAGAGAGGCTCAAGTTCTGCTACTCTGAGTGAGACCCTCTGTGGTTTTCAGCCAAATTTCCCCTTGTGCCAGGCCAGGCTCCTTCTGCCAGCCTGGCCCCACTATTGCTCCTCTGGTCTAGATCCAAAGGGAGTTTCAGGCATTTGCTCTGGAATCTCATTTCAGATTTTGGAAACCCCTCACCTTAGCAGCAATGTCGAGGTCATCAAATAAAATAACATAAACCAGTCAGACATGAAGTTGATTGTAATTAGTGTGTTTTCCTATATGCTGGTTAACACTCTCCAGAGAGCAATTAGTCTGCTTTAAGAGTAAAAGACAACTGAATAATTATTTAACCTGCCTGGGATTTATTTTAAAACCCAAGAAGTCAGATATAATAATGGATGACTTCATAAAAAACTATGGAAAAGTAAGCGATAAGGGTTGAAAGCCTTCATCAACAGCTTGTGTGAGGCATCTCCTACAAGGCTGACTCCAGTCCCAGATCCCACTGCACCAAAGGCACTACAAACATGCATAAAAAGAGGGTTTCCAGGGAAAAATATCTATGCAAACAAAGTCAACCTGAATTGATAAACTTCAGCATGGGTTGAACAGCACATGGCGCTGCAGTGGGGAGTCCATGGGCTCTATTGACTGGTCAAGGAACAGCACAGATAAATCAGGCAGCTAATCCTCTCACGAACCTCAGGAGGATGTCACAAAGCATGACAGACCTTGTCACGGCCATCTTTTATCTCTCTGCCAAGCAATGGGAGGGAAAGAAAGAAGGAATGAGAAGCTGAGACCTGCGCAGACAGGAAATAGGGGGAAAGGCCATGAGCACCACAGAGCATCCAGTGATCTCCAAGGCACTGGAACTAGCTTCCAAAATAGGGCAGAGGTTTAGGGAGGGACAGCAACACTAAAGGAGCTTTAGTTTTCCTCTCTCAGGTGGGATTTGTTGACAGGTGGTGTATAAAAGTGGAGACTGTTTTGTTGTGGACTTTCACACCCAATGATTCTCGTTTGTGAGTGAAGCCAGATGAGGTTTCTGCCCAAGGCCCATGTGGGATCACTTGCAGTGGAGCTACCCACCACTGCCCAGCCCTCAGCAGCAGTTTGCCCAGCCCTGCTCCTTCATCTCTCCTGCTGAGGGTTGCAGGGGACCCCTGGGGTCCCCCAGCCAGGCCATCAGCCAGCTGATGTCACATCTCTCGCACTCTCAATACCACGAGCTGAGCGTCTCCATTTTGCTCAAATGGAAGAACTGCAACAATTATTTTCATAATTAGCTGGCTTTGCAAATTAATGCCAGTTATGCTGTGTAATCATGATGAAGATTATGCATTAATCAGCTGTTTCAAGCTAGTTATTAGGCTCTTTAAATAATGATGGGAATGAACGTCTCTGAAGGAGCGGCACAGCAGCCAAGAGGGACGGCAGTGTGGGATGTGAGGATCCGACGGGATGCGCTGTGCCAGCAGTGCAGATCTCACATCAGCTGCTCCCAGTCTCCCCAGTTTTGGAGCAAAGACCAGGCTGGGGCATGTGGTGGTTGCCCTCAGCACCTCGGCAGCTGTGGGAGATTCCCAATGTCTCAGTGTATTCCCGGTGTGCTCCCAGCAATGGGAAATACACAGAAATGCATCCCTTCTGCCTGTCAGCTCTCTCATCGCCTGGCCCTGAACTCAAGGTACTGGGTGGCTGCACAGAAAATTCTTTCCTGTCAAAAAGCCTATTATATCCAACTATATATAGTTGGATGTCTGGAATGGGAATTTATTTAGGCTCAAACACCGATAATCCACATACCCAGCCCCTCTATACTCTCTCATAATAAGACATGCTCCAGCGCAACTCTGAAAGTGCTGGGCTGGGAGAAAGCCTAATGCTAGCTAGTGGATAATCAATGTAACATGAATCAGTTATCACTTCAGGATGATGCTGTAAAACAAAAAATCCCTTTCTAAACAGTCTGGACAGTGAAGCTTTGAACAGAAAGACAGGAGTGAATCTCAGACTCACATTAGTTTTGTTTATTGTGTCTGATGTATATGAACCTTCTTCTGCCCTAAGAAACTTAAATTGAGCTGCTAGCATGTGCAAACTTTGATGTGGATGAATAATTTTTCTTTGCACCAGTCAAAACCCAAATGTTTTGGCATAATCCAGTGAGAATGAGGCACGTGGACAATTCTGCTACACTCCTGCCTACGCTGTTCAGCATTCTGGATTGAAAACCTGCCCATGAGTGACTGGCTGAAAATCACGTGAGACTGAAATGACGCTCCAGAATGAGCATTCAGCCTCTTTTTCTTTATTCTTCTGCCTATTACCAAAATTAGCACCGAGTTCAGTGGTTTTTTCTAGCAGAGACATGCAGGGAACAGCTCAAACTTTTTTATGTCTATGAATGTAAATTAATTCCCACACTCAATTCACGACTGGGGACACAGATGCACGAAGACTGCAGAGGAAGAGGAGGAAAGGGACTTGTCACGATCAAGGGGAACAGAAAGTCAGAGGCCTTTTGCAAGTCCTTCTGCTTCCTTGCTGAGAACATCTCCAACCGTCACTCCTGTGCTTCATCCACTCCATGGCTCTGGTCACATTCCTGGGAGGACAGCCAGAGCACGGCCGTCAGCGAAGCTGTCAGCGTGTCTCTGGCCAAACTGGCACTCCTGGCTAACGCCAAACTGCCACAAAACTATAGAAAATGTGCTCCAGCTGCTGGAGAAGGATTCATGGTGTTGCCTGAAAGCCAGGAGGGCTGAGCAGACATCTGTTGTCTACAACAAAACATTTGAAGACTATCTTAAATTGAAGAGGAAGATTTTCCTTCTGCTAATGAACCCTGAGACCATCTGTTACCAATTGTACTTGCTTATCTCACTCATCCATTAATTATTTTGGTTTACTTTTGAATAAGATAGAGCAAGGTTTGTGTCTTTCTGTGGTTCTGCAAGGGGCGCGGGATGGCTCCTGCATCTCAGAGACAAGGACACATCGTTACATAACCCATGCCTGCACCAAGTCACTCCAGTTAGCGTGGCTGTCAGTGGGAACTGAGGACAAGACTCACAGACACGGAGCCAAAAAACCCAGCGATGCTGCGACATGAGCTTGTTGCCCTTGGGGAGGTGTAATGGCATTAACAACTTTTGGACACAGGAAAGCTGCATCCGAGATATGCATTACTGAGCAGAGGAGCTGTAGGGTAGGCAGATCCAGAGGTCTCTGCTGGCTTGAATTAAGAACATGGAGAACTAAACATGAGGAACAATAAAACAGGAGAAGGGGACTGAAAATGGCACTAAAAATAGCCATCAGCAGCACTGCCCTGCCTGTCTCCTGTGCGAGGACCAGAGGTGGGTGATGAGGCAGGAGGATTTCAAGAGGAGGGCAGTGCCAGTTTTGTACCCAGTAACTCCTCAGAGCACAGACCTGGAGCCTCCCTGCAGCTGGGCAATAAGCCTGTCTACTTGCCAAGGTCTGGTCCTATAGTTTTATGGGAAGCCACTTATCTGGCTCATAAAAATATTCCAAGACTTTAAACTGCCTCTTGTTGCCCCACAAAGCTGCCATCCTGAACATTCTCAGGTGCATCAGGATGTAAGAAAATCCCAAGTCCTCTTGTCTTCATTTCAGTACAGGACAGGTCCTCAAGCAAGCCCTGCTCCATCTGCAAACGTTCCAAGAGTTTTCTCATCCTTGCTGCATAAGTTTATGAAACAAACTGCAGCTCAAAGGTGGAATTTTTTATCTTGCAGGAGGAATCTTTGAGTACGCAGATGGCCCCAACCCGCAGGTGATGAGTGCCGAGGAACATGCCTTCCGATTCTCCGCCAACATCATTAACAGGAACAGAACTTTGCTGCCCAACACAACCCTAACCTATGATATCCAGAGGATACACTTCCACGACAGCTTTGAAGCAACTAAGAAAGGTAAGAGCAGAGCAAACTTCTGAGCAGCTTTGTGGCCATTTGTTCAGCGTACGAAAGGTCTGGTTTCCAGACCAGCAGCTTGTTCTGTCCTGCTCTCACCAGTGATCTGGATGAGAACTCCTGCCGGAGTTGACCTTCCAGAGGCATTTTAATACAAGGGGAACAACTACCTTTTTTCCCCTCTGAAAACCTCACAAAACTCCTTTCAGCATTTGCTCTAATCCTGAGCGAAGGTCTGGAGGCCATGCCTGTGTTTGTGTCACTGTATCACTGGCAGTGTTCACATCCATCGCATGGATGTTCTGTTCTCTTAATAACAGTCACTTTTGATTACTGGATAACAGCAGCACACTTGAATTGCCGAAGGGGAGGGACTGCACAGCAAAGGCTGCGAGCTGGTGACCTGCAGGCTCGTGGAGTTTGATTCTGGTTGGGGAGAAAGGAAACCTGCTGCCTGAGCTGGCTGCTGCTGGAGGGACAGCAGCAGGAGGGAGCTACCTGCTCCCAGCCAGCCCAGTGAACCCCTGTCCCTTTTCAAATGGTTTTGTGCTGGCAGCTCCCTCACAGGAGCCTGGGACTCCTCTGTGCCTCTACCCACTGGTCCAGACCCACCTGGCATAACTCCTCCTCTCTCTCTCTGTGCCTCCTCCCTGCTGTAATTACCCAATATCAGTGCTGGGTCAGTGCCCAGAAGTGTCTGTCTACCCACTGCCCCAGCCCAGGGCAAGCAGCAGGGCTGTGCCCAGGGCTGCCTCCCACTCAGCCCCCCAAGGCTTTGCTGACAACTTCCCTCCCTTCCCCCTCCAGCCTGTGACCAGCTCGCTCTGGGGGTCGTTGCAATATTTGGACCTTCCCAAGGCTCCTGCACCAATGCAGTCCAGTCTATCTGCAATGCCCTGGAAGTCCCCCACATACAGCTCCGATGGAAGCACCACCCTTTGGATAACAAGGACACTTTCTATGTCAACCTGTATCCTGATTATGCTTCCCTGAGCCACGCCATCCTGGACCTTGTGCAGTATCTGAAATGGAGGTCAGCCACGGTGGTGTACGACGACAGCACAGGTGGGTAAAGGAGGGGTTAAAGAAGGAATCCTGGAGATTTTCTGGTTTGGGTCTCTTTGGGAACTTTCCCAATGAACCCTCTCAGGAGCCAAATGATGCCCCGTGCAGTGATGGGTTCCCAGGAGTTCTGAATGGTGCTGTGGGAGGCCCTGGGATCTTTCTCAGCATTTCATTCACAAAGCTCTCAGAAAGTGGGGAACTCCTGGCTCCATGAGCTGGCAAAGGGTCATGGGGGGGTTCATTGACATGGGGTGACCATCTCTTCCTGGCTCTTTTGGGACTGTGGTGCCCCTCTGCACCAGAAAAGCCCCTGTCTGCAGTGGCCATGGAGGGAGCAGTTCCCAGCTAAAACCAAAAGCAGTTCTGGAAAGTTTGTTGTTTTCTGGATAATTCTGTAACACAGAGCTGGCAAAGTTCTTCATGTAAGGAAATCTGTTGATGGTTAAACAAAGCAAAGCACTGCACAGCACTAGATATAGACCCCCCCAAAAAACAAAAGCCACATTGGATAGCCTGTCCAACCTAATTTCACTAAACCAAATGGTTTCTTTAGGGGAGGGCTGATGAGAACACAGTTTGACATTCCTGTTTTGCAAATGTGGGTCACAGTATGTTCCCTTCGTGGCATATTCTAATGTGTTTCTTCTACTATGCAGAGGGACACGCTTCTCCCTTTTGCAATAGGCATCTGCTGAAATTCTCCTTGCAACACCAGATTCCAATAATTCCTGCTCAGCTGCATCCACCATGGCTCTTTGCCTTGCACAGGAAACAGGAATGAATTCTGAGGGTAGTAGGAAGTTACGAGTTGTGATTAAGTGACCGTTACAATCTACGCGACTCATAAATCCAAGCGCATAGTCACTTTTTCCTTTTGCTTCTGTGCGTGGTAAATATGCAGATTTTAATTTGTTGTGTAGCTGATTATCATATCCTGTCCTTTCTCAAGGGCACATCTGCTTAAGAAAATTTTTTTGCGATCCCAGAAGTGTCAGAGGTTAGGACCAACCTGCTGTTCTCCCCTTCCTACCTAGTGCAGGGATCCCATCCAGCTCTACTGGCTGCAGCAGTGGCAGGGAAGCACCAGAAAAAGCCATTCTGTCCTAGAAGAGCTGTTCTGGGGTTAATGGTTGACGTGCGACACCTTGGCTTTGATACCCTTTAGCAATGGCCATTTGAGGGTGGGATGGATGGAGGGAGGGAGGGAGGGAAGGAGGTCCTGGTCTCATTCCATGGGGAACAGGGGAAGCACTGAGCTGCTGTGGCCCAGCCCGTGGGGAAAGCAGACCTGTAACACTGTGGGTTTGTCTCTATGTGACACCTGAAGGCCTCATACGGCTGCAGGAGCTCATCATGGCCCCGTCCCGCTACAACATCCGCCTGAAGATCCGCCAGCTCCCGCTGGACACTGACGATGCCCGGCCGCTGCTCAAGGAGATGAAGCGGGGCAGGGAATTTCGCATCATCTTCGACTGCAGCCACCTGATGGCAGCTCAGATCCTCAAGCAGGTGAGCGGGGACGAGGGGGAAAGCAAAGTGGCTGCCGTGGAGCCCATGGGTGTGGGGTGGCCCCACACTGGGGTGCAGCTTTCCCTTGGGCCACAATCCACAGCCACACTAAAAGCTACGGCATGCCCATCCTTCAAGGACACTGTTGGATTTCTACAGAAAATGGAGTTTTCACAGAAAAACTGGAAGTACCAAACAGTGGCTGTGGGTAAGAACGAACAAATGGTACAGGAGGAGAAGGGGCGGTGCCGAATGCAGCGCCAGGCCCAGGCTGGTGCTTGACAATTCTGTGCCTTTCCCTGCAGCTGCACAGCCCCAGCCTCCTTCCTTCTTCCCGCTTCCTTCTTCTCTCTTCCCTCTTCCCCCTCCATCCAGATTGGTACCTGTGGCTCTCCCAGCCAGGCCCAGCCAGGAGGGACAGCATCCTCTGTCCTTTCCCCAGCACCGTCTGCAATTCTTGGACTTTAAGCCAGATGTCAGTGATTTTCCATTCATTTAGGCTCTGTCCTTTCTTCCTCCACAAGTTCCTCCACTGGCATTCTTGCTGCTCGCCCCAGCTCCTCCTCATTCCCAAGTGCCTTTGGGTTTCAGGGTCAATATGAGGCAGAGGAAAAGGCTCTCACAGAGCTGCTAAAAACCAGCCGGTGGAAGTGTTGCTCCTATCAGCTCAGCACAACACCACCACACAGATTAAATAAATCCCTGAAGGGATGAGAAACTGAGCACAAGGCAAGAGCCTTCTCCTGCAGCCTGCTTGATGCAAAATGAAGGGAAATGCTCAGAGAACTTGGAAAGCCTGGGAGGGATTATTACAGGAAGCAATAGAAGGAGCTCATTGTCTCCTGCCAGTTATTTTCCCGTGCTGGTTGTGTTTGGTGCTGCTCACTTATTACGCAGTTTATTATAGTTTATTGTGCCATCTGCTCAGCTCATCACCACCAGTGCAGAGTGAGGAAGATGGAGGAGAGGGGGGACTAGGGGAGACAAGTCTCTCTAAGTCTTTCTGGCTGGGTTTGTCTGTGTGTCGGGGTTTTGTCAGGACCTGAAGCCATGGATTTCAGCTTAGCAATATAACACAGTGTATTTTTACTCAGGGAAATACCGTGAAGTATTTTCAGAGTCTGGGAAGTTGCACAAACTCAAACCACTGCCTGACTGGTCTGCATGCCTGGCCACTCTGGTGTGTAACATCGGGCAGGCTCAGAGCAGTGCACCACGACCTGCAGGTCACCTGCATGTGCTGAAGATTAAGAAGCTTAGAAACCTTATCTTTCCCTCACTTTTCTACCTGTAGCAAGAAATGCATGTCTAGAGGTGCCACCTTCATTTGTGAAACAGCTCTTTTCCACTGAAAGTACGAGCTAGGCAAAGCCATCTCCTGGAGGTTGGGAGTCTGCTTCCCTGAGCAGTGGCAGAAGAACAGTGCACAGAACAAATAATGGACTGCAAAAAAGAAAAAAAAAACCAACAGGGAGAAAGGCCCAGACTTCTTTTTATGCCAGAATCAGTAATATTCATATTTTATTGCTGTTATGTGCCTTTTGTAACATTTTGGTCACTACACCAGCCAGCTCTGCAGACATTTGGCTGGACAGAGTCGAGTCTCTTGGCTCTGCTGCCACCCCCATGCAGCCTCGTGGATGGCAACAAGGTTCTCACAAGACTTGTGCTAAAATTTCCACTCCTTCACACTGATTTTCATTGCACATCTTCAGATAACACAGAAGATTTGAGCACCTACAGCCTGTGCTGGCTGAGGCACTTCTGACTGAGCAGTGCACACACCATCATGCCAGTCAGGATCTTGCTCCCCAGGGATTCAAGGTTCCATGCTCCCACAGCACACCTCTGATCATTTGGGCAGGTTTTTTTTAACTGGAGTAGTAAATTAGTAATCCATGAGTAACACCACATGAGCTGGCACAACTGTACAGATGACGCTGTCAAGTACTGCTCTAGCCTGGGTCCCTTGGAGTGACCAGACATCAAACCATTCATTATTTTGCCCTCTTGGAAAGCAAATCATATAGAAACCTATCAGAGAGTGAGTCCTGCTTGTAAGGCTTTCCCATTCTACCCCAGATTCTTCAGCCTTGCTCAGTTTTGGTGCCTTGTTATCACTCCAGGTCTGTTCCCAGGCCTCCCCGCACTGTCCCAAGCAGTCGCTGTGCTCCGCAGGGCACAGCTGTGCCTGTCAGCTCCTGGTCTCATCCTGGCCACTGCCTGTGGCTTATCCACCTGGAGGATCATTTATTCATTTCCCCACAAACCCAGATGCATCCTGCCCCAGGCTGCCAGTGCTGGGAAGCTGGAGCTTCCTTCTGGCAGTGTGTCTGGGCTCCTCAGCTATGGCCAGAATGATCCAGCTGTAGAATCTGAAGTGGGGTCTCATTATTTGCTCCAGATTGGCTTCCCATCACTAACTGATGCTTCGCATACTGAGGTACCACTCCCTGCTTCAGCTCTTTGAACCAGGGTGTGCAGGAGGGAGGGAGCTACACTGCAGCCCCCTGGATCCACTGACCAGGCAGGGATTGGGGAACAGGATGGTGAATGGCCACAGGGACAGCCCCAGTCTTTCTAAAAGCTACTTCCAGAGCAGGAAACCTGGGGTGAAATCACACTCCAGAGTCAAAATATCTAGGCTTGCAATGCAGACCCTTTCCTTTTTGCTGTTTTTTTCACATCTCACTTCTTTTCAGACTGTCACTTCCTTCCTCGGAGGTAAATTCCGCCCTAGTAATTTTAGCAAAAAAACCAAGGGAAGCAAACATTTCCTGGGGGGACTTGAAGTCGCTTTCCCATCAGTGGGGATTCTAAAGTGCTCTTGCATGTGTTTTCTCCAGAAGACATGCTCACACAGTCAGCATCCCAGCCAAACCCACGGGAGTCTTCCTCTCACCAGCCACCAGCTTCAAGGTGGCCTTTCTCATAGACTGAAATGTTCTCCCCCATGTTGTGTGGGGCCTGGACATGGTCATCCAGCCAAGACCCCTTCAGCCCATGGTTGTTCTCTGAAAGAGCTTCCAGGACAGTCTGCTCTCTCCAGTGCTCACTTATGCAAATCCCAGCAATCTGCAGAAGGCCTCCTCCGTGCAGGGGCTGGCAGAGAATCTCAAGCTGTGCTGTCCAAGGGCCCTCTGGACCATGATCTCCAAAAGCTGAGGGACGGGGTATTCCCACTCCCCATCCTTGTGCCTACACCTTCACTGACTCACTTCTAAACCAGGCCCTAAGTTAGGATCTGAGTGTTGTGCCCAGGAAGGAGGGACAGAGGCAGGAGCTCCATGTACTCACTGCACAAATGGGATTGAAGGTGGGGATGCAGAGGCTCAGAATTACACGTGTCAGGAATCAAAACCCTTTCAGCTGGCTTCCTGGCCATTACACGGATGTGTAACTATAAGAACAGGCTATTTGTGGTCAATCTGCACAGGTTTATGTGAGGCTGCTCATTTAGTACTGGAGAAGGAAAGGTGATCCCCTTTCTCACAGCTGTGCCAACAGAGCCTGTGGCCCTGGAGGATCCTGCGGCCCGGGAGGATCCTGCATTGTCACATGCATCCATGAGCATGGAGAAGTGCCACCATCCTGGCACACCCAGGGACAACCCGTGTCACCCAGAGATGCCACCAGCCCTCATGGCAGCTGGATACTGAGGCTTTGCCACTGTTTCAGAACAGCTTGAGGACCACAGCGCAGCTCAGCTCAGCACTTGAGCACGTGCCTCTTGCTGACAAAGCATGGCTTAACTGTTCCATGAGATCAATCCTCAATCCAGTCCCAGTGCTTCCGGGTCTCTCCTGCCACATTCACCTATGAGCTCTGAGTTTTATGTTGCATGGCTGTTGTTATATTCTTGTATCCACTTTACTAACCTCTTTTCCCTACTCTCCTTAAGGCTATGGCAATGGGGATGATGACAGAATATTACCACTTCATCTTCACCACTCTGGTAAGTATCTGTCTGTGGACACACCTTGTACACTCCTGATGGGGGGTGGAATATGAGGGGGCAGCTGGAGCGGGAGGGTGGGACTGGTCTGATCCTGGAGTGCACGGCACCGTGATGGGGTGGGAAACACAAGGAAATGGGAGATCGGGGACCCTACCAGAAGGAGAGAGCAGGGCTGGACTTCGCTGCAGGTCAGGGTCAGAGCCCAGTGACCTTGGACAGGTCACTCCTTTGGAATGCACAGATGTGGGTTCCGGTTTTATTCTCCCTTCCAGTCATTTTGATTTCAGTGCAGCTCCCCACGCACTGACAATGAGCACAGGGAGAGTGCAAGGCTGCAGCCTCCACCCAGGATTTGGTGGGACCCCAATTCAGC
>NW_008238365.1:3660389-3666365 GCF_000691975.1 Corvus brachyrhynchos | reverse complement strand
AGGAGCTGGGGATGAGCCCCCAGAAACGCCTCTGCAGCCAGGAGCAGCCCTGCTGTGATCCAAGCTTCAGTCCTGAAGGTTTATTTTGCAGGAAGGGAACTCAGCCTGACATTAACTCCCCTCTGTTAAGCATGGGCCAGTTCCTCTCTGACTCTGAGAGGCATTTGGCTTTCCTGGCAGGGTCACTTTTGTCTCCATTTAAGATGCTATTGTCTACTCTACTGTTGAATTTTGTGTGATTTTGAAAATCCAATTTATCTTTTTGCCTTTAGGAAAGAAACAGACTAAACTAACCCTTAAAAACTACAGAATTTATTTTTCAAATGCAAAAGACATTTTAATTACCCCTGCTGCCATTATCTATTCCAGGCAGCTTTAAGCATTTCCCAGATAACCTCCTATTAATCAGCCCCAGCTGAGCCTGGAGTACATTTCATGTGTAGGTACAGCCTGGAGGTGGGAAAAGAGGAATTATAATAAATTAATAGATAAGCAATCACAATTAATGCCACTTTCCTGAAATAACAGTTATATCATGGGAAAGATATTTTAATCTGTCATTCCTTAAGGCAATGTTTTCCTAGCTTGCAATGCCTGTGCTTCAGCTTCCCCAGTACGAGACCCATGGGGTGCTAATGAATTAGTCTATTATGTTATACTGAATGTTTCTAAAAGGTCCCCAGTCAATACTGAGCACAGTGTATCAACACTTGGCATGAAATGCTTCAACATTTTGCTAGGCAGCATGACTACAGTTCACTGACTCCAGCATGAAGAGCCCCATCAGCCTTTTCCACCACAGGAGGAGGACGGGGAGGAGCAGGAGGAGGATCTCTGATGAGCCCTGCTCTCTGTCACGTGCAGATTTTACACCCAAAGCCCCTGCAGGGAGAAGCCCAGAACTCCACTTTTCTGGGGCTGTCTCAGCAGTCTGTAAAATGGGGCTTTGCAGACACAGCCAATGCCCCCCTGCCACATCCCGGGGCAGAGCTGTGGGGACACCTCACCCGCAGGCAGCAACAGGGGTGCCCTTCCTGGACACCCACCTTCCCAGCTTCCCACTGAGGACGTGGGATGCACTGAGGATCAGTCCTCAGCATTGCTGCCACCACCGAGGAGCCCGAGCTGGGCGAACTGGGGATGGGGGAGAGCGTCACAGAAACACCGAGAGTAAAATAAAGGGTGGAGGGGAGAATTAATCTGCAGTACAGAAAATAATGAGTGAAAGGGAATGTAGATGAGGTGGAAAATAGAACCAGATGTTTCAATTTGTGGCTGTGCAGGAGCAGAAAATCCAGAAGAAACTGATCTGATGATTCTCATCCACACCTCCCCACATCCCGACACTCAGCTGGTATTCTGAATTATCCTCTGATTCCAGGAGGTGATAAATCAGGCTGCAGCTGAGATTTAAACTGGAACCAAGGGGGGGACCTGATGGGAGGTTGGTTTCTATAGGAACTTGGTGAAAGGAAGGGTCAGTGGGGAGCAGCAGGGCAGGGACAGCACCCAAAATACTGGTGGGATCTGAGAGGTGGCCAGGGCTGGTGGTTTGACAGATGGGCAACAGAGACCATGGGGTCTGGAGCTTGGGGGATGTGATTTGTCATATATGGTCACATTCTGAGGGGGAAATCATCAGCTTTTGCAACAAAAAATTATTTCCTCACAACAGTTTCTGGGATACAAACTGAAATGTCTGATTAAAAATGAATCTTGAAAAAACAGATCCATTCCAGCAGGTCAGGCACAGAACTGCTGTCCCCCCTCACAGCCAGAGACATGAGCACCTGTCTGAGGTCAAACCACTGTTATTTGCCCTTAACTCCCTTAAGTCATTCAAAAGTCAACATTGTGGACTGGTTTTCCCAATGCCCTTTAACAGAACATGCAGGTTTGCACTTGCAATTTTTCAGGGGAAAAAAAACCAACCCAAAACCCCAAGCCCCGACCTCTATTGTAGGGTGATTAATGATTTGGTCCCTGCTGCACCTGCAGATTTGAGCACTGCATCCATCAGCAGTGAGTTCTGGGGCTGCAGAGGCTGGGGCCAGGCTTATGGAAAAGATCAAACCCCCAAAGCTTATTAAACCAAAACAGCCGTAAGAACCCTCACTCCCTCATGGAGAATGATGTCTCAGTTGCTGGCAAGTGCTGCTGTTGTTCTGCTTTGCTTAGGGCAGCCTGTGTGGACTTCGCCAGCCCTCCGTGGGCAGATGGGTGCTGTAGCTGGGTGGCCCCACAGTGTAGCTGTGTCCCAGCAGCACAGCCCTATCACACAGCACAGACCAGCCCCAGCACAGCCACAGCCACAGCATCTCATACCATATTGAACCTCTTTTTGATAAGCCCTTGTGATAAGCAATGAATGCCACATATGCACCCCACGCTCTGCTGCAGAAGACTTGTGGTGTTGCCTTTCCGCCTCCCCACATTTATACTGCCATGAAACACTTGCAGAAGTTGTTCAGGATAAACTGATTAAATATGTCCCATCCAACAAATGGTTCCCATTAACCAAGGCACCCCTGGCTGCCATCTTACTGCACTCCCTCACTCACCCCCTTGGGTGAGCTGCCTGGCTTTGGGGAGCAGATCAGCTGCCACATGCTCCTGACATGCTGTCTAACCCCAAACTACTCAGACTCGTTCCTGAGCACTGAAGCTGATATTCAGACATGTGGAAAGCCAAGAGCTGCACCACAGCAGTGCTGCCCCAGTGCCCCTCAGTACCCCCAGTGCCCCTCGCTGTCTGCTAAGTGATGCTCGCAGGCTGGCAGCCAGCAGGGCTGAGCACTGCCTGGCTCTGGTTTTTACATCATATAAAGGGCACCCTCATTCATCTGCAGACTGTGTAGGCTGGTCGGAATGTCAAGAAATGCGTCTTAGTTCCTCTTTGATAGTCTGCAAATTGGTGTTTTGCATTCAGAGTGACTCTGTCATCCGCAGCACCCTGTGGGCCTCAGCACTCCCAGCAAATCCTCCATGGAAAGGCCCATGGGAGCTTCAGACACAGAAACTCTGCCTTGTCCCCCCTCCCTGGGTTGCAAGTCTCTTTTTTCAGGGTCAGAGGCAGTGATTCTGGTTTTCTCCCCACAATCCACTCACCTCTTTCATGCAGAGACCAAGTTCTTTGGCTCTTTGGTAGGAGTTCCCTTCTGCTGCGTGTGGGGGAACCTGCACATACGGCACCCAAATTCCACCAACACCTACAGGCCTCTGCAAGCAGCGACTGACGGCAACAGACAGCACAATCCTCTGAATTCCTGAGGGATATGTCCTCCCTCCCACCTCCTGCAGGCTCTGCTGTCTCACTCCAAACACAGACATGAAGCGATGCAGAAAACTCAAACAAAACAAAGCTAAACAAAATGTTTAAACCGGTTTCTCTCTTTTAAGGATCTTTATGCATTAGACCTAGAACCATATCGCTACTCTGGGGTGAACCTGACCGGCTTCCGGATCCTCAACGTGGAGAACCCGTACGTGTCCTCCATCATTGAGAAGTGGTCCATGGAGCGGCTGCAGTCGGCGCCCAAGGCAGAGCTGGGGCTTCTCGATGGTGTGATGATGGTACGGGTAATTCAAACAGGGCACAGGGGTCTGGGAAGCAGAGCAGGGTGGTAAGGAGGGCAGGAACAGTCATTAAGGCCTAAATGTTACTTTTATTGGTTCTTGTACCAGTAACACCTCATCCCAGGTATCTGCCCTGAGGTATTTTCTTGCATTCTTTAATAACTGTCCTTCAAAGTCTGGGGTGAAGCCCACGCCCCACTGCTGTGGTAATGCTCCTGCTCAGGCCCAGCTGCCAACAGATTTGCCACCAGACAAGGCAGGTAGCCAGGACCTGTCCCAAAGGGCTCCAGCTGCCCCCGAGAGCAGTGCGACACCAGCTCCCTGGGCTGGGAGCACAGCACATGGCCAGGCTGGGCCAGGCACTTTGCCAAGATTGATGCAGGGAGAAAGCGCCAAAGCAATGCCCAAAGATGAGCTGTGCTGCAGCTCTGATGACTCCTTTTAGGGTCTGATGGCAGCTCTGCTCTGCTGAGTTACTGCTCAGAAGGTACAGCACCTGCTCGCCCATCTGTCTTCCCTGCGAGGCTGTCTCCGACCCCCGGAATTGCTGACTGGCTCCCTACTTCCCTCTCCTTTGGATCTGCCAGAACCAGCCCTGCAAAGTGGCAAAGCCTCCCAGACTTTCACCTTGAAATGGCTCCTCAGATTCCTCCTGTTGTTTTAGTTGTTAGAGGAGAGACCCCCATTCTCCTGCAGGCTCCTGCCTCTCCCCAGGCTGCCCACGGCTGAGCCCTCCTGTGCCTGCAGCAGCACTGCCTCTGCTCCCGGCCCCTCTTTGCTTTCTCAGAGGCATCCTGCCTTGGATTTCTGTTTGCCAGGTGTCTGTCCAGTGGGGCCCTGGACTCAGCTGGGCATTACAGTCTGTAATTCACCATGAAATTGCTTGGACATATCCTTGCCTCCCCTTTCCCCCAGCCCCACACTCACAAACCTGTCCCTGCTGAGGTCCATACCCACCCACGGATGCAGGTGGGGCTCCTGCTCTTCATGCTTGGTCGATGAGGGAAGGGAAGGTCACAGGGATGGCTGCCAATGCTGGAGGATTTTCTCCATGGCTACGTCCTGTTAGATGTTTGCTCAGTTATTTGCTGTATTATTTTGTTTTATTGTGGTTTATTACGCTGCTGCTACACTCGCATCTGTTTTGTGGCTCTGTGAAGCCAGCAAATAATGTATTTTCACTAGGAGGTCTTACCGCATCAGAGTGAAAAACAAATCACATTCTCTTGATCCGTGTTTGGAGGTGAGATGGGGCATCTCAAATTGAATCTAAAATCATCACATTATATGGAGAAAAAAAGTTCTCCCTAGGTCAGATCACTGAAATGCTGGAATATGTCACAAAGCCATGAGGTCCTGATTTTGGTGACAGTTTGGGTCATTTTTGGAAAATTGTGTGCCCACAAACATCTCTGTTTCTTATTTTCCCATGTAAAAAATAGTGTGGAAAATATGTTCTCATATAGTTGTTTTTTTTACACTCAGACAAAACAGACTCAACAAGAAAACTCTGTTACTACCTTCTACATTTAGAAGTCGCTGCCTCCCTCTTTGACACCACAGCAGGAAATGTGCAAGAAACAACCCAAAGAGTTGCTCAGAGACAAATGACACTTCCAGAATTGCTGATTTTAGACAGAACCCCGAGCTTTTTGTCTAAAGAGCCAAGGGATGATCAGCAGGGAACACGGACAGAGAAACCCTGGGGCTGGCAGGGGGTGACACAGAGGGGGTTCCACCTTTTCCTACGACACCCCACGGCCACCAACGCTGTTCCCCTTCCCTTTAGACAGACGCTGCCCTGTTGTACGACGCGGTGCACGTGGTGTCCGTCTGCTACCAGCGCGCACCGCAGATGACTGTGAACTCCCTGCAGTGCCACCGGCACAAGGCCTGGAGGTTCGGCGCCCGCTTCATGAACTTCATAAAAGAGGTAAAAGCGTGATTTTTTGACCATAAATGCTCCCCAGGAGGAGCAGCACAGCTGGGGGGTGCCAGAGGCAAGTGGTGGAGGCTTGGCAGGTCCAGGGTTAGAAAACATACCCTTGCACGGGTGGGTACAACTGGATGGAAGCACAGACATGCACCAGGCTGCTGAGTGCACCCAGAAAGGAAAAATCACGCCTTTGTCCTCAAAATAACACCTGTGCAGCCATGCCAAAACATCCCTGAGGAGCTGAAATCTCCCATGTGTCTCTGAGACTGGCTCTGGCCTCTCCAAGCAGCTGGACCACTCCGTCCAAGGCTGTTCCATACCCGAGCAACAGCCATTTGTCTTCTATTGAAGCAGTTTTTGGGGTCCACAAAGGGCATTCAGTGCCTCTGAACCCCACGGTTGAGCTGGGGCTGTCCCTGCCCGAGTGCCAGGGAATGGCATTGGCCGAGGGAGGGGTTCGGCCG
>NW_008238365.1:3654904-3660374 GCF_000691975.1 Corvus brachyrhynchos | reverse complement strand
GGCCAGCTTCTCTCCCTCTATGATTCCAGGCATTACCATTTCTCTGTTCAGCCCATGGAATTGTTTATTGGCTTAATGCCCCGAGTTGGCTCAGAGCAGGGTATCAGCAGCAGTGGGCACTCCAAGGGAGCACAGCACAAGGACCAGCCCTCCCAATGAGCCCCCAGCATACACCCCTGCACCCACACCTCGGGTTTTGCTCTGTCTGCAAAAAGGAGTCCTTGCCATGGAAAAATGAAAGCAGAGCTGCAGGGAGACACTGCAAACCCTGCCACAGCCGTATTTGTGACAAACCTCTTATCTGCAAGTCATGGAATTGGCTGCCGTGCTGGTCACTTGACTGGGCCATGTTCAAAGGTTGGGTATGAAATCCCCAAAGTTTTCAAACTGAAGAGTGGAGCACGTTGCTAATTGATACTGTGGTCTGTGCTGCTGTGTCACCTGCTGACCCCAGCAGATCCATCCATGACGTGAGATTGTGCCCACCTGGCACTGCCCGAGCTGCATGGAGCACACGGATCCACGGGAGGAGAACGGGACCGTGGTTTCCATTGCAGACAGAGAATGAACTTTTCTCTCAGTACGCACTGAGGACCGAATCTCTCCCCTCTCTGCCTCTCTCTCCTTTCCCATGCTTTGTTCCCTTCTGCAGAGCACCAGCTGGTTGCCAAAACAGAGTGTACACAATTTGTTTGGTTGGCACCTTTTGCAAATCACCCTGTGCCTCACACTCCAGCCCTGCCTGTTGTTTTCCTCTCTGGCACCGTGTCAGCCCGTTGCAGGGATCGGCTTCCTCCGTGCTGCCACCGGAACGGAGGAATTGCTCTCTCCAAGCTCCGGTAAACTCAGAGCAGCGCGGGGGACGCGCTGTGCCCCGGCCGAGCTCCCGCAGTGCGCGGTGCTCGCAGCGCAGCTGAGCTCGCTCCGGCTGCGCACCTCAAACACGCCGTGTGTTCCCTGGCTCCCGGGGGCTCCGCGGGCTGCGCGTCCCACAGGCAAACCACCTGCACGCCCAAATGAGCAAACACGAGCCTTCCCAGGACTCCAGGGCGGCGAGGCTGGGAGCAGGCTGTCGCTGCTCCTCGGGAATTAATGAGGGAGAGCCAGAGGAGCGTATTTACCGGGAGAAATGCCAGTTATTCCCCCTGAGAATACATTATGCCACCTTGATCACACTGGAGTATTTCAAGCTCTCCCACCCATAAAGGAAACACGTTTCCCCGTGAGCAGCCTGCACGGAGCTGCTCAGGGGAGAGACCCCGAGGCCCAGCTCCCCACTGCTGGGATGTGATTGCTGAGCAGCAAACTGTGGCAGCAGCCTGGCGTTCCTACGGGAGAATCCTCCTCAGGAGGATGCTACAGCACATCCAGCACAGCCCCCAGGCATCGGACACCTCGCTGTCCCCCAGCTCCTGCTCTGCTGACACAGAGCACCTGGCACTGGGGGTTCTATCACCTCCTAAATCAGAGACATTCATTCTAGGCGTGCTGCAAAGTGAACAATGGGAAAGAAACAGAATCACAGAGTAATTTTTGTGGAATTGAATTTAGGCATCTTTACCCCAAGCTCCTGCTCCTGGTCCCAGTCAGACCGGGCTGTTAAGGACCTCAGTCAGCCAAGCACTGAAAATCTCTGGGAACAGGATGTCCCCAGTCGCAGTGGGCACCTGCCCCATCCTTATGCTGCCAAAAACTGAAGTGAGACACCAGCAGCATGTGCCCCCAGACTCCTGTGCCTGTTTCCAGACCTCAGACCTTGCTTGCACAGACACGTTCTTGGCCTCTTCTGCTCCACTTTGCATCTGGAAGGACAGAAGGAAGCACTCCCAGCGTTTAAGCTTCCACACACCTTGGAAGCACAGCAAGTTCATGCACTAAGGGATTACTTCTGACCGGAGTGTCCCAGTCCCGGCTCCCTGCAGCTGGCGTTTATCAGCACTACAAGGATAAATGCAGCACACAAGGATGCCATGATAAATGCAAGTCGTTTTCTACTGAGTCATCATGTCCTGCAACAGCTGGTGAACACAAAGGTGTGAACAGAAATTGTAGCAAGGACTGCAAGGGAGTTAAGGAAATCTCCAGCTCTGTCTGCGGTCTGAGCAGTGACGGAGGAATTATTAATTAATCAGGCTCTTTAGGGAGAAAGAACCAGCATAAGGACTAATTAAAAGAACATACAGTGGAGGGCAAAAGATTATTTATGATACTAAGTAACAGCCCTGCTACTTTTTCTCCCTTCCACAGGCCCAATGGGAGGGATTAACGGGACGAATCGTCTTTAATAAAACCAGTGGTTTACGGACAGATTTTGATTTGGATATCATCAGTCTCAAAGAAGACGGCCTTGAAAAGGTAAGTAGGGTTTGTCTTATCTGCATGTGGCTAGGATAATGCTGGTGCTCAGCAACAGAGAAATGGCTGGTGTTGTATTGATTCCAGGTTTCTGGGGTTTATATAAAAGGATATTCACTTTGTGGGATTTCTCAGATCCTTTTCCATGCTCAACCATGACTCACTCGCCCTGAAGCCAGTGCGTGGGATTACAGATTGCAGAAGTGCTTGTGGCACTTTCCTGGGATAGTGGAGGCAAAAGAAACTTTCTGAACATCCATTAACTCCTCCCTGCCCTAAACAGGCAGGAATTACGCCTGTCCCACTCTCTCTCGCTGGCCTGGCTCACAAACCCTCAGTTCTTCCCCAAGGAGACCATAGCTCTAGAGACCATCATCTGGTGTCATTTCCCATTATGAAATTGCCCAAGGCTTGGGAATGGCCCCAGTTTATTACAGCCTGGATTTCGCAGGAGGATGCACTGGGTGTTTTTTTATTATCTAATGGACAATAAGGAAAAAAGAAAAGTGTAGTCTTGCCTGGCTGGCTGAGGGTGTCATGAGGGTGAAGGGCAGGAAGGCTGCAGCCTTGGGTCCTCAAAATTGGTGCAGAACTCCTCTGGGCACAGTAAAACCATGCTAATGTGCAAATCTGATCCCAGGTGTGCCTGGGGACTTAATTTCCTTCTCTTCAATTACTTAAAAAAAACAAATATAAAATAAAAAGGCAACATGCACAGCTTCAAAGCCCTTAGAACACAGGTTTCAAGGTGAGATCGGTTGGTGACAGAGCAGCGAGTGGCCGGAACACAGGGAGTTGTGATTTCCAAGAAGTTCTGTGATTCCGACTACTCTGTGAGCAGCTCTGTGTCCCTGTTCTGCTACAGGTGTCTATCACCTGTACAGGAGGAATTTGGCAGGGCAGCAAGGCCCTTTCTAGAGCAGAGTCTGCTTTCCGACAGGTACAAGGTGCCTGTGGCAGCCGGGCACGGTGCTGGGTCTGTGCCTCTGGGCGGGGGGACAGGTTCTGAGCCCACAGGACACCCGGCTGGCAGCAGGGAGGGATTTCAATTACCTGTGCATGGCCCGAGAGCACAGGCGACTCGTCCAGGGAATTAATCACTCGGCACAGGGAGGCAGCCCCAGGGCTGGAGGCAGCCATGGATCAATCCTCCATTTGGAGGGGACGGATCCTGCACCATGAGGCCCCCGGGACCCACCAGCCTGTGCCCCATCCCCCTTCCTCACCGCTTGTTTTTCCTGGGCTTTGAAATGAATGGCTGCCACACTTCCCCACCGCAGCAGCAGCTTGGTGCCTCAGGTAACACAGCTCAAGGTCACCACAGCCCTCTCCTGCTGAGGAGGTTTTGGTGTCACATACGGAAAAAAGAAACCATTTCAAATCAACCCAGTGACCTTCAGTCTCGCTGCGATTGAGAAAGGAGGCAGGACGGGGCTGGGGAAGATGCTGCTGCCTCGCAAGAACTGAGCAGGAGCTGGCCTTTGTAGCCTTATTTTTTTACAAAATATTTTGTTTACAGAGTCTAACCCAAAAATAACAACACGTCTTTTTGAAGTCCAACAGCACCGACACACTGCTGGAGAGCTGTGTTGGTCAGGTAATAGAAAACGTGCCAGCCTTTGATACCATGTGAATCCAAATGTTTAAGCAGAGCCGCAGTATCCCCTGTCAAACCAACACCCCTCAGGTGTGCTGAGCAGAGCTGGCACCAGCTGGAGTTATTGCAGTCCTCTGTCACATCAAGCCCACTGGAAGCTGCCAAACCTCGACACAAACCCCATCAACTTTTGTCTCCAATAATTCAGAGATTTCACAGTTCTCTCACTATTATTTTTCTGAAAGCTTCGTGTCAGCTCCAGAGGGGTTTTAAAGTATCGATGTCAAATCTCTGTTGAAGCTGGAATTCTGTCAATACTTAATCTGAACTAACAAAACGCCCAACTACAAACAAATCCCAGCCGGATTGTGCATTATGTATCACAGCTTATGTTTGTTGAGCTTTAGGATTGAACCCCTGATCCTCATACCTCCTGGATGTTCCAGGGATTACAGGAGTATTACCAAATCCTAATTACATATAGTTTGACTATCTGACTCACACAGTTCTCTTAACGCACTTTTTCCTTTTTCTTCCTTTTTTAATATTTTAAACTGATTAATTCAGTCTTAAGTGCCATGCATTTAATTTTCTTAAAGAAAACGTAGCAAGACAGAAGTGATTGGGGCTGCACTGCAGCAAGTTGGGGCCTCTTGGACTTGGTTTTTTCCCATCCACAGTAATAATAATTTTTGACATTGCAGCTGTTGTGTGATCCAAGGCAGAGTTGGGGGATTGCTTCGGTTTTACCTGAAATATTTAAAACCTTTCACAAAGTTCATGGAAACTCTTCTAGAATTTATGACAATTTTTTTGCCAGGCAGCATTGCTCATTACAAAGTCTCTTTTTGGGGATGCGGTAAAACCAAGTTCTCCCCTTGGACTGCTGAAGAGGCTGAAGAATCTTAAAAACAGCAATAAATAAAAGATGGGAAGCTGCTGGCTCCCCAGTGGATTGAGCTGGCTGCCTTTGGCTTCTCTCCATGTCCCACCTTGCAGTTTGACCCTACAGATGGATTGTTCTGTTCCCATTTCCAGGTGGGGTTTGTTTTTTTCTTGCTGTCAGGCTGGCTCCATGGCCACCCTGCTCCATTTGCTGGCAGCACTCCCATATTCCTCCAGCTTTCCTGACATTTTATCTCACTGTCACAGTCCTTTAGCCACTCCTGCCTTCAAAGTTTGTCCCAAAGCCTCCCCTGCACCGTGGAGATCAGGTTAACAGGCTTAGCCTCGCCCAGATGACTTCCTTAAATAGAGACATGTTTTACCATTTCTGGATCAATAGACTTCTTTAAAGTCTAATAATTTATAAAATTTAACAGCTTGAGAAAACAGAGCGCCTGAAATGGAGCTGATGTGCCTGTGCCATGCCTGGAAAGGGCTGCTGCCACCAACTCCTCCAGGTTTGCAGCTACGATTGAGACCCCCATTGCAGGGATTTCCCAAAGGGGGGCCCAGGGCCCTGCCAAGAGATGTGTTAGAAACCTTCAGCTGATTTGCCACGGCACAGGGAGCAGG
>NW_008238365.1:3637964-3654884 GCF_000691975.1 Corvus brachyrhynchos | reverse complement strand
GGGCTTTTAAAGTCATTTTTAGTCCTCCCCACTAAAGCAAATTGGCAGGGAAATAGAAAAGAAAGAGAATGGACTCAGATTTGTGGTTATTTTTCTTTTGTTGTGCTTTATCCTTGCCCAGATTTGACTCTTTAGTGTGGTTTGAGTGTTGCTCTATACAGCGCCTTTGCAAACTGTTCATGCATTCAGCCCCTAAATTCCAGTCCCTGCAGTTTCATCCATTGCAGCAGCACAGGGACTGTGGAACATGTGCCACGGGAGTGACCTGCAGCTGAAGGGTTAATGCAGATTGCATGGCAATTCCAGTTTTGCTGCTGTTTACTGCAAACAAAAGAAGGAAGTTCCCTTTTCCAGGCCCGTAGGATGCTGGGAGCAAGTGAGGAATGCAAGGTAGGGATTAAGGAATGCAGGTAGGGATTGAGGAGTTCGAGATGGGGGTTCACTGTGTTGGTTTGCTTCATTTCAGGTTGGAGCATGGAGCCCTTCCGATGGTTTGAACATCACGGAAATCTCCAAAGGACGAGGGCCCAATGTCACGGACTCACTGAGCAACAGATCTCTAATTGTCACCACAGTGCTGGTAGGAGACTGCCAGCCTGTCACCGTCCTTCCCCCTCAAACCCCAGGGATATCCAATATCTCTGAAAGCTCACAGCACCCCGGTGCAGATCTGCTGGGAGAGGCCCTGCACGCGGGCAGGGCTCATGGCGCACCCAATCCCCATGTCCCTGCACATAGGTGACCTGCAACATCCCTGATGCCACCGCCCCTCAGCAGGCTGCCAGCCCCCACATGGTGGCCAGCAAGGCTGGCACAGGCCAGTGGGAACCACGGGTGCTGTCCTGGCCAAGCTCCTCCACTTCAGCTGCCCCTGTCCCACTCGGGTGGCTGCCCTGCCCAGGAAGCTGCTGCTCATCCTGGCTGAGCTCTTCTGCTTCCTCTGCCCAGCCAGGTCCCTGTCCCTTGTCCATCCCTGCATGCTGGAGAGTCCTCCTCCGCCCATCCCTACATGCCCGAGGGCCCATCCCCTGCTGATCCCTGCATGCTGGGGGTCTGTCCCTTGTCGATTGATCCCTGCATGCCAGAGGGCACAGGGGGCTTGCACATGCTGATCTCCAGGACAGCCCCATGTCACCGTGCCCCCAGTGCCCGGGCAGGCAGGGCCACAGCAGTGGGCACTCAGCTGGCCAGCACTGCCCACCTCAGGTAAGAGTGTTCTTGGTACCAAAGAGAATACCAAGAGCAACCAGAGCCCCTGGCTCAGCTGTGACACTGTCTGTCTGTCCCCCTCCTGGGCATGTATTTCTGAAGTCCCCAGTCATCATCCCCTGATGCCGTCATCCAGCTCCGCTCCCAAGTGCCACGCTGTATTTTGTTCTCCTGCTCACTCCTGGATCTGACAGCGGGTGTTGGATCTCAGTGAGTTTTTATTGACTAGTTCATGACTGGTGGCATTGATTCCTGCACGGCTGTTACACAGCACGGGCGTGGCACCGGGAAGCAACAAAACACATCAGCTCTTGGTCAACCTGCCCAAATCTGGACCTGAGTTATGGGCTTGCCTAGGGATATTTTCCGGCCCTTTTGTGTTCCATGTTTTCAGGGAATGTAAAAGGGCCAGCTGGGGATGCATTCCCCAGTCTGGAGCAGTGTGAAGCCTTGTGATGTCCTTCCCTTCCCAAAAGCATGTAACTTGATGTAGTGAGGATTTGTATCATAAAAGGAATGGGACCAAGGTGCCCAGAGGGGAACAGAGGAAGGGAACTCTTGGTCTAGGGCAGGAGAAGGGCTGGAACCAAAGGTCTTGTATCCCTCAGCAAGGGGTTAGCAGGGCGGAAGCAGAACATAAGCCAAAGACAGATGATGCTGCAGCTTTCCATGCAAATCAGCCACTCCTCCTACTGAACTTCCCATCCACCACATGGCATTTTTTCCCATGAAACATTTCCATGGCTGTGGAATTGTCTGGGTCCAGGCCATGGTACCTACCATACCTCAAAGGCCAGGGCATAATGCAAAACGATGGAGCCAGGAGGGCACTGTCAGCCATCTGCCTTTGACAGGCTTTTTTCGAGCAGCATTTCCATCTCATGCTCTGCAAGCACGTACAAATTACATAAGGCACAGGGTGATATCAGTTCCCATTAATTGTGCCACTCCATGGGCCTGCACACGTGCCACAGGGCTTCCACCTTGGAACCACAGCTGTCCTGAATCCCCGTGCCCGTGGAAGGAGGGAATGTGCTCAGACCTGAGTTCTGCAGTAATTGCACTGCATATGCTGGAGTCTAAAACATAAAATACAACCTTAGATGTTATTTGCATTTGCAACACCCCTTTGTAGTTCTGCACTGCTGTAAATGACGAGAGAAGAGCCATAGGAGGAGCCTTTAAAAGAAAAAGCATGAAAGGTTATTTTTTCCCCTTTTGCTCATATTGCAGTGACTTGTTGGAAGAGAAATATTACCCCAGCAGCCAGCACCGCTCTCCCCAAGCAATATGGGAACTGTGAAGTTATGAAATTGAGGGCACCTTCACTGAGAAATCGATTAGCAAACTGAGAGAGCTTGTGAATTGGATGTCTGGCCATTTTCAGTAATAAATTGTGAAATAGTCCGTGAATAAGTGGTTCACAGAGTTCAGAATTACCCCCTAGGAAATGTTTGAGACCTGGAGATACATTACTGAAGCGAGTGGCGTCCTAATGTTCAGTGCTTCGGCTGTTAAATATGTATGTAATCCCTACAGCGCTTCCCAAAATTAATAGTGCTTTATGGCTGCTCTGGAGCCGGCGTATTTATATCAAGATCCATAGATTCAGCTGATTCACAAACAAAGCACTAATTCCAGAGCAGAAAGCCGAGGAGGCGGCGGGGGAGCGCAGGATTGAGCCGAGCTGCACGTGCCAAGTTAAACTCCATGGGCGTGATGTGATCGGTTGGGCTTTAGAGCTCTGCAAATGGGGCTTCATGTGCTGCCACGTCCCCTCCTGACCCTGCTGCTGGGCCAAAGGAGCAGCTCCTGCCTCTCTGTGGGAGCACAGAACCCCAGGGCAGAGCTGGGAGCTGGCAGGCGGGCAGAAACAAGCACCACCAGCCTCCAGGCTGGCACAGCCCCACGCTGGCCCCCAAGCCACCCCCTCAGAGCACCCCCTGGCAGGGCACCCATGCCCCACCAAACCAGGCAATGTGACAGGGCTCTAATGAGGGCTCCAGACCTGCCCTCCCACCTCTTCAAGCCCCCTGTGCCTGAGCGAAATCACAGAGGGTGTTTGCCAGCACGAAGCGTAGCCCTCCCTCACCCTCCCTCGCTGGCCACCCCATGGCAAGGACAGGCGCCCTTCAGACACCCCCAGTTTGAGCCAGGGACTCGCTGTAGGTACCTCACCCTCCTCTTGCCTTCCAGCTCTTGCCTGCTGCCCACCATCTTTCCCATTTCCATCTGTCCTCCACACGTTTTTCCCTCGGGCTCCCCAGTGTTCCTTGTCCTCGGTGGCTGCCCAAGCCTGAGAGGCACCAAAGGACTCTGGCTTCGCTGTGTGAGCTCACCTGCCAGCCCCTGCTCGAGGGGAGGGATCCACAGGTCACTGCATTAGTTCTCTCCCCTGTGCTGGTGCTCAGCTCTGCTCTGGTTCAGACACCCCCAGCTCTCCCAGGGAGCCAGAAGTGCAGCAGGCAGCACAAAGTTTCCCTGGGCAGTAGCAGGGCCCCGTGTCCGTCAGGTAGTGCCGGCACAGAGGAGTGCCAGTGACCTGAGTGGAGAGGTTTTGGGGTGGCCCCAGCCATGCATGGCTCCCTGACCCTGAATTTCACCCACCAGCCTCCTTCTCACTGTGGTGAATGGCAGCTACCGGGTGCAGGGCTCGGGGGTGAGTTTATCCTCCCCCTCTTTTACTGTTTCTAACACTTCATTTTCAGAGCATGAAATGGTTATTTTTCTCCCTGAAATCCTACCAAATGGAAAACAGTTGGCTGCTCAGAAGAGACAAAATTAAATTTTGTGGGGTAAACAAGGTTGCTAATTAGCTGATGTGCTGTGCAAAGTTAATTTATTCCCAACATGTCACAGTGCCAGCCCTGCCTGGAGAGCCGGTGCCGGGTGGCTCGGGCTCATCTGCAGAGGTGGCCCTGCCTCCAGCTGACCCTGAATGGGGACTTTTTGCTTTCCCTGTGCAGGAGGAGCCCTTTGTTATGTTCCGTAAGTCTGACACAGCCCTGTTTGGGAATGACCGCTTCGAGGGCTACTGCATCGACCTCCTGAAGGAGCTGGCCGTCATCCTGGGTTTCTCCTACGAGATCCGGCTGGTGGAGGACGGGAAATATGGGGCACAGGATGAGAAGGGGCAGTGGAATGGCATGATCAAGGAGCTCATCGACCACGTGAGTGAGCCCGTGGGTGGCTGCTGAGGGTTATCTGTGCCAGGTTGTGCCCAGGCTGTCCCTGGAGCTGTCCCTGGGCTGGCTCTCTGGGGTGGGACAGGTACCATTTCTCACTGGCTTGGAATACCCACAGCGAGCTCCTGACCCCGCCTGGCTCCTTGTCACACGGGCTGTCAGAAGAATATCCCTGCGTCTGGCTCTTCCAAATATTCATTTGAAATTCCTGGAAACAGCCATTCTCACAGCATAGAAGTGGGCTCTGTGGCTCCAGGCACAGCCTCTCCCTGCCGGATGCTGCCCACAGAGGGACACAGGCTGGCCATGTGGAGAGGGAAGAGGCTTCCCCTGGGCCCGGGGCACACTGGCTGTCCTAGGCTGGCAGCGTGAGCTGCTCTCACCCCCGAGGACAAACATGGGCAAGGGCACAGCACCAATGCAGCCTGGGGACCCCAGCCATGTCCCAGACACAGCCCAGTCCAGAGGAGGTATCCAGACTGCGGGAGCAGGTGTGCACTGGACAGTTTAATTTTTTATTTTCTAGAAAAGCAACTTATTTTCTAAAATCTCCTGGGACATGGAGCTCCCTCTGCCACACAGCAGCTGTGCTTCTCCTTCCACGGCCACTTCCAAAAGCCCATTAAACACCAGGGAACCTGTTGCAGCAGCTTTGCTCCTGCAGCCGCCAAAGCGTCACCGAGTCTGACACTGCCACTCGTGGCCAGAGGTTGCTCAATTTCCTAATTACATATCTTGCCTCCAGCACATCCTGTGATCCCAGGGGCCCAAATACAGAGGTGAGGAAAGCTGGTGTTTTTCTGAATATCTGATTCCCAGAGAAGGCCTCTGGAAGAAAAGCTAAGGACAAAAAGAATCCCTGCTCCCTGCAGCCCAGGCAACAGCACAGGCAGTGCACAGTGCTCTCCTCCTGAGTATCCTGCTCAAGGGGGGCAGCCCTTGACCACCTCCAGGTCCTGGCTACATTCTGAATCCACAGCCTAAGCAGCAAAGACACAAAAATAATCCCCTGTAGAGTTGTGATGCTCTTATCATCCATGGGAGAGGAATGTGTTTGCTGGGTGAGTGAGTCACTGTGGTGTGTGGAGAGTCAAGCAAGGGGCTGCTGAGTGGCTCGGGAGCTGGGCTGGGCTTACAGATCTGCCTTCTCTGCCCTAAATGACATTGGACAAGTTGCTTCTGTGCACTGCTTCCTCCATCTGTAAAGTGCAGATGATAATGATTATGTCCCTTATAGGGACAAAGTGACGCTTAATCAGTTTGCAACAAGCGCTGCAGCCCTCGGCTGGTTCAGCCCAGGGAGCAGGAGAGCAGCAGGGGCAGGCAAGGACAGCCCTGGGGAGCAGGACACCGCCTCATGGGGAAACATACCACTGGCTCTGCAAACCTGCCTTGGTGCTTTTCCTTCTGGAAAACTCCATGCAGCCCAAAATACAGACTTTAGAGCCTCTTACACAACAGCCTTGCAGAGCCAGACAAGTGGCGGTGTCCCAGTGCAAGGCGCTGGTGCTCTGCCGCTCCGAGTGATGTGTGTGACACAGATCGGAACCGACGCGGAGCGGCGGCTGCGCCCCTTGGCAGAGGCCCCCGGGACACGGCTCCTCCACCTGGCACCCGCTGCTGGGAGCAGCCACCGGAGCTCTCACTGCAGTGGAGGGCTCGCAAGGAGCAAATCCCTCCGAAGGGAGTAGAAGCCAGACGGCCATTTAGCCCAAACCATGTCACTTCCAGTGTCCTGCAAGACATCACAGGGCTCTCAGGAGGCTTCAGCCATTCCTGAAGCTGTGGTCAGTTAACTGAGATAGACTAGAAGGAGGTTTGGGAAGCAACCTCATTAAATAACACAAAATTCGTGGTCAAATCTGCATTGTAGTATTTCTTGGATAACTATTTAAAACGAAAATCAACACACAGCAGCAGGAAAGGGCCAAACCCCCTTCTTGCAAGTTGTGCTCTAACACTGAGATGCTGCTCTTCACTCTGTCCTGCATGGCTGGGCATGTGCCTGCAGGGACTGATGACACTGCCCAGGCCCCGCAGGAAGCCATTAGTTCCTTTATCTGCATGCCATTGCTTTTTATAGCTGTGTTTATGTAAAGCCTTAAAAAGTGAAATTCCAACCAGATGGGTCCTTCCTCAGCAGCATCTTCACATGGTGTGGGGAAAGGCACAAGCCGTGGACACTCTGCAACAGGCAAGATAAAGCTTATTTCAGGCACAGGAGGAAAAGTGTTAGAGACAGCATTCAAATCGAGTTGTAGTGATGAAAACAGGGGTGCCCATTTCCAGAGTTTGGTATCTGAGCTGGCTTTCCTCTGTGTTCGGTGGTGTCTCCTTCTCATAAACAGATTGGAATTATTCAGGTGGGAGCACAGAGCAGGCAGGATTTTGTGAGGTCCAAATACCCAGGTCAGGATTAATTCACTGCAGAAGGTCAGTGCACTGCTGAAGACCCACTTAGCTCAGGAGGTGGAGCCCCCCGTACTGCTGTGACACAGGTGGGCAGAGCTGCTATGGGCTCCCTGAATGCAGAGCAGGGGGTGCTCCTAGGGTGAAGTGATAGGCTAAAATGCTGATTATTTTTGCTTAGAGGGCCTGGGAACTGTGGAAGTGGCAGATTATGCATACGGGGAATCAGCCAACTCAGCCTGAGCTGAGGCTGAAATTTGGAGAGGAGGAGATGGGCAAAGCAAGGGGCACCTGTCCCTCACGATGGCCTTCACTGGGATGGAGATACACCTCAGAGGAGCTGGGATAGGGTGGCCCAGGTGGGCACATGACAGCAGTGTCTGGGGGACAAAGGTGCTGTCACCAATGGGTAGATCATGGCACCCCAAAGGTAAGTCATGTGCCAGGAGAGGTGTTTACAGAGTGAGCTCTCTGGACTTGATGCAGTCACGCATCCTCCCCCTCCCCTCTCTCTGATCCAGACATGCCTGGCCACAGGCAGGGATGCCTCAGGCTATGATCCTTTGTAAAATCCCTGTGTTTCTAGTCTGGCCTTAAGCATAAACAGGAACAGCAACAGCAATCAGAGCAGCCACAGCATGACCCTGTCCAGCAGGTCCCCAGTAGCAGATCCAGAGACAACAGCCTCATGCAGCTGAATGCAACAGCCCTGCCCCGCTGCCTTTCATCTGCTGCTCATCCTCAGCACAAAAAGTCCCTGTTTTGAGGAGTTCAGTCCATTCCCTGGAGAAGTAGCCTCTCCTCACTACAGTCTACTGCTTATTGTCACCTCTCTGGCCATTCCCGCAGAGGAGCCTTGATTAGAAGGGCCATGAGAGCTGAACTCAGGTACTGAGGGAGGTCTGGGGCACCCAGGTGATGCAGAGAAGCTCCTGAGCCCTTTATTCATAACAAACAGGGAACCTGACAACTGCCAAACCTCCTCCTTTCAGCAACAGTGAACTGCTATTGATGTTTATTCATAGAAATTATTACTGATACAAGCAAAGCTCCACTGCACACCGTGGCCCATCCGTTCTGATTTATAAATTCCAGTTGTCTGGCAAAGCAACGCCTGCAAATCTTCCCTATTGTTTGTGGGCAGAATCCCATAAAACCAGCAGAATGAGTTGTTCTGGACATTTTGCACAAACTTGTTCACAAATAAAACTCGTCTTTTGCTGCGACAGTGCACATCAAATTGCCACAATCTGAAACTTCAGGTAGGAATAAAACAGATATGGCAAACACTGGGGTTTCTAATGGAAATCCCTGCCAATGGTAACTGCAGAGGCGTTGTAATATCCATCCTTAGGGACGATTCCTGACAGTTGATTTAACTCTTTCGGAATAAGTGGACATTTATTGACAGTAAATTCTGGCAGAAACACATATTGCACCACATTGCCAGCTCCCCATTAATGCTCCTGCACTGGCGGATGTTTTATCTCAAGTGTCATGAACTGGGGCTTCATTTGGATGTCGCTGGGCCAGGAATAGGGAAGAAAATAATTTCATTGGATGAAGTGTCCTCCACCTTTTATTTAGACACTGCAGGACCTCACTGTTAGGGACCGGATGGAAATAAGGCAGAACAGGTTTTCCTTTTGTGCTCAGATCGTTAATTGGGTGGATTCATAACTGGGTCATACTCGGGGATCCAGGTGAAGGATCTGTATGTTGAGAGCCTCGAGTTCTCTGTGTGCCTCAGCAGGTGTCCCTGCCCCTTGCTGGCTGGTTCACCTGCCAGGAATCCATAGGATAGGGCTTGTCTCTCACAGCAGTTCCATTCTCACCGGGCTCCTCCAGCCTTCACATCCCTCAGGTACAGTTAATGGCAGTTCCAGCTCTGAAGAACTTCCTTAAAGTGAAGATTATATTTTATTGAATAAATCCATTGACAAAAATTATGTCTAAGACTGAGACTGCCAGAGCAGCCGTTAAGAGCTGGAATCAGACAGTTAACACTGACCCTGCTCTCCTTGAGCATCTCTGCTTCCAGTGAGTGCTTCCCTGTCCCTGGGCAGGCACAGGGCTCTCACAGAGCACTCCCACACCTGCCCCAGGAGCAGCCCCTCGTCTCTGAGCCATGAGCTGCAGGAGAGCCCAGGCCCCTTCATCCCCCACCCCCCAGGACACCCGGGGCTGCTCTGCTGCAGGGAAAGGTGCAGGGAGATGCAGGCATGAGCCCAGCAGACCATGGGGCCAGGAAGCAGGAGCAGGGCACAGCAGCCAAGCAACTAAAGTAGGAAGTAGAGATAGGACCCAAGGCAGAAGCCCCAGCGCTGGCAGTGGCAAGAGAGACCGAGCGGTGACAGCGTCGATGCTGCCAGGCCTGGGTAACAATTAAATCAGTAAAACACACACACACTATTTCTGTCTTGCAGGCAACACACACATGATTAGTTTATGTAAATACCTAACGCAGATTGGCAAAATAAGCACAGAGGCAGCTTATTTTCTTGAATAAATATTTACCTTGGTGCTTATGCTGTTGGTGGGCTCTGCCATGACTGGCCACTGCCCGTGGGTTGGCTCTGGCCGAGGTCAGGCACAGCAGGATTCCCACAGTGACCGTGGCTGCACAAGAGCTGTCCTGACCCCCAGGCCACATTTCCCTGATAGCTGAGAACTTGAAGGTAAGACTTGGCATTTTCTGATGAAAGCCAAATATCTCTGCAGCGAATACGATCATCCCTGTGCTGAACGCCCAGTGAACTCACAGCCGTTCCAGCCAAGTGAAGCGCTGTAACTGGGTGAATGAGGAGATCTGTGGAGATACTTACAGAGATCCAAAGCCTTGGAGGTGCGTTGGAGAAGTGTCTGCATTTGATGTGTAGCTGCCTTGGCAGAATTCATCTTTTTGGCCTCAATTCAGCAGAACACTTAAGAACAGGCACAAGACTTGGAAGACGTGTGAGCTCCAGTAAAACAGAGATGTAGGCTTAAGTGGTTTTGCTGGACAAGGGTCTTTAAGCCACTGGCACTTGCTCTAATTCCTCATCTCTAATAAAAACCACCTGACTGTGCAACAGCACAAGAGTCAGGGCTGAGTGAAGGAAGCAGCCAGAGTCTGGTAATTGACTGCCCAGTTTGGAATGTCAGAGCACGACAAATCAAAGCTTCACCCTTGGTGGGTTTGATTTAGATCCTCTCTGTCAGCAAACCCTTAATTAGAGGCCACCTTCAGAAAAATCTGCATTGATAAAAAGGATATGGAAGTGCAGCCTTGTGCTGCCTCTAATTGCTCAGGACACACCCCAGCCCAGGCTCCTGAATCCGTGCTCTGTCCTGCCTGCATGTGACATTCCCTGCAAGGACACAGGGCTGGGAGCACATCACAGGAGCTGCTGGAGTGACACAGTAAAATTTTATTTCTGCGCTAAAGCAGTTGGATCCCTGGGCATCCATGCAGATTTCTGTCTCTTCATTTTCTGTGGCAAAGCACAAACTCCAGGCCATTCTTTAGCTCACTGTATCATTCTGTCAGATTTGGCCGAGGATCCTCCAGCCCAGCCATCGCCAGCGAGCTCTGACCACAGAACATTTGCTCCCTCCTTCAGAAAACCCCGTAGCCAAATCCTTCAACATCTTCTTCGCTTTTCCCTGGTGAGTCAGGACACCCACACAGAAGTGATGGAGGAGGGAAAATGCTGCATTTCTTTTGCCATTTCTGCCTTGTGACTGTGGGGAGCACTAAGCCAGAATTTCCAGGTGTGCTGTAAGGTGGTGGGAGCAGCCAAGCTCCAAACCTGCCAGGATGGCCTCAAGGATGCAGAACATCCCCACCTCAGGCTAGACAGCCACCAATGCCCATCCACTTCCAAGCCCCTTCAGCTTCTATCCATGTCACCACAACCACAGCTGGCACAATGGGCTCACTGGGAAAATATTGTTCCCATTTTCCACAAGTTTTGACAAATGCCAGTTACTGAAATGGGCTCTTCCTGTACCAGGCTGATGTAAGAATGTATTTCAATTTGGAAAGTGAGAAGGAAAGGAAACCAACCAGGATGCAGCCGGAGAACCACGTTAGAACAAAAATACATCATTTTTACCCTTGTTATATAATTCCTGAAGGCCTCTGTTCAGGAGCTCTAAGGCTGCACTTGTTGGAGAGGGGGTCCCTTACGCACACGCACACACACACGTGTAAATGGACAAAAGCTCATGCAGAGATTCTTCTTAGAGTAAAAGGCCCAGATTCCTCTATTTATAAATATTGCACTGACTTTCATCACAGATTGGCAGCGTCAAATGAAACCATTAGTACAACCTTTATCCCCAGCACAGGCCAGGGATCTGCTCTGGTTCCTACAGTGAACCCCCAGTTCTTGCTGGAGCAAAGCATGTTCCAGCCAGTATTGATTTAAAGTTCATGAATAATGACAAATCCACCATATCTCTAGGTAATTATCACTCGTGGGTAATTTAGAATTTTAATTTTCAGAACCAGATGTTAAATAAATCTTGCCCAGGCTCCTGGCATGGGGGGAGGCTCTGCTCAACTTCAGAGCTGTAATTTATGTGTCTGCGTTTCCTCGGAAGTTCACAATCCCAAAGAATGATTTGCAAAGCTCAGGCAAGGCGGGTGATATTGAGGAAACCTTGGATGTATTTACTTGTGGCTTTTAAGAACCTGGATGAATGTTTAGTGAGATGAATGAACGCAGCTCTTAACCGACAGAAAGAGGGTGTATGTGGTCACTCGCTGAATTAGCACAGAAATTATTAAATTACAGAAATAGAAACAAACACAATTCATACAAGCTGTCAGGATGAAGAATATGCTCAGCTGAAATTCTTCATGGAGCTCAGACCATTCCAGCAGGGTGGGCTGGGCAGTCCATCATTAAATAGTGCTTCTTCAGAGGGTCTCACCTCCACATGAGCCTCTCAAGATCTATCATGAAATGACTGAGGGAAAAGAAATTGAACCTTTTTATCTCATGCTGCCACAGTATGGCTCCCTGCAGCTCCATCCAGAGTAGCCTTCCTCCACACTCTCCTCTCCTCTTGCATCAGCGTGAAAGGCAGGACAACAACAACAACAACAACAAACCACTGCTGCCAACAGCAGGGTTTACACACAGCCTACTCACTGTTGTACAGTCTTGTGGTGAGGAGCAAGCACAGCAAGGGTCACTGGCACTTTAGAACACGGTAAAATCTGATTTTTCTGACCGTTTCAGAAGAGCTCGTCACATTGGGGCAGAAGCTGCAGAGGCTGTAACGCCTCCATTTGGTTGTGCTGTTTTTACGGTGCACATGGTACCCCCAACATCTGTGTATCACAGCAAATGTGTACCACATGTGCAACAGGAGGGGGCAACCCCAGGGCTGCGCTTTGGGGCATTTTGGCCTGTTTCAGCTGTGTGAGAGCTGTGGTGTCTCCAAGGGGATGGAAACACCTCGGTTTGTAACTCCTCCTTTCTCCCTGCCTGTGTCCCCTCCCTTTGTGCTGTTTGCAGAAAGCTGACCTGGCCGTGGCTCCTCTCACCATCACTCATGTCCGGGAGAAAGCCATCGATTTCTCCAAGCCCTTCATGACCCTGGGGGTCAGCATCCTGTACCGGAAGCCCAACGGGACCAACCCCAGCGTGTTCTCCTTCCTCAACCCTCTCTCTCCCGACATCTGGATGTACATCCTCCTCGCCTACCTGGGGGTCAGCTGCGTGCTCTTTGTCATAGCCAGGTAAGGGGACGCTGGTCCCTGGTGGGAGCTGCAGCATCAAACCCGTGTCACTGCTGAGATCCCCTCTGGTCCATCACCATGGGCTGGCTGCTCACTTTCACACACTTCCAGTATGAAAGAATTTTAAAATGGACTTTCTTTCATGATTTTAGAAATTTTGCAGCCTTTCCATCTTATCAGCACCTCCTGGCATATGAAGGGTAGTTCTCCTGCTCTGTATCATTGTCCATTCATGCTCCTGTTCGGTCACTGCTCACACCCTTCCCAGTCTCTCCTGGGTCCTGGGCACAGAGCTCCTGTCTCCCACACCATTTTCCACTTCTGTCTCTGATCCCTCCACCAGTAAAGCTCACACAAGCCCTTCCCTATATCAAAAGAATGGAGAAGCCGTTGCTATGGATCAGACAATGTGTCTGTTTACAAAATTAATATGCATCTAATTAGCATGTTTAAATCCTCTATGTTTAAAGGAAGAATTTGCATATATTTGCATGTCTTGTTAATTCCACTGAACCTTTGATGAGACACAGTCCAGGATTGCTCTCAATCCATGATCCCACCTTTTCAAATCAAAACAAAGCACTTGCCCCCTCGTGCAGTCAGCTGCCCTCCATGACCACGCACAGCCCTCGATGGAATATTTTGCATAAACTCCATGTCCAAGAAAGATTCCTCAGCCCACTCTGCAGTTTGATTCATTTCTCATTATTTCCAGTTGAATTTAAACCAGTGGGGATATCAGAACTGCCCCTGCTGCCTTGGTCTGGGGGTCCATGCAGACCCTCTCCCCCAAGGTCTGCTGTGCTCCACGTTCCCGGGAGCATTCAGCCTCCTCCCTCATCCACTGACATTAGAGAGTCAGAGGAAAGATCAGATACAGAACTGGAGCAAGCAGACTCCATTAACCCTGATGGTATGACAAATCTACAATTTTCAGCAGCCCTCAGGTCCAGGGTGGCATTTAGAGCAGATTTCCTGCATTCACTCTGTCATATTCTAATTACACAGAACAGCAGAGTGAGCTGGGCGTGAGTGCTGTGAGCACCTGGAATGCTCACATTAGGGGCTTATTTTTTCCACCTCATAATGGCCAGATCCAGCCCAAATTGTCCAGACCCCACTTTCAAAGCATGTTAAATGTGCATGGAGAGGCAGGTACGTCTTCTGGTCCCTCCTCTGCACGGAGGCAGAGCTGGACATTGTGTTTTCCTCTCAGAGGACATGGAGGGCTCTCCCTGATCGAGATTCCAGCTACAATTGCCCTCCTCCCTTGTCGTTGCCACGCCTCCTCACCCAAGGGTGTCAGAGATAACCAGGTGCTCTCGGCAGCGAAAGACTCTCCCCTGGAAAAATGGAGCCAAGGTCCATGAAGAGGAAAATCCTGTGATGGCTGATAGAAAGCCCTTGGCTGGCTGTCCCTGTCATCCATGCAGGGCACAGCTGAGTGGGCTCTGCTCCCACAACGCCGCTGGCTTTAGCAGCACCAGGCACCAGCCTGCTCGTGTGGCCTGCAATGATAATTCGAACACAATTTTACATTTATGAGCTTATTTTTCCCAGCTCTTAATGACCAGATCCAGCCCAAATTGTCCAGATCCCACTTTCAAAGCATGTAAATGTGCAAATGGTATCTGCACATGAAACACTGCAGAAAGGCTGAAGGAAATGCTGGGACAGGCCCTGAGGTGAAGTCCCTCAGACACCACTTTGCACAAACAGGGATGTCCAGATGCTCTGTCCGAGCACGGCAGTGTCGCCTGGCCTTGGCTTTTGGCTGGTGTTGAGGGGTGAAAACCTGAAGAACTGGGGCTTTGTCTCAGGTTTTATTCTGAAATGAGCCTCAGCATCTCCCTGCATCACATCTGTTATGATGCAATAGAACAATTTTTCCCTATCAGGCTATTTTTTGGATTAAATTTAACACATAGAATATTGTAATTACAGTTTCTTTTTCATGTTTTGCTCTTGATGTTTCTGCTGTCATCCTATTCTTTAAAGAACACCAAGTATTCGGGGTCATTAAAGTTCTTCAGGAATGGTCTTTTAACACATAGAGATGGAAAGCAAGAGATTTCACAGGGAAAATATTTATTGCATTCAGAAGTAATGGAAACAATATCTGCTTTTGACCCCAGCAAGGCCTCTGAAATCCAATTCTCAGAAGAAAACCGCAATCAAAACAGAAAAGCCTTAATTCAGAGACATGAGTCTTCTGAACTAGGCCCCAGAGTCCTCCTCTGCCCATGCCATAACCATAGGTCAATGCCACTTAAAACAGACTCAGGAACTATTTAGAGGCAGGCAAAGGATGGGTTTGGTCCATCTGTCTTTTTAATCAGTCTTTCTTCGCTACTGATGGAGCCCCTGCTCCTAACCCGCAGCCCCCGGAGAGCCACCCACACCGGCTGTTCCCAGGTCTCTGGGGGGCTGATGTGTCTGGAGGCTGTGGCACTCGGCTGGCCTGAACTGCCTCCCGTCCTTGGGCTCACACGGCCTCCAAATTACACCAAGCCCCTTCGGCTGCGTGGCAGGGGGGGTGGGTTTAATATTCATCCTAATTGCAGCGAGGACTGGGTCATCCATTGGAAATTTCTCTGGAGATGCAATTTAGACTCAAAAGTATTTTGTGTTATATCTCTTAAACTTCTTCAAAATGCTTCAATTTCCCTGCCAAAAGGCCGAAAGAGACAGGAGAATGATCCTAGTTTTTGATGAAATATTTCTCAGAGCCCACTGTGACGTGAGGATGAGGGAAGTCAGCCACGGAGAATCCTGAGTTCCCCCATTGATTTGAGCTCTACGGGGTCAACGAGCTCCTCTCCCTCCTTCCTTCGTTACCTCTTGCTTCCACTAATGGTTTCTCTGCTCAAACACTGGAGGCTGTTGCTGCTTTGCAGGTTTCTGAATATTTCTCTGTCATTTGAGCTGCACCAGTAGGTTTTCACTCAGACCTTGAAGTTCTCCAGTGTGTCATCTCACCAGGCTCATTGATCTTACCCATTCCCTTTCTTTTTCATAGTCTTTCATTGGCAGCCCAAGAAAGTTTTAATCTAATTCCTGAACTCTGGCTTTATCCGACAGAAAGGACTGAGACACCATCCTTTATCCACCTCTGGTGTGGATTTATAGCAAGTTACAAGGAATAAGCAGCATATAAAGAAAGCCAGGTCTGAGTTCAGCCTGGTTCTTGTTTCCTTGCTGATTTGCTCTGATTTAGAGAGCAGAGGAGGGTGAGCAACAAGGACAGCCCAACCATCACCTGCATGAACAAGCGGGAATGTCAGGGTGCAGCTTGAGCAAGACCTGTGGTTCCACACCCCAAACTCAGCCCAGGGAACAGTCCCTGCCTCAGGAAGGTGAGATAACCAGGGAGGAAAGGAGAGCTCATCAGAGTGTACCTTGAAGGTGGAAAACAGAAGCAAAAAGTGGGACAGCTGTGCCCAGGGTAATCTTTTCTAAAGCCACAAGAGCCGTGGGCTGTGCCTTGTCCATCCTCTGTGATGGTTTTCCCCACGGACCCCTCCCATGCTTGGCACTGCTCTGGTCACATGCCGGGGCCACGGCTCCACATTGGCATATGCCCAGGGCAGGTTTCAGTGCCAGGAGGGACCTGGCAGAGAGCTGGGGCCCTTCTCCAAACACATCCAACTGTCTGAGTGAGGGCACCCCTGGAATTGTGCCACAAACCATCTCCTTGGGTGGTGGCGCATCTGGCAGAGAATTACAGAGGGAAACATCTCCTGATACAGGCTGTGGGCTGGGCTTTGAGAAGGGGCTGTTGTGAATCTCCAGGGATTCCAGAAGGAAGCGGAGATGATAATTAATGCCTGGTTCAAAAGCAATTATACCAATTATGTTTTTAATTTAATCTCTGCAAAATTTGGGACTCTCAGAAAATGTAAATAAACAGCTCTAAAAATATTAACATCTCTCCTGTTGAGCATCCTCCCCAGATCCTGGCTAAACGAGCTCATTCCCGGCAGTGCTTGCCTGCCAATCTTGGGCAGAATTTGCAGAGATATGCCTAGAAAATTCCATCAGTCTTGCTCAAGAACTACAGGGCTATCCATGGAAATACATCCCCACAGGGAATAAGTTTCTCCCACTACCCACCACAGGGCCAAGTGACACAGCAATTCACAGCGAACTGTCACCACATTCCAGTGTTCTGCCAGTGCCCTGACTGGGCCAAATTCCTGCTTGTCAGGATAGTGGAAAGTTCTACTTTTCAGTGACCTAAATCCCACCCTGATTCCCGTGCACATTGGTGGGGGAATCTCCTGAAATACCACAGTTTGTCCCTGCTGTTGCTGCAGAATGACTGAGGCGTCTCCCATTTTTCCCCATTTTTTCAAACTGCTACATACGAGAGGTAACGTGTCT
>NW_008238365.1:3614091-3637873 GCF_000691975.1 Corvus brachyrhynchos | reverse complement strand
ATCCCATCCCATCCCATCCCATCCCATCCCATCCCATCCCATCCCACTCTCACGAGCTCCGGGTGCTGTTGTAGGATGCAGTATTGAAGAGATGATCCAAAGTGACCAAAGGCTCTGGAGAACCTGAGACACCTCAGGAGAACTTGGCTTCCCAGGTCTCTCTGCTCTCCGGAATGCAGGACATGGACTTATGGCCATGTGGGTGACTTGGGCTGAATTTGCCTTTTTCTGTATAAAGCTGCTCACCAGAGGGTGGGCAGCCCCTGCACAGCAGCACCAGAGGCATTGAGACTCCTTTTTTCCAGTTCCTTTAGGGTCTTGTCCTGCCACATCCCAACTAACAAACTCTGCTTTCCGTGCGTGCCGCAGGTTCAGCCCGTACGAGTGGTACGACGCCCATCCCTGCAACCCGGGCTCGGACATCGTGGAGAACAACTTCACCCTCTTGAACAGCTTCTGGTTCGGGATGGGAGCGCTGATGCAGCAAGGTAGGGCAGCACCCACCTGCTGTTAGGGTTTTTTAAATTTAAAATTTGTTTTGGCTGCAACCTCCTGGTACCTCCTGGCACCTCCTGGCCCCTGCAGTGCTGAGCACACACCCAGCCTGCTCCAAGGAGGTATGCTGCCTTCATCTCCCTCAGCTGCTTCATTCCCCACATCCCAGAGACTCTGTAGATTCCTATTTCTGTTTATTCAAATCATTTGTTCAGTTTCAGGATCTCTGACGTGGCTCTCTCTGTTCTAAATCAACTTTTCCAGCAGACAGGGTGTTTTGCCCTCTGCTCCATCCCCATTTTTCCCCTCCCCTGGTCATTCTGAGCAGTGTGAGATGCCCTGAAGCTCCCCCAGCCCAGGGCAGAGGTGAGGAGCTGCCCTGGGAGCCTCTGCCCAGCAGCCCTTCAGGAGTGCTGTCAGTGGCACTGGTGAGCCACCATGACAGGGACCTCAAAAACGGGATATGGATGGGATTACATTCCTGTGTGTGAATGGAATAGAGCAATGGAATGAGTAGAATAAATCTGTTCAGAAGACAGCGGGGGGGAGCTGGGGAGCAGCTCCGAATAAGGAACAAAATTCAGCTGTGATCTAATTGCAGAAAATCCAGGAATAGAAATAAGTGGAAAATGTCAAACATTTGTCACACTTTAATTTACCGTGTATCACTGGTTATATCCAGAGAGCAAAAGAAGCACAGCCTTGGCTCAGTGGCAGGCACAGAGCTCCTGCTCCGAGCTCCACTGCCACCGCTGCCGCCTGTAATAGAGATTCCTCCTGGATCTCGGCTGCCCTCATGGACAGTGACAGTTCCCAGCAAGATGGTTTAGCAGGATGAATCATCCCTCTTATCAGATGCTGATAAATGAAAAGAGCTATATTCTTTTTAACTCAATTCTGCATCTAAGAAGAAAAATATTTCAAAGCCAGACTGATGTCACAGCATCCGATGCATCAAAGGGCCGGAGATGGAAGAGGGAAGAAACAGGATCTTGAGAAGAACCAAAGCACCCTCAATATCCAGGACTTCTCTTCCTGGTGTCTCCTTGCTGCACTCTGAAGGGAGCAAAACTACGCCCCATGCTCCGCTTTGATGCCATGCTGCCTAAAATTGCTTTGCAAAGCCCAATCTTTGTTGCACATTCCAGGCTGATAAATCCTCTGAGCACAGCTGTTTCAAACCCAAAGCTCTTGCCTGGCTTTAAAAGGTGTTTTGGGTGATTACAAAAATAGCACAGCCCATTCAGCCCTTCATGTCTGCTCAATAAAAGTCATTCCAGACCCACTACACCTTTTATGCTGTAACATCTCCTGCTTCTCCACTTCTAACTGGCATTCAAAGCCCTGCACCCTGATAGTTCCTTTCTCTCGCTGTTTGATTTTTTTAAAACCTTGTGCATTTGAACACACTCCCCAGAGTGAGTCTTTTGAAAATAATCTGTTTAAAAGCAAAGCCCTTTTTAAATGGCAGAACAAAACACTTATAAAAGTTCATAAATAGCTTGCTATTTAAATCTCATAAAAGCAGCCCAGTTAATTACTTCAGTTTGGATGTTTCCTGTAAATTGGGCACTGTACCCAAGGTCAGTAATCAAGGGAGAGGGTTTTTCTGCAAATGCTACAAAAACCCCACTGATGTCATCGCATGTAAGATGTCTGGATAATTTGCCTCAAAACCAGTTGGCTTTAATTACATAGCTGGAACAGTTTTGATAGCGAAATCTGATCTCATATATATATATATATATATGTATATGAAATGTACATATGGATATATGAAATGGGTCCTTTCCCTCTATTTCCTCTCCCCTCCTTCCCCTCTCCCACCCCAGGCTCGGAGCTGATGCCCAAAGCCCTGTCTACACGGATCATTGGTGGCATATGGTGGTTCTTCACCCTAATTATCATCTCGTCCTACACGGCCAACCTTGCGGCTTTCCTGACGGTGGAGAGGATGGAATCCCCCATCGACTCGGCAGATGACTTGGCAAAGCAGACAAAAATAGAGTATGGAGCAGTGAAGGATGGAGCTACCATGACCTTCTTCAAGGTGAGACCGGGCAGAGGCTTTCTACCTTCTGGGCAGAGATGCAACATGCTGAGGCCATCGGGAGCCAGAACAAAGATCCAAAGACAGACAGCTTCCCAAGCCGCCCCTGCTGCTCCTTCCACACAGCTTCTTTCAGTCTCACATCTTGCCCACTGAGAGTGTCATTTACCTGACTCCCACCAAGGCTAAATTCCCCTTTTCTATTGTTAACTGAGCTCACAGTTACAAAATTAAACTGATTTTACAGTTTTGGAGGCTCTACCCAATATTGGCTCAGTCACCCTAAAACGTAGGACATACCAAAGTGTAGCTTGCATTAAAGTCTTACAGAATAATCTTACATTCCCTAAAGCATCTTCCCAATTTCCACATTTGACCCACCCAGCTCCTTCCTTGCCTCTGCCAGCACAGCCCCATGGAGCCCCCAGAGTGATCCAGCCAGCCTTCAGGGACAGAGGAGAGCCCAAATGAAACCCACAGCTGGACAGATGGTGCAAAGTGCCCTTCCTGACCAGTATCTTGTATAGCTGAAATATCTTTTTTGTCCTTCAGGTATTCATATCAATGTAATCCAGTTTTATTAACCTTTGAGATCCAGGGCAAGGTAACACTACCCGTGCATCACAATCCAATTGCATTAACTTCTTCTATTTAAAGCATAATTAAATTCAGAAGTCAGTCAGATTCCACCGTTGCCTCAAAAATAGAAAGAAACTAAGAGATGTAAAATGACCTTTAAAACCACTACTGGCCTGTAAAAACCCAGCTTAAAAAGAGAGAGAATAAAGGGATAGAAATGAGGGGTGATTAAGGAATTATCACCCTGGCAAGGAAAGAGGCCCCAGGCAGATCCCAGGCTTTGGCTCAGGAATGGGGGCTGGCTCCCCTGCACTTCTGGCTTCTTCCCCCTCTGCCACCCTAATGCAGAAGGACACACATGGGACAAACACAGTTCAGGCTTTACCAAGCAGGTTGTGCCTGCTGCTGCAATATTTGAGCGGGCACGGGGTGATGGCAGCTTGACGAGGCCTTAGCAGTTTAATTGCCAAGACTCATTAAAGGAAATCAATATGCTGGATTTTAATAATAGAGAGAGCATTGTTCCTGTGCAACTTCTCTTGGCTCTGCTCTGGCTGAGAAGCCACTGTCCTCCCTGAATCCTTGTCCTGACTCTGACAGGCAGCAGCAGAGGTTGATAAAGAACCACGGAGGGGTTAGTTTGATCTTTAATGATTCTGGGAATGCCCAGTTGCTGCTGCGGGCCCATTTGCCTCCTGCAGTGGAGCTGGTCCATGCAGTTCTGTCCATGGCACAGCCAGATGCGTGGTGGTATCTTCCAAAGCCATATAAACCTGGAACAGCCAGCAGGGAAAGGCAGGCTATAACTGTGTGCTTTAACTGCGCTTTCCAATATGAATTTTATATGGGAATAAAAGGAAACTATCTCTTTTAACAGTCACCAGGACACAGTATATTTATTGCTTCATATCATTATCCATCAGAATCATACTTCAGGCTTCTAACAGCGTTGGCATGGTTTATTGATGCAGCATATTTTCCTTTTCCTTTTTATTATCATTGTTGTATGGAGATGAATTCTCAGGAATGTCCCTTCTGACAAGTGTTTCCATTACTGGAGCAGTGGGAGCGCCCATGTGGGATGCTCTGTGCACTTGTCCTTCGAGTACAGAGGGACGTGGGAGAGACAGGATTTCTGCCAGCCCCCAGCAAGGTCTTTGTCCTCAACTGGGTAATTCCTGAAGTAGTTTTGGTTCAGCTGCTCTGTCAGTGCCACCTCCATGGGGACACCTGTCACAGCACAGAGCTCCGGGCACCGGGTGTCAGCTGAGGATCCACACTCCCTCAGATGAGTGGCACTGGAGGAACAGCACATGGCTTCCCTCCCCTTCCTCTGCTCTGCTCCAGGGATCACGAGCAGAGACAGCCCACGCCAGCCACGGGTCCTAGAGCACTCCTGGACATCCAGAGCCTGAGCACTCCAGCAGCTCTGAACACGCTGTCACTGCTGGGACAAAAGGCTGATGGCAGCACACAAATGAGGATCTCACCTGCTCCGGGGATTACCTGCTGTACTTGGCCCAAATTACTGCCTGGCTCCTTGTATGGCTGTTCCCCAAAGTCATTCCCCTCATAGCAGGAACACGCTCCTTCATCTCTCTGTGTTAAATCAGCTGCAAACCGCACACACCAACCCTGAGCACACCCGGGCCCTGCAGCCTCTGTCAGTGCCCATCACAGTCCATGCTGGATCCCCCCCAGGAATGCAGGAGGAGAGCACCATCCTGGGAGCTGATCTTAGGGAGCAATGGGCAATGGGAGGAAGATGAAGGCAGATGCCTTTCCATGCTGTTCCATGAGACGGTTCCCAAAGCATTGACCAGTTCGACCTCTGTTCAGGCTGCCCAAGAGCTTGTGCAGAGCTCACCAGGGACACTGCAGAAGGTCCCAATGGAACCAAGACACCTCTGGGACAGCTGCACAACGAGGGATGTTTTTCCCACAAAATTTGGCCCCATGCAGCTGAGCAAACCAGCCATGGCAAATGGGAAGAAGAGAGAGTTTTACGAACCATACTGGCAGATTTGGACTTCATGAAAAGAACTTTTGAGAAGGTGTTTACTCCCTGGCAATGCAGATTGAGTTACAGGAATAAACACAGATCACTCAATTTAGGAACAGCATCTAGAGTTCATTATAACTCGTGCCAGAAATCCTTCCCATCCCACAGAGGATGCTGTCTCTCTGAATGGAAGGCCAGGTCTCACGTGCAGTTTGGAGTCTGGGTGTGAGTGTGCGTATGTGTGTACAGATACTCACTCATACAGAAATGTTAAATCCTCAAGGCTAAGTATCTTCAGTTGGTGGAAATCAATTTATTTTTTCATACAGGATGGAACTGAAAATCTTAAGCCTGAAAGTTCCTTTCGTGCCAATTTGGCTGTTAAAAAAGCGTATATGTCTTGGCAAGGTGCCTCATAGGGGCTCCTCTAAACGATTCCATTAATTGATTTGGGTGACTGGCCCTGCAGAACTGCTTATTAAAGGTGGCTTCTGAGCTGTGACTCTGAAGAATGAACTCGGAGGCGTTCTCAGTGTCGCTGTGATCGCTGCGTTCGGAGGGGCTGGCACTCGGCTTTCACACACACATCTCATTTAGCACTAACACGAGGTGATTAAGATGCAGAGCACAGCAGACCAGATTCTGGTGTTATTTATCCTGAACAAATCAAGGAGAAGCTCCACTCACATGTGTCGGAGGGAGAGATGTGAGCAGGAAAGAGACTCGACCCCCCCGTGTGAGCCATGGCTGCAGCACCAGCCCTTGATAATTAGTAATATCTCCATCAGTCCTAACGTCCCGGAGCTCCTGACACAAGATCTTCTGTGCCAGGAAGAAGCCAGTGTCAGATCATTTATCTTAATGCTTCAGAGCACCCAAGCAGTCCCTCCTCATCTACCTTTGGCAGCAAAGTTGTCACTGAAGGGGACCTGGAGACCCTCTAGAAAATGTGGGGGCACAGGAGGGTCTCTTTATCCACAACAAACTGAGATATGCTTCTTTTAAGAAGCCCATAAAAGTAAATGGGGAATGTCTCAAGAAGAAATTAGCACCCAGCTACAGCACAGCAAATACCAGATCAGACCAGTAACTAACCCCAGCAAGGATCTTTTAAGGTAAACAGTGGTAAAAGCAGGAGTCCAGCAAAATCAAATGCACATACAAATAAAGAACACAGAAAAAAACATCAGCAAAATAAACACAATTTAAGGCATTCTTTATTACTAAATTACGACTAAGATTGTTTTGCTTTTTTCCATGGTGCAGTCCTGGCTGACGACATCCAAATTCCCATCGATAAGCAACGCCTTTGCAGTGTGACCCAAGTATCTGAGAGGAGGACAGGGAGAAATGAACTTTTCCCTCAACTATAAAACATGTTCTTTGGCTTAACTGAGTGTGAGCTGGAGCAGGGACGCTCCTGCCCTTGCTGTTCCTGCGATTTGGGATAGATGACTGACATCACTCTCACAATGACTGACAGCTGCTTCCAGGTTTTTAGCAAACCATCAGCCTGTGAGGGCTGTGCTGGAAATTCCAGCTGGGGAATTTTCCCTTGGAAAAGCAGTGTTCTTATTAGGTTTTAGAGCCTGAGATTGCCCTGACCAGGGCTGTGTGTGAGCTGCACCAATGGCCTGACCTCCCTCCTGGAGGGACCCCCCACCTCATCTTCCCTGCCGGGGTCTTGGCCCTGTGCCCGGATCTCTGTTCCAGCTGTTCATTAGGCACAAATGAGCAGTGACCAGCAGCTCCATTCTCGTGGCCAGCCCTTACCCAGGTGTGCCCCAGCTGGAGGAGTGCTCGACCCCTGGCATGGCCGGAGCTGGGCTCAAAGGAGCACAGCCAGCACTGAGAAATCTGGACTCTTCCTGGCATCCCAAACACAATTAAATCCTTTCAAGCTGGTCAGGAGCAGTGATTTAAGAGAAGAAGAGAAAAGTGGTTTTTCTCTTCCAGGGAACCCTGTCTCATGTAATTTCAGTCGCCTGAAGAGGTCCAGTGCCTCATGCAAGTCCCATTTGCTTCACTAAATGCAGCCTATTGATTTTTTGCCAGTTTATTTTGCTCTCTGCTCTAAACTGGGAGAACACTGATGTTAAAAGCTCTGTGTCAACACCCAGGGAGCATTAAATGCAGAACGAGAAGAAGAGAGAGGGACAGCCAAGGAACCAAGAGGCCTCTGATGTGAACTATATAAATGTTAAACAAGTCCTTATCAGCCAGCCGAGCACACGATTCATTTCAATTACCCATTGTAATGTACAGATATTTAATAATCCTTTTGGAGGCTACATTTCTTGCTGCTCTTTGAGGTTTGATAGATGCCACAAATCTACCTTACAGGCACTGGTCCAGATTTTCAAGCGAGGGAGATTATCCTGCCTCTTGAATGAAGTTTGCTCCGGCACATCCACTGTTGTGCATTCATCAAGTGGATTATAACAAGCATGAGCTTTAATGGAGAAGAAATGAATCCCTGGGTATTTCAGTCAGGAGAAGGGGCCCACAGGGTTAAGGGCAGAGGAACAGCCTTTGTTTGAACAGCACTGCACTACCCAGCTCTGGGGTGATGAGCTTTTGTTTAACTTTTGCTAAACACGCTGGAATAAAGGAGGTGGATGGGCAAAGCATTTGGAATGCGAAGCATTACAAGGGACTTTTAGCTACCTCACCTTTATTTATTATGGTTTTATCAGAAGAACCTATGCTGGCACATTTTGGGTGATACTGAAGAAATGGAGGGGAGCTGTGGCAGCAGCAGTTGGGCTGGGCTGGGGCTCCATCTCCTGCTTTCTCATGGAAGGACAGAGACCAGTAGAGAGATAAACGACGGCTGAAGTCACAGCTCTGCAGCAGCGATTCCCCGTGCAGCGGCTGCTGAGCGGCCGCCCTTATTCCAGGCAAAGCACAGGGACTTATCAGCTCTCTGACTTATCAGCCAGCTCCAGGCTCGCTGAGGAGCACAGTGGAGGAGGAGGTTTGGCTGACTAAGCTGCATCTTATGAAATAAGAAGGCAAAAAGAGATCTAGGAAAAACAAGAAATTGGGCAGAAAAGAAGAACGGTGCATAAAGGAGCCAGCAGCGGTGGAAACACAAGCCTCAATATCCAAGTGCTGTTCCAGAGCCCACTGGAGGAACAGGGCTGGTCTGAGGCAGAAGCACTGACCTACAGGAGCACTGGGACCAGCGAAGGGGCAAGAGGACACTGCTCTGCCTGTCTGGGGAATCCTCCTAAACTAAAGCCAGTTCTGACCAGTAGTCTGGGATCGTGGAAGGTGTCCCTGCCCATGGCAGGAGGTGGAACTGGATGAGCTTTAAGGTCTGTCCCAACCCAAACCATTCTGGGACTCTGTGATTCTGTGACTTTTGTGATAACTGACAGAGACAACTCAGAAGGTGCTCGTAGATAAATGGTACATTTCAAATGTTATGGCAAGACGTAAAATAACCATATTTCTTCTCACTCAACACATTTTTCTAGAAGGAAAAAAACATTCACACAAATAGCAAGCTAGGAAACATACTCCTTCCTTTGCAACAGAATGTCTGCTGATAGTGAAAGAATATCCATGTTTATTTTTAGCCATAAGACAATCTTCTTGAATATCTCTGTGCTTCTGTTTACATGGATGCGTTAAATCTGTTTGGCAGTTGCACATATCTCAGAGGAGACATGTTTCCTTGCCATGCTTGAGGAAAGACAAAAATATCACAGAGTGTAGAGAAAACCATGTCCTCCAAAACCCTCCCTGTTCTCGCTGCATGCAGAAACATTACAGGGTAAACAAATCCTGGTTAGGAAATGAACACATTTAAGCAGAACTAACAATGGCCTGTGAGACAAGGGGGCCTCCAGGGCATTGGGCAGGGTCTCAGTTCCACCTCAGGACCAGAAGCACATGCACAGTGGGATGTTTGCTGCAACCTATGTCTCACTTTATGGCAACATAAATCCAAACAGTGTTGGACAGTGAAGGAAAAGAGGTATTTAAGACAAAGTCAAATTTATGGTTGCTCCATTGTGTGATCTGTTCTCAACTATTATTATTATTTACTGAAAAGATACCAGCTTTCAGCAAATGGATATTCATTCTTATTTTGGGGCTGGGGCATATCATTTTTCCAGAAATCCAAAATTTCCACCTTTGAAAAAATGTGGGCTTTCATGAGCAGCAAACCCACGGCACTGGTTAAAAACAACGAGGAGGGGATCCAGCGAACCCTGACGGCCGATTACGCGCTGCTGATGGAGTCCACCACCATCGAGTACATCACCCAGAGGAACTGCAACCTCACCCAGATCGGGGGGCTCATTGACACCAAAGGCTATGGGATTGGGACACCCATGGGTAAGTGACAGCTCTGCAGGTACCCCGAGGGGGGCCGGTTACCGCAAACACAACAGGGGTGATTAAAATAATCCACTCCCAGTAGCAAAATTCCAAATACCAGACTTTACACTGTCTGCCTGCTGAAGAGAGGTCTGAACTGCTCTGCTTAACACAGACACCTTCCCTACTTGGTGGGATTTTAGTCCCACTTTCCCTCTGTGTATAATGGTGTTCCCATCCCCAGGGTCACCGTACAGGGACAAGATCACCATTGCCATCCTGCAGCTCCAGGAGGAGGACAAGCTCCACGTCATGAAGGAGAAGTGGTGGCGGGGGAACGGCTGCCCTGAGGATGAGAACAAGGAGGCCAGTGCTCTGGGCATCCAGAACATCGGAGGGATCTTCATCGTCCTGGCAGCCGGCCTGGTGCTGTCTGTTTTCGTGGCCATGGTGGAGTTCATCTACAAGCTGCGCAAAACGGCCGAGCGTGAGCAGGTACTGATTCCCTCTGATTCCCTCAGCCCCCTTAGCCCAGCATGCTGACCCCAGAGACAGGCAGGGAAGGGGCAGAGGGATCCAGCCTGGCACCCCTAAAACACCATCCCCAGGGGCTCACTGGTCTGTCCCTCTGACAGCCTCCACTCGGGGGAAAGTCATGTCTGCTCTGATCAGGGTCATCTGCTGCTGCAGCAGCCAGACCAGGACACGTTTGTAGGGTAGTTTAGAGCAAGCTGACAAATAAATCATTAAAATATAGGCAGAAGTCCCTAGGAGGGGCCTTTCTCAGCTGTTACATCCACTTGAAATCACTTGCACCTTCCAGGTGTGACTATACATGCCTTCTCCCCACTCCCATTCAAAGAGCAACGGGTCAGGGCCCACCAGGAAGCCTCACACTGTCTTACCAACTCTTTGCCACACTCTCAGACGCAGCCCATCAGTGGCTGATCTGTTCAGGAAACAACGGAACTGCTTTTATGCTCTTCCTCTTCCGTGGGTGTCCCGATGCAGTAAGTGGAACGTGCATTTGTGTGCATGACCAGAAATCAAAGCGATCTGCCATCACGGCGGACTAGATAGAGAAATGAGAGCTGCCCAGTAGCAGGAGGGTCAGACCCAGCCCCGCCTCCCCCCAGGGATCACATAGAGCCAGAGCTCCAGCAGCTCTGCCCTTGTGCAGGATTTAGCCTGTCAAAGGTACAGCCCTTGCCAAGGTGCCCACGCAGCCCCGCGGTCCCGCAGAGCTCAGCCGATGCCTGAAACAGCCCCAAACCTCATGCTCACCCTCTGCTGAGCCCTTCCAGCCCCCCTGCTCGCAGAGGGGGAGCAGAACATTGCAGCAGTAACAGAGCGCTTTGTCCCCGCTGTCCCCAGCGCTCCTTCTGCAGCGCCGTGGCCGACGAGATCCGGCTGTCGCTCACCTGCCAGCGCCGGGGCAAGCACAAGCCCCAGCCCCCCGTGATGGTGAAGACGGACGCGGTGATCAACATGCACACCTTCAACGACCGACGGCTGCCCGGCAAGGACAACATGACCTGCAACACCGGATTGGCACCTGTGTTTCCCTAGGGAATGGGAGTGGGGGGGTGGGAGGGAAGGAATTGTGGCAGACAAGGCTGGATGCACCCTTAACTAGGGAAGAATGGATTAAAAAACAAGAAAAAAAAAAAAAAAAAGAAAAGAAAAGAAAAAAAAGCCTGGTTTGTTCATTTCAAGAACAAGGCCTTTGCAACCCAGCTGCATCCATCACCGCAGAGGAGCCAGAACTTCCAAGCACGGACAGTAACGTGGGTCTTGGGGCTTTTTGCGCTGGTTTTGTTACTTTTCATTCCTTTTTTTTAATGCTTCGATCCTCCAGGCCTCATGGAGTCCAACCACCACCCAGGAGTCTGATGTTTACACACTGAAAACACGCGGAGGTGAAGCAGAATTGAGCCAACCCTGAGTGGGTGAGGAGGAGCCCCAAGCATGCCTCCATCAGCACGGCAATAAGCAGGAACACTCGGTCAGGTGTCAGCACCTGATCCACACCGACACACACAGCACATTTTGGATACACTGTCCGGGAAAGGAAGAGGCATCTGGGAAGCACTGGGATGGTCAAGGCTGTGCCTGCCCTCAAAGCAGCTCGCGGTGGCCCCTCACCTCGCGGCTGTGCTGGCCGCAGCCATCCGGAGTGGGATGTCCACCTGGGAACATGGTGGCAGAAGGTGACACACGTTCCTCAGCAGATCCAGGGCAGCCGACTGGGAAGGGGGGAGTGAGCCTGAATGGACCCAAGTTCCGGGCCAGGGAGGGCACAGCGTGGCATGCCCAGGACCTTCTGCACCTCCGAGTGACACCACTCACACTCCCCGTGCCAAGCTCCAGCCCAAGCCCAGGGTGACACCGTGATCTCCAGGTCCTCAGCTCCGTCTCTGCTCTTTCTGCAAAGCTCAGTCTATCCTGCAGAGAAGCATGGGAAGCACCCAGGTCCACGGGCTCCAGCAGCAGCAGGAGCAGAGCTGCTTCCAAGAGCCAAAACTACCGATTTCCATGAAATTCAGCACCACTGAAATGCAACTCAAGACTGGGAGGGGACTGTGGGCCTGGTTTAGGACTGAGTGCTGTCCATTGCATCAAGGACCTGAAAGATGGATCTCAGCCTGCGGGGCCAGGGCTGGCCTGGGAGGAGCAGAGCTGCCAGAGCCAAGCCTGGGGTCCCTCCTGCTCTGACCACGAACTGCCATCCCTCAGGCAGCCTGTCCATGGGATTTCAGCAAACACACACTAAAATGTTTTTAGGAAATCCTCCATGAATTGTGTTCTTATTTTCAGGTTGCTTAACCCAGAAGGTTGGTCCTGCAGATGAATTTAGGCAGAATTACCAAAGACCCCTCTGCTGACCTAAAGTAACACTCGAGTAGCGTCCCTCAGCTCCATCCCTGCCAGGGGACCCGCAGGCAGCCAGTGGGACACTGTGGATTCATTCACAAAATTAAACAAATGGAAATTCCTCTGCCCACTGTAACCCAGAGTGTCACAGGTGATGCAAAGGTGCTTAAAAGCTCTGATTTAAACACTGGTGGTGTAGAAAACAGCAGCGCCCTTCCTCTGCAGGGGTAAGAGGGACAGTGACCTGCTGCAGGACCCCAGCTGTGCCCACCTGTGTGGAAGGCAGGCGGGGCAGGGATGGACCAGCCAGTGCCCAAGCTCTGCACCCAGAGCCTTGCTCTGTGCCATGGCTGCAGCGGGTGCTGTGGCCACTGCAGGAACCGGCCGCTGAACTGACCCCGTTTGCCCTCCCAAGCAGCACGGCCATTCTGGAAAGTTTCTCCTCGCCCCAAGGAACAAACCCATCTGTAGCTGATTTTGGATTTTTCCCCACCTGTTCCTCTCCATGCTCAGTCAGGAAGGTTGTCTCGAGCTGAGCAGAATTAGTAAATTAGCTCGAGGGGGAAGAGCTGCTCCCCCACCCCATCATGGAACACAGTTTGTCCCTATTTTGCTTTTCCATGATGTAAAGAAACAACAGAGTGACTCCAAACAAAACCAGGTGATTTGTCATACTTTGACTAAAGTAAAGATATGCAAAGAATTTACATTCATTTCCACCTTTTCACAAAAACCATGAAAAATTAGGCATGAAAGCTGCCAATGCAATGGGTATCAGATTCTTAATAGTTTGCTGCCCAAGTACCTTGAGCAGAGGACAGACTGAAGTGTGGGGCAGCTTCCAAAAGCTAATGACATGCTTTCTGTACTCCTCTGCAAATTGTTAGGCTTGTCAGAGTAGTAGATTTTACATTTTCCTTGTGAATTTCTAAGCTCTAAAAAAAAGCAGAGATGAAAACAAAACCTGAAACTGGCTTTAAATGTCCAGAGAGTAAAATACCACAGAAATCAGCATTCGTTTTGCTTCTTCGCAGATTTTTAAAAAATAAATAAATACTGTAAATACCACAAACCCCATTTATTTATTGACACCAGCCTGATTTGATTTTACTCACAAATGTGACAGGTGAGCATCTGGAATTACTGGTGTACTGCCAGCCAGATCAAACCCTGCAGATGAACCCTTTCCTTCCGTCCCTACACTCCTAAATCAGCCACGAACTGCAGCCAAATTCCTGCATCTACATTATGGCTTTGTGTTGAAGTTTTGATCCTTGAAACACTTGACATTCAATAAGGGAACGTTCTGCAGCGCCCAAAACAATGCAGAGGAGCTGCTGGGACCCCAGCCCGGCACAGACCCTTCCCCCTGGCCCCCGCTCACTGTGACCTGAGGGAACGTGGACGATCTCAGCCCTCAGCCTTCCTGCGGGACCCGGGGGCAGCTCACCCAGGAGAGCTCCCGGAGCCTCTCCCGTGCCTCCGTGTGTGCTCCTGGTCCTGGAGCCCAAAGCCATGTGTGTTCATCCCAGAGGAGGAGCAGCGAGCCCCACGCCTCACAACTATGTGCTGGGAGAATTGGGAAGGGACAGACCCCATGACAAAGCCTCGAAGCCTTCTGTGAGCGTCCGTGACCTGGTTGGGACTAGCGACAACTCACGTCTGAAATCATCCGACTTCCAACGCTGTTTAACTTGGTTCCTTTCTTCACTTAGGCAGAGGGACTGGAAAACTGAGGAGGAAATACAGAAAAAGCAGGTTTGGGTTATTAAATTGTATCTAAACTGTTGTCACCTTGGCTCACCGTCCCCTTATCACTTGCTTTTTCCCTTCAACTCTCCTGTGAGACAGAGCAGGGACATCCAGCAGCTTCCCTGGGGTGGATTTTCTGTTTGGAGTCAACCAACAGCATGTGTCAGGTCTGATGTCGAGGGGACAAACCCACAGAGAGACAGAATATGCAAAGAGGAACCAGCTCCAGCTCTGGGCACCCACTGCTCCACCTCGGTGGTGGCTGCTGGGAGCAGGATTCAGCCGGGTGCTGGCACAGAGGCTCTCTGGGGGGGTCACAGCAAAGGGACATCGTGGATCCTGGTGGCTTCACCCAGTGTTTACCCCAGCACCCAGTGACCGTGGGGCACGACAGTCCACAGAGTGCTCGGGGCTGGCAGGGCAGGAGAATTCCCAGGCATTGGCATCATGAGCCCTCTGCTCTGTACCTTACTTTGACATGTTTCTCAAAAAAAGAAAAAGACAAAAAAAAAAAAAAAGAACAAACAACAAAACAGAAAAGAGTGGGAAAAAGGAAAAAATAGTCTCCGTGACATTCAGGGGATTTTCCTTTGTGGACATGCAGAATTTCTATGAATATAGTTTTTTGTAAACATTTTGTAACAATTTTGGTTTCATAGTAACTGTGTTACTTGCTGATCATTCTAGGCTGATGTAAATACAATTTCCAAAAAATAAAAAAAAAAAAAGAAAAAGTTCTGATTATTTTCCTTTTTAAGACACTGTGATATATCAAAGTGCACAGTTTGCTGTATGAAGTAATATGGTTTTAAATTTTAAATAAATAATTTCTAGAAAATAATGACGTTTATGCCTGTTTATACTCAATATCTTCCCTTTTGCTTAGATTCTATCCTAAACTCTCATTGTTTAACGACATCCCAGCTTTTTCAGTCACAAAGCTGGTGATGATAAAACCAGTTCCCAACTGAACCCAAACACCTGGGAATTGCTGCTGGTGCTGCTCACCAAGGGGGTTGTGGCACGTTTGGGGTGGTGGTCATGGTCTCAAGCACAACATATAGAGGGGAAGGGGAGGTAGAATTTTGGCCAGAGAGATGGAAGAGACAATGAGGCTCAGACAGTGCAGCTCTCCTTGCCCTCACACACCTCCCACAGTTTGATATCAGACAGGTAATTAAGCCTGGATATTCCATGAAGAGCTATCCACAGGAGCTCTCTCCCACCGTGGTTTGCCTGGAGGCTTCCTGAGCTTTTCATCACAGAGAGGTGCCGGAGCCTGAGAGCCCCGACAAGGCCATCGGGTTCATAAAAGCTCTGTTTGCCTCTTCCCTTCCATGTAAGTCAAGAATCTTATTAGCCCGATAAAAGCTGAGAGCACCCTAAAGGCCAGCGTTTATTAGTCTGAAATCTTTATGACTCTGCTTTATTATATCAAGGCAGGGAGTTCTGCAGTTTCTGGGATGGGAGCAGTGAGTGTGGTCGGAGCTGTGCCCTTCCAGCAGCGATAAAACAAACCCCAAAAGTGGAGGCAGAGCCCCAGGGGTGGCTCTGGGCTTCAGTGGCACAGCCCACCCTGCACACTGGGAAATAAAGAAAATTCCTTCCCATTTTAATTATTTTTAAGGGTCACCCTCAAAAGTCTTTCACATCTCTATTCACTTGAGCCCCCAGAAAACCAAAGCTTTGACGCTGGCGCCAAGGGGGGATCGGCAGAGCTGAGCCCAGCCTCACTTTTATGCTCTGAACCCTGATCAATATGCAGAGAACATGGCAAAAAGAAGAAGGAAAAAAGGCAAAAGCAACGGATGCCTTTGCAAAGCTGCTTCTGCATCACTTAGCATGAGAGACCTTCTCTGGGAACAAAATCCCTTCCCACGTGCCAAGGGAACGGCCGCTCCCAGCTGCTGAGGACAGCAGGGGCAGGATGGGGCAGCGCCGGCTGACCCTGCGTGACAAACCTCCGGCTGCGCCAGGAATACCAGGAATTGTCAACATAAATCGTTATCAGCAATAACGCGAGGCAGCAATTAACCTTGTCAGTCAGCAGCTCACCCTTTACTGGCTGGGACCCACCGCCTCTAAGCTGCCAATCACCTCCGAATGAATAATGAATGAGACAACAGATTTCACTCATAAAACAGCAGTTTGGTTCCCTTTGAGCACCAATTAATCCCTCTGGGCAAAATATGGAGAAAATCAGGAAATGGTGAGAGGCATCTTCCCACCCTCCCACCTCCCAATCCCAGCCAGGCACCTTCAGACATTTTAGATTTTCAGCTCAGCAGAGAACAATTTTTAACCCAGATTTCATCCAGCAAAATCGCATTTCAAAGCGGTAATTGTACATCTGCGAGTAGGTGCTCTCCTGACCCTGGATGCCAGTGCTGTGATGCATCCCTGTGCCCCCTCGCAGGGACAGGCAGCTGACACTGGCCACCATGTCCACGAAGTCTTGCTCTCTACGAACACCAACTCTTTCCTTCTCCCCAAAACAAACCAGACAAAGTCTCTGCCACTCAGGGAGGACTCAGGCAAGTTTGGACCTGAATGTTTTCACAGGTAAAATACACCTGATTTCCTTAATGGAAATTTGGGGATGGAACAGAGGGAATGATGGCAGCAGGAAATCCTTTATCTCCTCTGGTGCCTGCCAGAGTGGGTTGGGCAGGACAGTCCCTGCACGGTACAAGAACTGTGTTTGCAACACTAAGACAGGGTCCAAACAACCATGGAAACAGGGAGCAGCACCTGCATGTAATAACTTTCCATTTAATAACACTGTTGTCTGTCCGGCATCAGGAGCCTTTCAGGATATTCCTGAGATTTCCACAAGTGGCATTATCTCATCCCAACCTAGCTTACTGAGCATGACAGGTTGATCCCAGTTCATGCCACCTGCATCTCCAGCTCCACAGATGAGAAATTGAAGTGACTTGCAGCACAACCAGGAGCTGGGGAGCCTCCTCCAGAGACCCCTCCATTATTCCCCTTTCCAGGGGGAACAAAATGGGAACAGGGTCAGCTGAGGCCTGCAGAACCAGGGGGTGATGCCAGTGAGAAGTGGAGCCCAGCAGAAAGGTGAATAGCACAAAAAGAAACCTGCCCTGAGCCTCCAGACACACAGCCTGGATCCAAACTGGATTGTGACATTTGGAAGAATTTGGTGACATTTCCCTTCAAGAATTTCTGTGCAACTTCTGCATCTGATGTTTTCCACCAGAAACTGAAATATCCCACCAACCATAGGACTGGAGTTGTGCACTAACATTATGCTTATAACTAGAAAAAACAGAGCCTCTGGCTTAGAGAGCTGTGCTCAGGTGAACAGGGAAAGAAAGAAAGCAGAAAACACCAAAAAAAAATGAAAGACATTGTCCTACACAGAAGGGCAAGGAAAGGGAGGAGAGCAGGAGTCTGGCCCATCAGCAGAAGGGCCACATCAGCTCAGGACTGCACTGGGAAGACCCTAGGGAGGCAGCTGCGCTGGGTGACAGGGACAGGCTCTGTGCGGGCTCTGCACGCCCCCGGAGCTGCTCCTCTGCCAGAGCTGGGCAGCACCGGCAGCTGCAGACACGTGCCCTGGCTTTCCTTGGTAACTCCAGACAATAAGAGCATTAAAAACCTAAAAGTGTGTCATCCTGCCCCAAACCAAGAACTGCCTTCTTGTCACAGCCGCCGTGGTGCCCAAGAACTGCTCGTGGGGAGATGGGGCACAGGAGAGCAGCAGGGATGGGTCTGGACCAGAGCAGGATCAGGCCCCGGTGCTGGAGGGAGTGGCAGGAGCAGCTCCGCTGGAGGTGTTGGTGCTCAGGGACATTTCAGAGCTGAGAGTGCTGAGCAATCTGCAGGGGCAGACAAGGTGCTGACACCTTTTATTTTAAGTAGTATCGATGGTGCTATTTAGCACACTCTGAGCACGCTGAAAGCATCAGCTTAGTAAACAAGAACTCTTTTGGCAGCGGTGAGGTAACATATGGGCTCTGGATATAATGTGCCTTGAAATGACTGTCGTAAATTAGCGAAGTGACTGTGACACAGGTAACACCTCGGAGCCCAGAGACTGCACGGGTTGAGAGGAGGAGCAGGTCTGGAGAGGTGTTTTTTCATGGGCTTGAATGGGAGGCAGGAGGAACCAGAGCACGGTCCCCAGCAGAAGGGAAAAGGGCACCATTAGAGGAGGGAAGGGGGCACACAGCAGAGCACAGCGTTGGAGAATCACTGCGGAAAATACAAAAACATGCTGCAGAAAGATTTCAGGCACAGACCGTTCCAGTCTCTCAGGCTTTTTACCCTTCAGCACTAGGTGTCTTATTTTCATCCTCCCCTGCTGCCCAGAATCTCTCTGCCTGTTCTCCATGCATGCTGTGTGCTCACATAATAGCTTTTTTTTCCATTAATGTGTTTATCTTGCTCCCTGTGCTTTGTTGGATGCACCATTCGCTGCTTCTTTATAGCAAAGTACCCAGTACCTCGGGAGCCAGTTTTGCTCGGGGAACTTGAGGCTGGTACAGACACTGTGTCACTGCAGGGTCTTGATGAACCATGGAGATTGGCACCATTTTTACAATTCCCATAGGACAGCACAAGGAATGGTGGATCCCAGCACCCCAGGGCCTACAGCCCACACCACCCCACCTCTGGAAGGTTGACCTGCCTGGGAGCGCTCACCTGTCCCCTCTCAGGACCTGAAACAGGCATGCCCTGAGCCAGGAAAAAGCCAAATGCTTTCATTTGAACAAAGGGAAAAGTTTTCAGTTGGAGATGTTGTGGAAAGGGAATGAGGTTTATTCCGAGTACTTCAGGAATACTGCTCTCCCTTTCGGTGGCCTTGCTAAAACAGCTCAGAGAGACATAATTGAAGTGTTTAAGAAGCATCTGTCATTATTAAAACAAAGTTGCTTTGCAATTTTACTATTTCACTGCAGTTTCATTATCTCATGCAAATGAGCTGCTCTTCCCCTCTGTGGCGGGGCTGGAGGGAGAGGAGCCCCAGTGAGGGAATTTATTACCAGTTCTCACTCTTGAGATTATCAATTGCAAATGAAGGAGCATAAATACGTCTTCTTTAGCTGCTTATGCCACATTAAGGAATGTGCTCCAAGCTAATGGCTTTGCCACTCTTGTTTCAGACAGGAGCAGAGCATGGGAACGCACGACTCCTTTGCTTCACAGCAGCATTAGAGAGGCTGGAGGAGCCAGGGCTTGCTCAGCAGGTTGTTACTACAACACTAATCCCAATCCATCCTGCAGGTCATGCAGCTACCATAGGTAATACAACTGGGATAGTTTGTCTTCTAGCAAGAATTCCGGTCCCTGATGATCAGCAACATAACCACCCCTCCACCCCTGCTCACACTTCAGGCTTCACAGTCTGTCCATACACACGTCTAATTTCCAGTTTCCCTTGCTGTCCCGCTACTTTCATGGCTCAGAACTCACCTTGTCTCTACCCCAAACCTCCCTGAAGCTGCCCCTGGCTGCTCCTGCATGGGGAGAGACTCCCAAGCCCACAGAGTGAGCCCGTGGGGAGCTCCTGTGGCTGGAGCAGAGAGAGGCCCTGCTCCCCTCCCGGCTGGAAATCCAGTGGGAACATGAGCAGGGTCCCTGTGTCTGTGGGGCTGGCAGAGTCCAGCAGCTCTGGCCAGGGCTCCTCAGATACCCAAGCCCCAGGAACCATCACCCAGCCTGCTACTGGGCTGAGCAACCCTGGGGAAGCTGGAACCAAGAGGTGTGGCTGCTGCAGTCTTTCCCCCACACAGAGCTGGGGAGCACCAATTACCCACATTTTGGATCCCTCCCCAGCACCAGGACTGGGCTCGGGTACAACATGGCTTAACCACCACCTACACTCACACCTACAAACCACAGCCACCACTTGTCATCCACCTCTCCAGCCTCACCCTGGAGATCCAGGTGGGGAACAGCCTCTGAGGTGCTTCACAAACCATTACAGGTGCTCCTGCTCCTGTCACCACAGCTCTGGCAGTGCCTGACTCCAGCAATGCCCATGGAACACCAGCAAAGAGGCAATTACTGAGTGGCCTGGCACAGACGTGCAGCAGAACACTGTCACCAATGGGTGCTTGGCCAGGCTGCCACTGCCCGGGACCCCCAGACACTAAGGGGGTGCCAGGCTGTCCTTGTCCCCAGCATTGCTGTGGGGTTCCTCCACGTGCACAGGTCTACACCAATTCTGGAATTACATTTTCTTCAGAGCATTTCTACCAGAGAGAAATAGTAGCTGATCCTGTGCAGTCCAAAGCTGGCAGGCTGCACGCAGCCATCCATCAGGAGTGGGTAATTGATGCTATCAAGGGCCAGTTTATTCCAATCCATGCAGCACTCGGCACATCGGCATTCACCGCAGCCCGCTCCCCTGCCAGAGGGTGAGAAAACGTTATTATCTAGACAAACCCCTAATTCCAACAAATTCGATTACCCAGGCAAATGAAAATAACACAAACAAAACCGTCTGAGGTTCTGAGGGCTGAGTCACTTGTTTGTGGGCTCAGTTTTTCATTTCCAAGAGGATTTACAGCATACCGTGGTCTGCAGTAGGGGCAGTTTGGACAGAGCAGCCTCTGGCACCGGCTCACCCAAACACAAGCCCTAATTATCCCAAAGCCTGTGCTCCAAATGCTCCTCGGAGGACCTGGCCCTTCCAGACCGGCTGCACAAGGCTTTTCCTCTCACTCTCATCTCCTCCAGCTCAGCTGCAATTCAGGGCTGTTCTGCATGTCCAAGTGCTCCAGCTGGGACCTAAGGAACTATTAAAATGATAGTGAATGTTAAATACAAGATTTGGAAACCTTTTGAGTTTATTCTTACTCCTTTGAGGCTTTTTTCCCAGGAGATGCTGATCACTAGAAAGGCCCTGTAAACAAGTGCAATCCTGAATGTTTTCCATCACAGTGTGATTGAGGTGAATGCTGCAGAACAGTCTCAGAAAATAAAGGTGAAATTTTTATTCCCCTGCAAATTGAGGTCTGATGAGACAGTCTGGACTAGCTCACCGATGGGCACAGGCTAGGCGACTTCTGTAGGCAAGGACAAGAACTGAAATTTCAATTTTCACACTCAAGCAAGCAGTCAGGGCACTCCTATGAATTGAGCTCCTGAGCAAGGATGATGGATGAAGTAAACAACAGAGCTGCGTGGAAAGGGCAATGTTCTTGCTTGGGGGGAATAATTTTCATTACAAACCCTGCAAAGAAAATTTCAAAACAATCTCAAATTGTTTAGATTTTCTCCAAATGTAGTAGTGAGAGAAGTGCCACTTTCACTGGCAGGGCTGCGGGGAGCCACACACCCACAGCTCAGCCTCCCAACACAATCTCCTATCCCAAAAAGACACAGGAGTTGAGCAACCCTCTTCCCTGCCAGCCAGCCAGGGCCCGGCACACTGCCCTTGCCCTCTGGCTTTCCCTGCACTCGCCAGTTCCATCTCCCCAGGCCTCCTGTCTGAGCTCCTGCAATCGCAGCTATCAATCCCAGCCACCGGGGCTCCCAGCCTTTAAGCAGGATCATCTGGAAACGCCCAGTTTATGTTCCACACTGGGATATGTACAGAGTCCCTCCTGGGCCAGTGGCAGTGCTCTAATGAGCCCACCAATAAACCAGAGCAGCTGCTCTGAAAGGATTCAGCTGTTCCAAGATGGAAAAGTCCATTAAGTTTATTGCATGAAATGCTGGACAGGGTTTAGATGGAGAATCGCTGCCAGATTATATAAACTCCCAAAGACCTGCCAAATGCAGGAAGTGGAGGCAGGAGGGAGTTTCAAACCATCATTACCCCCGGAGGGAAGGGAACATCCTTTTATCTCCAGTTGCTACCAAGAAGCAACAAGTTTGATGAGATTTGTGGAGCCAGTGCTGCTATTCTTTCGCTGGGTTAGAAGAATGGAGCTTTGAGGGGAGAAGGGCTGGAGTAAAGACTTCTTAAAAGGTCACCCATGTGGGCAAAGGGACCTCAGAGAGCAGCCTCACAGGGACCATGGCTCAGAGGCAAATACGGAAATTGGAGTTAATTTGCCATATGACATGAAAATACATGAAGTAAAGCAGGACTAGAAAACCAACATGCAGTTACCTTGTCCCACTGGGATATCAATAAATTACTGTCTCCTTTGGTAACTGGGAAGTTTGAAATATAACTGGGAAGTTAGATATAACAAGCCACACAAAAGGCTTAAATGTTCTCAAGGCGTTGATGAAGGAAAGTTCTACTTCATCTGTTCATAAACATGAGAAACCATACAGAGGATTAATTAGCAGCAATTAGCAATTAATGAGTTCCTCTGTTAATGCTTCAGGAAAGGAACATGTGTGTTTAAAGGATCTCAGCCCATGACTGGGTTGGAGTGGAACAGCCCAAACCACTATCCCAGGAATAATTCCCACGATCTGCATCAATGCCTCAATCCTTCAGGAGACCAGTGAGCAGGAGACACACTGAGAGATGCTTGGTTAACTCAAAAACAAGTGGAAAACTCAGTGGGAAAGCTGATGCACATTCCAAGCTCAGAGACAGCGCCCAGCACAGAGCTGACCCAGCAGCGGGGAGCACCCAAACATCCCCAAAATGGATCTGGCCAGGACCAGGAGCCCAGCCTGCACTGGACCATGTCTGCTCACACCTCCAGCCTCCCCAGCCTCACCGAGGCACAGGTGGCAAATCCTAGAGACCACCTGCTCCCTGAAATCTGGCATCCCAGGGAACAGGGAGCAGTGAGTCAAGGGAGCACTTGGGGCAAGGAGCCTTGGGAGGAAGAGGAGGAGGAGGAGGAAGAGTGTAAAAAGGAGGAGAGTGAGGAGGAGGTTGTTCCAGCCACTGAGGCACATCATCCATCTGCAGGAACAGACGAGCAGCTCTGCAGGACTGCCAGGATGCCGAGAGGAGCTCTGCAGGACTGCCGAGATGCCGAGGTGCTGCAGGCATCCGAAGGCGCGGCACCGGCAACGGAACAGCAGCTGCAGGGAGGTACCTGAGCACAAGACTCGGCTGCCCCAGCAGCTGCTCGATGATGGCAGAAAGGCAGGAATAAAGGAAAAAAACTTAAAACGCCTCAAAGAAGTCCTATTTTTAGGAAAAGCTGAGCACTTGCCCTTGGAGCTGCCTTTGGAGCTGCCTGCCTGGCGATGCTGGTGGCTGGGCACTCAGACCACCGGGTGTTTCAGCTCCAGAGCAGCCCGTCCTGTGCTGGGAAACCCGCCCTGCACCGGCAGCTCCAGCTCCAGCACCACTGCAGGAAGGAGCCGGGTGTTTTCAGCAACTACTTTTTATAACTAGCAAGATTCATCCATGGGGTAAAGATTCCCATCAAAACTAATAAATAAAAATCAAGCCTACATCTTATAAAAAAATCCTTTTCTTTCCACTCTGGGCCTGTAAATTCCCACAAAGCTGAGAAAAGAGACAGCAATTTTTAAACGCTGCTCTGGCAATAAAATCCTGATCTCTCGCAAATGGAATTCGGAACACACAACATGGGGCTATACATTATCCTGCCCAAAAACTCCCTCAGGGGAAATGAGGTTATCAAAATTTGGAGAACCTAATGCAAACGCTGATCCTTCTCCAGTGCAAATGAACACCATGGCAGGTATTGGAATGGTATTTTCCTCTGCTGCAAGGAGGTTGGTTGGAATTTGAACTTGGTGAAATAGCCCCATCGCCTCTGATTTTTCATTCCTGC
>NW_008238365.1:3598515-3614068 GCF_000691975.1 Corvus brachyrhynchos | reverse complement strand
TCCTGCTGCAGGTGCTCTGCAGCACTCAGCATTTATTTATGGAAAGGTTCTTTCCGTGCCGTGCTGCCCTCCCCATTACAATACAAATTACTGCAGAGTTCATGGGCAAGGTTCACAGAAACACTCGACTTAAATTTGAAAATAATTCATAATACTGCAGGGGATTGGGAAGGATAATCCAAAACCTGAAAACTTGCAAATGAAATTCCCTCTCAAGGGGGGCTGTGTTTTCAGGAACACGGCAGGGAGGGCATGTGGCAGCGTGGGGATGTCCTGGATCCGTATCCAATGGAGGATGAGCTGGCATCGCATGGGCAGGATGCTCTCAAGAGCCACAGCCAGTCCACTGCAAAACAACACTGCAAAGCAACAATTTCATATATTTTAGAATTTAGAATTTAGAATTATGCTTCTTCTGCAAGTTCTTATTGGGTTTCCCACTGGAGGCTGACCTTGGTCTGACCAGAGTCTCTCCAGAGGACACCCGAACCCTGTCACGTACCATCACTCCTGCCTCTGCCCATGCAGCCGCTGACCCCCCACATTTCCATGTCTCCAGTGGCTGCTGGGACCACATCAGGACCATCCTCATCCAGCTGTATTTTCAATCAGGGTCTGTTTTGCTTCTCCCTGCTCAGATGTCTGCTGCAAATGCCAGTCTCTCTCCAGGGTGCCACAGCAGACTGACACAACGCTGGAGTATTTCTTTTCATCAGCCGAGACAGGATTTTACCACATTCAGCAAGAGGAAACTTGGAGAAACAAAACTAAATGAGCAGAAGCCGAGCTGTAATTCGAGAAGGAGGTTTCACCTCACTACGCAGCCAGGTGCACCCAGGGTTTCACTGACAGGGGCTGCTGGATTTGCACTAAATCACTGAGCTCTGCTTTCTGCAAAGGGAAAGACCCAGCAATCAGAGGTGCTTATTCTCAGATAATTGTCGTGGAAATCATCAGTTATAAGACACTCAAATGATTTTTCTTTTTCCACTAAAAAATGCTGAGGAGAAAATTTGAGAACGCTGGAAACACTAGAAAAATGAAAAAGAATGAAAAATACTTACCAAAGGAAATTGTTAAATCCTTGTGTTCTGCAGCAAAAGGAGATGCAAGAATTGTCTGATATGACATTTCTAGACTGAAACATTATCAGGATGTTTCCCAGGCTCAAAGACTGATTTCAGCATTAAGCTGGTCTGGATTTAATCAGAGAAAGCTGAGAAACCTCCGTAAATGGGTTCCATGTAACCAAAAGGGTTCAGTAACTCCTCCACCCCCAGGAACGACTTATTTTGTAGATTGACTTGTCAACAGTTTGTAACCCAACCAAAAACCTGGAGAGTATTTACACAGCTTCCCTTCCCCAGAATCTCGTGAAAGAGATTTTATAGACATACTAAATATCCACTTTAAATTATTATGAAGTGCAGTAAAGCACCCAAAACTATCAGTCACCAGTGGGAAATGAACTAAATTAAAGCTGGTTATGATTTACAGTCCAAGTTCCTGTCCAGCTGTTTAGGGTTTGTTGTATACCAAAATTAACTGTGGAGGAAAGCCAAATTTCAGGTGTAAGAGAAGGAATACCAGTAGCACCCGATTCCTTGAGCAACAGAAACAGCACAGAGGAGTCCCCATGGTAGTGCCAGGAGAAAAAAATGCAGATGAGAGAGGGTTTTAAGGATCCTGGTTAAAAGCCAGTCCATTCCTAAACTTTTCTTGAATTTATTTTAGCCAGGAAACATACACAGATTTTTTTAGGAGCCCCATGGAAACACTCATGAAAATCTGTGTTCCAGAAGAAATTAATAGCAAATTACATTTGTCAGGTTTTACTTCTTCTTGTTCACAATTAACGAGGCCTCATGTTAGCCCTAAAATGTGGAATGATTTCTTCTGAGATCTCATGAGACACATGAGACTTTCGGAATATCAATCCAATTCATGCCTTCCTGAGACTTTAAATTAATCACACTGATTACAGCTTTATTTACTCACCGAGGCCTGCTTAGTCTCTCCTTTGTTGCTGTAAAAAGCTTGTTACTCTCTTTAATTGAGCTGCTTTAGTAAACCACGAGCATTCACACTAATTATTTTCCTTGATGAGAGTGGAGTTCCTAATTACTAAAGCTCCCCGAAATCTGTCATCTGGCAAGGAACATTACAGTGGAACGTGGGACAGTTCTGGGGTAGGAGACACGGAGCAGATGGTGGAGATGGGAATGAGGAGCCGGCCCAGAGCCGCAAGAAACCAAGAACAAGAACTCCACCAAACCTGTTCTGCATTTCCAGAATACACAAATGTGAATGTTACTATATTTATAGTCTTCAAATGAAAGATTAATTTGATAAAGTGTTTCATGTGGATCAAAATTATTTAATCGCTCACGTTGCTTTGTTGAAGACATTTGCCTTTTAAATTTAAATTTAGAGTAAAAACTTTTTCAATTAACATTTTTTATTTCAGTGAGATACTTTTGAGCTTATATCTCGCAATCCAATTCTAATGCAGCATTAAAAGAAAAGTCAGAAACATTTGTTTTAACTAACAGAAACTAAAGTGCCATTTGGTCAAAAAGTCTGGGTTGTCATTTGGGCTAGAAATAAGTGGTTTAAGTGGAGCATTCCAAGTGGATACACATAGTTTTTAAGTTCAACCAGTAAAATATAAACACTTATTTGCATGAAAATAATTGTATTAAAAACAGAATAAACAGGAATCTGTTTCTTGCTGAACATCCCACAGCCCAAGAAGGAGGTAGTGGACAGACAGAAGGACATCACGAAGAAGCCTGGGCGTGGAACTCTCATCAATCCGGAGGCACAAAAAAACTCCCCGGTTGTTTGCAATTCAAACCGGTAACAATTAAATCCAGGGGGCAGAGGGAAGGTGCACTGGGGCCTGAAATGACAGCGATACAGGCAGGGCGAGAGTTAGGAGCACGGGGAGCTCCTGGATTTCTCATCCAGGTACAGACTCAGCCCAGTCTTGTTTAACTCAGGAGAACAGGCAAGTTCCCAGTTTGCAGCGACTCCGACGCACTGTCAGGAGCTGTAAATACGTTGTACTTGCTTGTTCCCATTATTTGTGTGTTTATTCTTCTTCCTGGCAGTTCCACGGGGTTGGGGTCAGTCAGAGTGCTGTAAGTGCTTGGTGAATGGGATAAAACAGCTTCTGTCGCTAGTCACATGCATAAAATACCAATATCTCATCTTTAGCTGAACACATTACCCAGGTCTCTTGCAGAATGGATCTGCTAACCAGATTAGATGCCATTTGAAATCTCCGGAGAGCACTCCTAAATACATTACAGGATTTGCATAACAACAGCCAGTTTAAGTAGCACATAGAAGGAACAGATGATGATCCACAAAACAAATATGCATGTCTGAAATCTCCCTGCTCGCTGGTATTCATCCTGCACAGCATCACCCTCAGTGCGTATTCATCCTGCACAACACCATCCCACATCCCAGCAAGCCAACAGCATCCTCTGACTTCATCTCAGTGGTGCAACAATAACCTTAAATAATGTCTCTTCCAGATTAATCAGCAGGGATGGGAGCCCACACCTCCTCTCCACAGCCCAGGCTGACACCACAAGCATGTGCAGTGTTTGGTGATGGACAAGGAGGTGGGACCCATCAGCATGACACACTGCCCTGTGCTGATGGAGAGGGCAGGGGTGCAGACAGCAGCAGAACAGCACAGCTGGTGGGTGACTCTGAAGAGCTGATGCCTTTGGATGATCCTAGGACAGTTGACGTGATCAGGCTGTAACAGCCTGGAGATTCAGGAGGAACTCACTATGCCCTGTGCAAGAAACACAGAGAAGTGTCAGGGTTTCCATCAGCTCTGGTCCATTCTGCATCTTCTCTGTGTTGAATGTTTTTAAAAGACTTACGGAAGGTTCATTTTGTTGGTTCAGAGAAAGCCGTGATCCCCTGACAGTCACTTAAATAAACCTTATGTTGGTTCTGGAGGCACACACTGAGCTGCCACGAGCGTTGTGCCATGGACAAGTGCCAGGGTGCAGAAGGTCCCGAGCCAGCAGCAGGTCCCAGCACAGAGCAGCGGGTGAGCAGCAGATCTGGGCATAGGCACAGCTGGAAAATGCCTGGGGAAACAAGGGTCAGGCATGAGACAGGGGCCCCAGAGCAGCTGCACGGGTGTGCCAGGCTGAGAATGAGCAGAATTTGAACAGAGCTGGGGAAAGTGCCCCAGATTTTATCTGGCTGTCGCTCAGTTCCACAAACACTGCAATTATCTCCTCATCCAAAGGTACAGTCTTCTTTTCAAGGATAATGTACTGGAAAATACAGTTTCACTGTGACAAATGACCATTTGCATGCAATTACACATCTGCCCCTTTCCAGATGTGGCTGGAAAATTATACACTCAGCTCGGGGACACAGCTGGGTGCCGTCTCCAGCCCCACGTCCTCCAGGACTAACGAGAGCTGTGAAGAGTGAGGCTTTGATAGCTCAGCACATCCCACAAAGAGGCTCAGGTCATGCCTACAGCCGAGAACATGTAAATGAGACGACTCCCGTTTCAGTACACGGCTGCCTAAGTGGAGAGTTGCTATTTTGGGTAGACCCAGAGGAGTCCCTGGTGTATTGAGAGCTTTAAGAGGACTGTCGTGACGGGCAGTTCTAACGAAGCCTCATCTGCAGAGCTCTTTACACAGATGTTTCACCAGCACAGAGAGCTGCAGGCTCCACATCAGGACCTTCTGATGGATCCAGGCCCAATTATCTGCCAAATGTTCTTCAGCTTTCCTCTGACTAGCACTAATGGACCCACTTACAGCTACGCATAAAAATTGGTCAGTGTTAAATTGGAAAAAATACTTCTCGGTGCATTCATGGGTGGGGGAGAGGCTGGGCTGGAATAGCAGAGGAACAAAAGGAGCAGCAGGACTCGGCTGGATTGGCAGAGCATAAAGGAATGAAATGTGAGAACCCTGCAAAAGCCCCACTTGAAGTGACTATCAAATTGTGTTTACCAGGAAAACTGTGCAAGGGCTCTGGAACGCCCTTCTTCAACAAGCACCCACGCAGCGCTGCAGGCGAACAAAGCAGAGACAGAAAACAGATGGAGAAATCAGCAATGAAAGGGAACATTTCCATCTCCCCTCCCAGTCTGAATAAGCACGTACAGGGACACGGTTCTTTGTGCCAAGCAGCCCAAACCGAAGCTAACGCCTGCTAGTGCTCTCTGTGGTTATTCTAACACTGCCTCGGGCTAGAACAGCGAGCAGAGTTGTTGGATGACGTGGGATGCATTCACAGCCCTCTGCGGGAAGTTTCCTGCTGGCAGCTTGGATCTCACTGCTCACAGGTATTTGGACTCACTTCGAGGGCCGGCGTGGAAAACACCACATCCGCCCACACATCATAGTCCTGAGTGCAGGCCCCTGACTGAATCTTTATTTTCCTTCCTCTGAATTTTGTTTGGGATCTTCTTTGTGAACATTTTGCTCAGTTCTGATTTTACATAAACTGGTTCATTGTTTTCTGTTCCACCTCTGTGTCTCCCCTCACCTGGGCACGGGGGCTCTGCCATTCCCTTTCTGCTGCTGCACTTCTTTGCATCCAACTCTTTGCTCTTGCACAATGTTCTGGAGTTTCAGATTTCCCTGTTTGCCTCCTCACTCACATGACTGGAACACTTCCAGGACAGTATGTCAAACTCTACAAAATCATCAGGATTTTGTGCACGTTGTTCCTCTAGTGCCAGGCCCAAAGGGGCCGAGTCTGTACCAGCCCCTGCAGGAGCTGTAATGGTGAGGAAAGAGGCTGCTAAAGAGAAAGTGCTTGTTCTGACAGTGCTTTAGACAACTGCCTCCTGCCAAATAATCCCACGTTGTTTTCCTGAAGTGCTTTTAAAACTGAAATAGCATTGAGTTAGAAAGCTCACAAATGGTATTTGAGACGTAAGGGGATGGAAATTAGCAGCTGATACAAATTTCCTGTGAGCAGTTCACAGAATCGGGTTTGACAGAACTTCTAATCCGTAAGATAAGTGTGTTCATGAACATTTCAGCTGCCAGGTCATGTCACAGCAGAGAAATAGGAGTGCAGCAGGGTTTGAAACAAGCCAACTTTTGTTCAGGAGTCAGGGCAAGTGCAATAAGCAGCCAGAGCTGAGTGAATAATGAATCATTTACTCAGGAACTGTCAGTTCGCTTTCTTCTCCAAATTGTCCTGGCTTCCTCCAGTCTATTCCTTACCAGAATAATGTGTGTGATGAAGTATCAGCTGTAATTCACTGGAGAGCCATCCCCTGACATTGCAAACAGCTGCAGTTGGGTCCAAAGGCCACGAGATCCGTCATGTCTCTGGGTGAACGAACACAACCTCATGGCCCTTGGTTTCAAGGCCAGGACTCGTCCTCTGCTCTGTGTGGGAGGAGGATCTCACTCACTGGACCCCTCATCACATCTCTGGAGCCCAAATCCCCAGGGGGCAGGGGGAACAGAGGAACTCAGTGAGCCACCCCCTCAAAAAGCCAATTCACCACCACTCTCCCTTGCACGGGAATCACAGAATCCCAGAATCACTGAGGCTGGAAAAGACCTCCAGGATCACTGAGTCCAACCTGTGCCCGATGCCCACCTTGTCACCCAGCCCAGAGCATTGAGTGCCATGTCCAGTCATTCCTCGGACACCTCCAGGGATGGGGACTCCAAACCTCCCTGGGCAATCCATTCCAATGCCTGACGACCTTTTCTGTGAAGAAATGCTGGTGGGAGCCTCTCAGTGGAAGTGACCTACCAGTAACAGCCTTGGTCCAGCACTCAGCCACAGCTTGGAGCCCAGAGGAACTGACCCATGGCAGCTGACCTGCCATTAACAGCGAATGCTTCCTCCCACCACTGCTGCTGTACCTGAGGTGCTCACTGATCTGATCACTTTATTATCTCCGGGTGCCCTACGAGTTCAATGTAGAATTCCACCCCACGTATTTATAGCTGGCTAATCACAGCTTAATTACCAAGGCTCAGCAGGCTCTTGTATGAACACCGAGGCTGAGGTGGTTCCACCAGGAAACTTTTTATGAGATAAGCAGAAGCATCAAATTATTCAAAATGTGTGAGAAAAACCTATTCAGTGCTAATTGGGACAATTACCTTTTTCCTAATTTGCATGTGTCATGAATATTAAAATCATAATAAAAAGAAACCCCTGTCTCTGGCTAACTGCTGCCCAAAGAATGGGCTGTGGGGAGGAGGGGACGGTGCCAGGCTGAGCGGAGGACAGAGGGGCAGTGATGGCCTTACTGCAGCTGCCAGCAGCCTCCAGCAGCCTCAGGGCATCACTGCTGGGCAGGGAAAGGGGAAACTTCATGAGAACAAAAAAACCAGGGAAAACCAGCAGCACCCACAAGGTGTTGGAGATGTTGATGGGACCAGAGGGTCTCTACTGGAGCAACTGGTCTAACAGAAGGTGTCCCTGCCAACGGCAGGGGGTTAGAACAACATGGGCTTTAAGGTCCGTTCCAGCCCAAAAGCCATTCTATGATTCTATGCTGTGCAGCTTCCATGCCAGAGGGAGCTCCATGAGCCCCAGCGGCTCACACAGAAAGGGACAGATGCCTTGAGAGCCTCCTGCTCCTCGAGCTGCAGCCCTGCCTGGTGACTGGCCCGTGCACCAGTGAAAGGCTCATCCCCTGAAATTCAGCTCCCTCTTCCCTGCACAGCCCCAGCAGCCCATTCTGGGTTAGCAGTCCTGGCTGTTGGGGTGGAGAGGAGGAGGAGCCTCCCACAGCCCTCAGCTGCGAGCAGAGCTGGGGTGCTCCCCCAGCACTCTGCTCCTCAGCCAGGAACCCCTTCCCCACAGAACCAGGCAGCTCCTGCACTTGCAGGAACTTGGCTGACATTCGGCAGATATTAAGTTCTGTTAAGCCAAACATCAAGCTGTATTGACCCAGAGTTAAATATTGACAGAGGCGATGCCGGCACGATCCCACAGGCTGCAGCAGGACTTCAGGGAAAACTCTTTATCAGCTTCTGTGAGCCCTCAGATGCTGGAGTTTGCACATGTGATTGGATTGAGCAATGCCTGCCTGACCTTCAAGGAGCGATGCAGAGCAGGATTTTCTAATTCCTTCTGACTTTCAAGCAAAGAATCTTGTAATATTATTTTCTTCTTACTGATAGTGATTACTGTTTCTGCTGGAAACACAGCTGGGTTACTCCAATAACCCCAACCCAGACCTCAGGCCCTTCCAGAAAGAGGGGAAAAGGCCAGTGCTTTCCAAAATACCTGAATACATTCTAGAAAGAACTTCTCCTGCAGATAATTGCACTCAATGACATGGAAACAAATCATAAAAATGATAGGTATTTAAACAGTTTTAAAAGCCTCATTTATAAGCCTCAGTGATGTTTCTAAACACGTCTTACAAAAGGAGAAGGGGAGAAGAAACACGTGAGGCACTGGCACAGGTTGTCCAGAAAAGTTATGGATGCCCCACCCCAGGGGCATCCCTGTTCCCTATCCCTGTTCCAGGCCAGGTTGGACAGGGCTTGGAACAACCTGGTCTAGTGGAAAGTGTCCCTGCATGTGGCATCTGTGATTCTACTAAATTCATTCCCATGACCCCATGAACTAAGGTATCACAGAATCGTAGAAAGGTTTGGGTTGGAAGACACCTTAGAGCCCATCTCATTCTAGCCCCTGCCATGGGCAGGGACACCTTCCACTACCCCAGGTTGCTCCAAACCCCATCCAACCTGGCCTTGGGCATCCAGGGGCAGCCACAGCTTCTCTGGGCACCCTGTGCCAGGGCATCACCACCCTCACAGGGAAGAATTTATTCCCAATATCCCCTCTAACCGTGCCCTCTGGCAGTGGGAAGCCATTCCCCCTGTCCTGTCACACACTCCTGTCAGCTCCCCCAGGACCAGGTGGGCTGGCTGGGCTCGTGGGGCTCTGGGCTGCAAACCAGCCCACCCCACTGTCCCCCCACCCTGTGTCATAATTCACTGCTCCTAAAGAAGCATAACAGAGCTATTTACAGCAGCCATTAAATAAGACAGTATTTCAGCATTGATTTTGTGTCCTTCCCACTAGTGCGCACAGCTCTTGATAACTCAAACCTTATGGATTTTTCTATAAACAAAAAATTATCCCCTGCAGCAGGCACAAACGTTGGCTGGTTACAGCAGGGACAGGCCCTGCCCGTGGGGCTCAGTGGGGCAGGACAGACACAACTTCCTGCACTTGTGGCTTCTCTGTCCGGGGATCAACAAGAAGCCAGAAGAAGATGCTTGAGAATCAGCAATGATACGCTGTGATGTCTGCCGACCTTTCAACTGCCCAAGAAACACTCTTTGTTTACTTTATTTATTTCTATTAATTTTTTTTACAAGAGAATGTAGTGACAGGACAAGGGGAAATGGCTTCACACTGAGAGAGCAGGTTTAGATGGGATATTAGAAAGAAATTCTTCCCTCTGAGGGTGGAGAGGCCCTGGCACAGGGTGCCCAGAGAAGCTGGGGCTGCCCCTGGATCCCTGGAAGTGTCCAAGGCCAGGTTGGATGGGGCTTGGAGCAGCCTGGGGCAGTGAATGGTATCCCTGCCGTGAACAAAATGAGCTTTAAGGTCCTTCCAACCCAAACCATTCCATGATTCCGTGATTCTGTGAAATTCTAACTCTACACAGGAGATAGCAGCTCAGTGTCCAAGGGCCCAGGCACTCCGAGCCGAGGGGCTCTGCTTGGGCAGGAGGAGGCTGTGGATAAAGAGGGAAGCAAAGATCCTCCTTTAATGGGAAATGTCCTGCCTCCCTCCATCCCTCCCCTGCTGTAAGCCACAATGTGTCAGCACCTATTTCCACAGTGTGCAAGGGTTGCAGGAGCCTTGTTCTGACTTCCTACACAAAACACTCCGGGGTTCCCCACAAATACACAACCGGAGCATGAAAAAAGGGGTTGCAAATCGAAAAACTCAAGTACAGCCAAGGGAGGGAGGCTGTGGTTTGTAGGGGGGTTCTCTGGGGCTCAGCTTTGCCGTGACTCCATGTGGTGACAGACCAAACCAGTGGTGGCATCTGAAGGCACCCTCCATCCCTCTGCATCAACCCACAGTCCCTCAGCTTTTTGCTGCATTACACCGAGAACACACATGAGAAAATGCCCTTTTCTGTGCCTAGCTGGAGTCTGCCCATTTTAATCACCTGAGCTCCTGAACAGCATCATTTGCTTCAGGGGGGGCAGAAACCAGCTCCCAGTCCATGGGCACTGGTGCAGGAAATTAAGACGAATTCAGTGGCTGCGCACAGGGAGTGGGAAGAAAATTATACATCTTGGCCTCATCTCATGTGTCTGTGGAATATTAAATAAATAAATAAATCTGAACACACACGCCCTCCAGCCAGAAATATTAGAGAAACCCTTGATGCACAGAGCAAGGGAAGGATTGGTGGGAGGGGCAGCGATTTTGTTATGCTGGCAGTGGGCTCCTTTCCTCTCTTCCCCAAGGCAGCATCCCCTAACCATCCCCTCATGGGACCCTTTATGTCTCATTCACAGTAAATCAGAGGCTCTGAGGGGTGATTCAGCCGTGTCCAGCCCGGCAGGGCCCTCAGTATCCAAGGATGTCTCCCCACCACAGGGCTGGCAGGAGAGCCGAGACACCAACACTTCATGTACAGCATTGAACCCTGGCCTATTAATGTTCTTGTTTGGGTGTTTGCAAACTGGTTTGGGTTTTTGGCTGGCTGGCTTGGATCACAAATCCCTGACTGTGACAGGAATGATTGCTGAAAGAATAGTGAGATAAAATTAATAAAACAATAGTAAATTATAAAGCAGCCTTGCTGGGTGATTTTATAAAAACAAAGAGGTCAGGGAAGTGATTGTGCTGGTCACAATAAATATTTTCCTGGGTGATGACATTTGTGTACTGAATTTATTCCAAAACAAAAATTACTTTTTTTTTTTTTTTTTAGCGAAGAAGCCAGCTCATGGATCAGTCATTGAACGAACAAACCTTTAAGGCCACTCAGACTTCCCGTTCCTTAACAAGGCCAAGTAGAGGCAATACAGGCTTCTACAGCCCCCCAAATTCAGTGTCAGTTTGTCTGATTCTTTGTCATTTTATTCTAGTCCAAGTCCATTAGAAGGAGTTCCAGGAGAAACAATGGGCAATATCCAGCCAAAATCTAATGGGGAAAGCAGGCTCCTTCCAAAGGCCAGGTGTGAGACAGGCAGTAATGGATTTCACACCTGACTCATGTGCAGTTTGTGTCAGGCTGAGGATAATTCAGTGATAACAGTTTATCAACGTGAAAGGTAACGGCAACCACCAGAGCCAGGCTGTGTCTCTGCATGTTGCTCCAGGGCACGGCACCTCCCGATTCCATCCCATTCCAGCCCATTCCAGGCCAGCCTCTCCCTGCCTTGATCCCCATCTGCACAATCTGCTGCAGGCACGAGTCACGGTCCTGCACTAGCACAACACGTTTTACTGCTCCACACACATGAGCCTTCTGCAATCCCCATCCCAGGAAACTGCAGGACTCAGCAGCAATGGCCCCCTGTTTCAGGCAGCTTGGAAGGAAGGTTTCATACCAGCTCACTCCCAGGAAACCCCTCCAGAGAAGCAAAAGTCACCCCCAATTTCAACTGCACTCTTGATATAAATAATACAAATTTCCTTTTACACATGGAAAGGAATCTGGGAAACTGCTCAGAGATCTGCAAGACCTGTGCAGCAGCTGGATTAGCAGTTCATGCCTTTGTGAAAGGATTAGCAGGATTGCACTGAGCTGAGGGTTAATTTGAAAATAAATTTGCATCTCTGAGATGCATAATGCAAAGTCCACTATGCACATCCCGCAGCTTCCCGACTCCCTCTGTCAGACATGTGCTTCAAGCACTGCAAAACATCAGGGATTACCTCCACCAGGGCCTTGTTCCAACAATACAGAGCTCTCAAAATTACGGATTTCAATCTTCACAGCACTGTGGGCTTCAGGAAACAAAGGGATCCAGCCCAGACAGCATCAGCTGGAAAAGCTCTTCTCTGATGTCTCTCTGTGGAACCCAGTCCTTGCCTGCTGTGACCATACACAGTGAAAACCAGCCAAAACTCACCCTGACCAAAGCCCTTTGCAGCAGCAGTGACACATGTGACACGATGCTGTTCCTCCTGCTCACACCCATATGCAAACCCAGCAAAGTGTATAAATAAATAGCTGGTGTCACACGATTTATCTCCATTTGTCAGGAGTGACAGGATAACTCACTCGTGACTCCCCTGTTCCATCTTCTCCTCATTCATGAAGATTGATGCTCCTACAGATATTCCCCATCATGGATTTTTATAGCCTGCAGGATGCAGGAGTTCCGTGTTTGCTGGGGCTGCCAGCTGCTGGGGACACAGAGCAGCCACGGGAGCAGCACCCACAGGGTCCCAGCTCATGGCTCCAGGGCACTCGCCCCACCTGCACCTCCCAGGGCTTGGTTTATTTTCCCTCTGCATTACAGTGATTTCCAGAGCTTTCCTGCAGCAACTTGTCCTACATATCAGCACGTGTTCTCCATCCCACTGTCCAGCCCTGCCTCAGCCCGGCCCCTGATCAGGGCTGGGATAGAACTGCCCGAGGTGCCGCGGGCAGGACAGAACTCCCAGGGATGCTGGAAGCAGGGCAGAACTGCCAGGGATTGCTCAGGGCAGGACAGGGCAGGCAGATTTCACCCGGAGCTCCCTGCCTCCTGTCCCAGCCCTCCAGTTAGCACAAGACTTCACTGGATCAAGGCCAAAAGAACCAGCATTCCCAATGAGTTCCTCGAGCTGTCTTGGCTCTGCAGGCTCCAAGGTCTCACCCTGCATCTGCTTGGTCCAGTGGGTTTGGAAATTACTACAAAATCTCCTTATTTCAAACACAGCCAGTGGTAAGGAAGCACATTTCAAGACTTCCTTATGGTCTTACCATATCCCCGGGGCTTTCCATGCCCGGCGTTATGATTGTCAGGGACACAATGGAATTAACAAGCAGCCTGATCTAACACGCACCTGTGGAACAACAGCAGCAGGTGCTAGGTGGCACGAGGGGCACAGCACCTTCTGCAGCCTCACAGGGGCTCCATGGGCTCCGAATGACACCAGGGCCCCCTGATCTCCCCCAGGGCTCTGTGCCAGCCAGAACGCAGAGTTCCAGCACTGCTACCTGGCAAGAAACATTTGAAACTCCCTGGAGAAGAGAATGATCTTAAGGCTGGCATAAAGGATAATGACAAGATTACAACTCACATAGTGAAAATAATAATGAATTAAGGTGATGGTATTTCCCGATCTTATTTCCAGCCTGAATGAATTGAATTGGTGCCAATTTCTTTCCCTGCTGCTGGGCTGGTAGATGGGATTCTGCTAGGGATGGAGAGTGCTGCCTGCAGCTCTGAAATGGGACAAGGTGGCAATATTTATATTACTAAGCTGGATACAGGATCCTTGGAATTATAAATAAACCAAAAGTTCAAGTGTCAGTGTTGTAAATATCACCAGGAAACTCACCTAAATATTGATTTATTCATTACATTAAAAATCTAACAAACAGAACTTTCTTCCTCTCCCTTGAAAACTTTCTGCAGGCCTCAAAACATGCCATCATCACTTACTGTGTTATTTTTTTAAGCAGATAGATATTTTTAATGCCACATAAACAGGGATTGGCACAGTCATCTGGCTCTTCCCAGGCCTGGTTCATGAGCTGCTCCCACTGCTCAGTCTGGAATTTTACCCATTCTCTGCTTCACCCTTACCCTCCTCCTCAATATTTTAGATTCAGATTTTCTCTATTGCTAGATCTGTACATACAGCATGCTCACTCTTTTCTGGAGATGATGGACTGGGACGACAGTGATGGGTACAAAGTCAGGACAACCCCCTCCAAGGGAAAACCAGGATTAGGAAAATACACATTTCCAATAAGATTGCTGCACCCGACCTAGGTAATAAACATCCCAACGGTAAATGTTGGGCGTTAATTTGGCGGTGAGGATTGATGGTCATTAACAGCGCCTGAAGAAGTGCTGTGAGCAGCTGGAGCTGCCACCCCGAGCTGGCTCACCCAGGCCTGGCTTCACACTCCTGCTGATAGCAAAATGTCTTACAGTTAGTTTTATTTAAAGACCACTGTGGACCAATTCAGAATCAGTCCTAAACCCATGTAACAAAACGGATGATAACTATTGTTTTATCTTTGCTGCAAACTTGGAGACACCCATTTCAATCCCAAAAAATAACACCCCAGGACACGGGATCACGAGCGGGTAAAGTTCAGCGTGAACACTCAGTAACTGTGGGCATGATGAGCTACCAGATCTCTCCTCAGGGCCACAGACAACTGTTTCAAACTATGGGAGTATTTTCCACACCTCCTGGGCCAGGGATTCAATCCGAGCTTCCACGCCTGTGATGTCAAAGAGGACACCCTGCTCTCCCGAGCCCCCACGCAGCCTCCCCTCACACGGTCTGCGGTGGCTTCACACTGTGATTCTTTTGCAAATGACATAATTCTCTGAACAACGGTATAATAACGTTGTTCTTTATTGCCAACAGCCACCCACAAATGGAAAAGACCTTGAGCTGCGAGAGGTGGGAGGCAGCGAGAGCTCCCTCCTAAAGAAAATAAGGCATTTACCTTATAAATATAAAATGATCAAATAAAGCAATTAGTGCAGAATTGCACATATAGAGAGTGATTCACCTCTAATTGGGTTGTTCTCAAAGCAAATTAACTTTGAAATGAGGAATGTTAAAAAGATTTTAAAAAAATATGGAATCCTAATTACTGCAGGGGAAGGAGCTGAGGGAAGTTTAGCCCAACAGCAGCACAAAAGTTCAGGGAAACAGCGACACAGTGCCCATACCTTCACTCCTTTATTGTTAAAAACAAGATGATCAGAGGGCTGGAGCACCTCTGCCATGAGGAAAGGCTGAGAGAGCTGGGATTGTTCAGCCTGGAGAAGAGAAGCTTTGCAGTGACCTAATTGTGGCCTTCCAGTGGCTGAAGGGAGCTGTAGGAAAGATGGAGAGACGCTGTTTACGAGAGCCTGGAATGACAGGACAAGGGACAGTGGCTTCCCACTGCCAGAGGGCAGGGTTAGATGAGATACTGGGGTGAAATTCTTGGCTGTGAGGCTGGTGAAGCCCTGGAACAGGTTGCCCAGAGAAGCTGTGGCTATCCTATCCCTTGAAGTGTCCAAGGCAAGGTTGGAACCTGGGATAGTGGAAGGTGTCCCTGCCCATGGCAGGGGCTGGAACTGGGTGATCTTTCAGGTGCCTTCCAACCCAAACCATTCCATGATTCTATAGTTCTATGAATGACTTAAAACCTACTTCTTCCTCCATGAAAATGTGCCTCACTCCCAGCTCACTGGTCTAAAGCAGTTTCTGGCACACAGTTTTAAGTTTTAAGCTGGACACCTCTTGTGCCCCGCGGGGTCCCTGTGATGTGCCAACCCCAGCTGTGCCCCCATGTTGGGGTTTTAGGAGTTCTCCTAGTTTTTTTCTGTTAAAGGAATTTTCCCCATATGTG
>NW_008238365.1:3564154-3598073 GCF_000691975.1 Corvus brachyrhynchos | reverse complement strand
TGCCGGCTGCGAGCGGAACTGCACCCGAGGGGAAAGGGCCTGACAGCCGAGAAGGCTGGCACTGGGGTTGTGATTGCTGTTACTGCCAGAGTTATTGTTGTTTGTTTGACTGGTTATACACATATAGATATATAATAGTATGAACTGTTATTCCTATTTTCCATATCTTTGCCTAAAAGCCCCTTGATTTCAAAATTATAATAACTCGGAGGGAAGGGGGGTCGCATCTGCCATTCCAAGGGAGGCTCCTGCCTTCCTTAGCAGACACCTGTCTTTCAAACCAAGACACCCCACAGCAGTCCTGGCCCGGGTGACCCAGGACAGGCCCTCAGTGGGCACCAGGAGGGGGACACAGCTGAGCTTCCGTGTGCTCGGAACAGGGCCGGAGGTCCCAAACCCCACCTCACCCCCAGCCCCACATCCATTCACATTCCCCAGCACCAGTGCCAGGTATTGGATTTGATCCAATCCATACCTGCAGCAATTCTGCTCCTTGACTGTTCCGAGTGCAGTTTATACATCTGCTCGCTGCTGAAATTACATTGCCTACGGCTCTTTATTGATGGACTGGCGAGGTAATTAAAAAGGAGGCTTTTCAGAAAAATCCTGTCTAAACATTGGGAGAAAAATCCATATGAATACTCTTTCAGCTCAGAGAAGGACAGAGGAGAACATCCTCACAGTTACAATGATGTTCTCAAAAAAAGTCCATTAAACTGGGTAGTGCCACATATCTGATATATCATGAATGTATTAATATGGAATCGGTTTTTTATAAATATTAATAAGAGCTAACATCTAAAGAAGGAGCCTGGGACTTACATTCTTAATTAATCCAAAATTCATATCACCTCTAAAAATACATATGCATTTCATTATTTTAGACCAATGCCTAAGAGCAGATAGTTGTAAAAACACCCATCAGAAATGAAGGTACAGAGACTCCCCACTAATTCCTTCAGTCCCTGTCTTAGCTTTTGCCGTGGTCCAAGGAGCATCATTGCTCCAAGGAGAGACACAAGCAGGTTTGGCTCTTGGGGAAAATGATTCTCAGGTGAGGAGAGGACAATTACTCTGCTTTTGTTTAAATCATTGTCCCAATTCCTGTTTCATTCCTTCCACTGAAGTTTTCTTCAGGTAGCTCACCCCCTAACAAAGCTTGGGGAAGGTTCAAACCTCTCTTTTCAAATATTTTCCAGACATAAAACATTTTCCTGCCAGTTGATGCTGGCCATTGTCTAGAATTTGTGCTCATTTCTCAAGGATGCTTTTAAAAACCTTGTGAGAATGAGTTGCTCTGGATAATGCAGAAGCCCAAGCACAATGGCAAAAATTCCACCTTTAGTCACCATCTGCAATTTAGAATTCTCCAGCTCAGAAGAGCTATTCCCATTAAACTGGGGCACGACTTCATGTGAATGCTTTATACTCTCTTTAAAACAGGACGATGTGGGCTTAACTCAGCTCAGTTGGGACCAAAAAATAAAAAGGCACTTCGTGTGTGACCAAAAGTGGAGCATCCTGCCTTCAGTGCACACTGTTTGGGAACAGCTCATCCTGGCAAAGGGCTCTGGGCACTCTCCAGACTCCTGTGGGCAGGGCTTTCCCTTCCCCAGCCTGAGAGTCTGGTTCAGACCCTCTGCTAATATTCAGCAAAGACAGCAATTAAAAATAATACTATAGAAAAAATTTTGCTCTGTGGAAAGTTGGTGGGCATGAAACAGGGTGATGTTTTTCCACTAACACAAAAGTGTAGCAGATGAAAGAAGACAGTGGGGCTAAGTATTATAAATTAGTGGTTTATGAGCATTTATTAAACCCTCTGAGCCTTGGCTGCACACAGCTCAGCTGCTCAGGTCTGGGACTCCAGAACTGCAGCCTGTGACCAGACTGATACACAAGGAATTTCCCTCTCATTAACGTAAATCCAGTGGGGACACCTGAGAAGAAATAATAACTTCTTTGTGTCATTATTAAAAGGATTACAAAGACACTATTATGGCACAGTGTTTTACCGCTAAATGATTTTAAGACTGGCCTTATAGATCTTTCTCCATTAATCAATAAGATAAAATACTAATTACAACCACAGGAAGGGGTTCGAGTGAATGTGGAGCTGCTCTTGGAGGAACAGCAACATGTTAAATTATGGGCTGTTCATGGAGAGCAAATATGCTGGGAAAGCCTTGATCTGAATTATGTCTCTTTGCTCACATTTTATACAGCCCTGGAGTTACATAAAGGATACACCAATAGCAGCTGCTTTCTCAAAGGTTTGGCATCTCATGCTTTTCGTACCCACACATATATTTTTATGTTATTTCTGTGAACAGACAGGACACAAAGAACTTGAATCTATCAACTTCCCATAGCATAAGTGCAGGTAATGCACAGCTTTATTCATGCACCACCCCAACAACCACCATCATTCAACAGCTCCTGGTTCATGGGAGTCCCGAGCTGCAGGAGCAGCAGCAACACTGAGGAGTCACATCTAATCAACACTTAAATGTTAAAAGTTATTAAATCATTATATAAGAAAATTTAATAAAAACTGAACACAGCAGAATGAAGCATAAATACTTTTTTCTTATTTGGCCAGCTGCTAAATTTCTATATCGGTTTTATTTCAAGTAAATGCAGGATTCGGTGTCTAAAAATTAAATTCTCCCTCTGCATGAGTCAGTGCCTCGTTAACGGGTGACCTACTTCGCCGGCAGCCCCGTATTGTTTCGCTCTCCGGTCCCCATTGATCACATTTTTGCTGCAAGCACAATCTTCAAGACCTTCCTCCTGGGTTCACATTTAACTCATCTCCTGCATTTTTCACGGGTTATTCTAAAAGGCACTTTCACACTCTCACCCCACACAGAAACTGATGCCTTTTAGATGCCGATTGAAACGTTCTCCCCGTGCTGTCCCTGTCCCTGTCCTATTATGCCTAATCCTTGTTAGAAGTGCATTCAAAGCCATTTATGAGGCAGGAATACATAAAGATCAGTTCATCAAACCGGATGCTTGGAATTTACAGGCACTTAAACATTGTACTTTCTATCAAAACCTGCCACATAATTAAACATGCACATCAGAGGTGGAACGAGCTCCATGGCAGCACTGTAATTCATTATCTCCGTAGATCCTGGCATTTCCTGAACACTTGAACGTGCATTTGCCTTCATACCAGATTGCCCACATCAAACAAGGTAGCAAGGAGAGCAGGAGGAACTGGGGAAAAATGCTCTTAACAAGCTTTCCTCCCAGCTGGTCAGAACATCAGCAGCAGGGAATAATCCTTTGTGGGGTCTATTTCCCCCTGGATAGAGAGCCTGGACTTGGTGAGGGGTGGGGTGTGTTCATGATAAAACATTAATTAAAAACAACAACAACAACAAAACCAGACAAAAAACCAACTAAATTCCTTTTAATACCTGTTTGGCTTCTTTACAAAAAGATCAACAGTGAGATTATTCTGAAAGCAAGTAAACAAAGCCCAGGAACCAGCAAATCTCCATTCTTGCAGGAACTGCCCTATCCCTAGGAGCTCTCGGCAAGGCCAGGCTGGACAGGGGTCTCAGCAACCTGTTCTGGTGGAAGGTGTCCCTGTCCACATCAGAGGGGTGGAATTACATGATCCATAATTTTCCTGCCAACCAGGCCATTCTACAACTCAATGATTCCACTGCAGGCAATGCCCAGCTTTTCACTCTTTCAAGAGGTGAGGAACAGGGTGGGACTCCACGATCCCACTGAGACTGCCCAAAATTGAGCTGGGAGATACAACCTGTCCGTGTTTGCAGTTTGTAACTTCAAGGAGATCACTAACTCCAGTGATCCTGCAGTGAAGAGGGATGTGTTGCTTTCTGTTTCACTCCATCAACAGCACCTTAGTGAAGTCTATTTACAAATGAGACTTGGAACATTTCTCTGAGATTCCTCTGAAAACCATTCCTGGTGATCTTTCTGAGCCACAATTAGTGTGAAGGCCAGCACTGCAGCCATCACGGGGCTGTTACATCTGCTAAATGCCACTTTCTTAAATTTTTCTAAGGACCTTTTTATGTCCTTCTACCTTTCTCTCCTTGGTATTTCAACAAGATGCCCAGAGTCTCTTAGGAGAAAAGAGAACTGAATACTTATTCTGTAGCACTTCAGAGAAGTGGTCTCCAGAACCCCTCACCTCTGCACCTCTGGAGACAGAACTAAATGTCACCAAGGAATCTCACCTCTCTTGAGGCAAATTAAACAGAGGTTGGTCTCAGGTGCACATCTGACAGCTGCCATTCAAACTTCCAAGGGGTCTTTTCTCCCCAGCTTCATGTGACACTTCATACTCTGCTGAGTTCCCCACAGGTCGATGCCACCCACTGCTGTGACACCAACAGGGTTGGAGAGGAAATGTCCCAAATCCTGAAGGAATGTCACAGTCATGCTGGGACCAGACTCTGCATGGGCAAGACTGAGGGAAGGATGCCCTGGACCTGCTGCTGCCCAGTTCATCAGGTCACAGGTGCTGATTCTTGTACAAAATTCCATTTCCATTACCACACAGTAAGTTTTCTTTCTCTTAAAATGTTCGTTTCCAAAAAAATCACTTTCCAGAGCCACTGTAAAACCCATCCTTTTTAAGTTACAATTGCTATTTACAATTTCCTAACTTTGCAGGTGTTAAGACCATTGTTTTACTGAGCTTTTTTTCCTTTTTTTTTGCACGGAATGATTGCAAGGCAGAACAAGATACACCCTCTCACCACTGAATGTGTCCTGTTTACTCTGTACTGTGCCTGTTCTTACCAAAGGAAATTACTTCACACTTAAAGCCCTTGAAATTCAGGAAGCTCAGCCCTGAGGGGTGACACAGTGGGCTTTTTCCTGCTTGACTTTTGCACAAGACAGCACCAAGAACACGCAGCTCCTCCAACAGTTCCTCCAGCAAAACGAAGGAGGCAGCTTCATCTGGTGCCCACATTTACTCTGGAACAGAAGCTACACTTAGCACCTGATTGGCACTAATTGATAGGGCCTTGCTCTCCTGCCTACTGTCATTAGGAATTACCTGTGTCCTGAATAAAATGATTGAATTTGCCATGCTCTGTCCCACTTCTGCAATGTATCTTCATCTTTTTTGCATTCATTTCCAAAAATTAATTTAAAGAAAAATTACGAAACACAGCTCATACCACATTCTTCGTGTCCTTCCTGTATGTCCTTATAGATCTGTTGAAATAATATCAGCAGAGGTTTTTAACCAGCTGGTTGGTAGCACCTCTGAAAAGTTAATGCCCACTGAAGAAGTTAAGTGATGTGACTGGGGCTGGAAGCTGCAGGAGCATTTCCTCTGGGCTCTGTGCTTGTCCTTGAAAACAATTTCTGTTAGGGACATTCTGTGCCTGTTAGTTTACAAACCAAATTCATATATTTGCAAATGATGCAAAGGTTTCTTCTGGTGATTACTCCATCCTAGTACTGTCCTTGGCAATCTCCCCTTGCAGGATATATAGCTCAGCCTGCAAGTGCCAGGGTGACAAAGCTGGAGCTCACACTAATGTGGCAGATCAATCACTTGACTGAAAGATACACAGACACAGAAAAGGTGGTTTATATCTGTCATATTCAAGGGTAAACTTGCAGCACTTGAGAAGGCTGCTCAGATAACTCTGCACAGCCGACAGTGTTGCTGGCCTCGGTGTCTAATCAAAAGAAAAATATGTTGTCTATTTAACAATACCAACAGTTTTGAGACTCCTCAGAGCAGTTAACCCATGGGCAGCGATCAAAGGCATTTGAAGTTTGGCTAAGAACTAACTCAGATGATTGAAACCCCACGATGTAAATTTTAGTCATTGAAAAGTCAAGCTGAGCCATCAAACAAAAAATAGTGTCTCTATCCTGACATATCAGGGAATAGACATTGTACTTTCCAGGTGATAAACTACTGGGGAGCACAAGCTTCTGAGCAGGAGAAACCTTCAGGCTTTATCCTGCAGCCTGCATACATCAAAGGGAAAGTTCAGACAAACTTTATTTTAGGGTGTTTGGAGTTGAAGGTCATGCTGCATTTCACCAGGATGAAAAATTCTTATTTCTCCTGGAAAGTTCCCAAATAACATCTTGTGAGTGATGCTGCAATTGTCTACCCTGAAATAAAGACACAACACAGAGCTGATCTGAGCACCCACTTCTACCAGCAAGGACTAAGAACCTGTTGAACAGAAACCAATGGAAACGGCTCCATCAGCATCTTTCTTTCAAACAAACGATGTTTTAAATTGTAGCATTAACAGAAGATCTCTTTGTAGGAATTTTTCTATTTTTTTTCCAAAATTCAGGCCATTTCAGTGTTAGCAGCAGAGACATGAGAGCCAGGGCTGGGTGGCTCCTTGCACCGGTACCCGAGGGCATATAGGGTCCTCTGTACTACTTTTTTCCACTAAGGGAAAAGGGGAACAAGGTAACACTGCTTCATGGGAGTCTGTTTTCATTCCCTCTTCCTGCAGTAACCCCTTCATTCCCTGTCCTGTTTCTGCCACATCTGGCAGAGTGCAGATGTCAAACTCTTGTTGCAACTGACTCTTCGAGAAGAGTCAGGAGAGAGAGGAGAGAGAACAGCAGTACTACAGGGTGGAAGCCTTTAGCTTGTGCTCTGAGCTTTCAGCAAACACCAGAGAACCTCCAGGGGACCGGGACTGAGTAAGGAGGGATGCAGGATGGAGTAAGGAGGGATGCAGGATGGAGTAAGGAGGGATGTGGGACAGAGTAAGGAGGGATGCTCCAAGAGCAGGCTGAAGTCCAAGCCCACACCTCATTGCCCAGCAGAAAATCCAAACACAAGATGTACCTCCCTGACAGGGATCGATGGGCAGCCCCAGTTAATTCAGCTGAACGTGGCACAACGTCTTTCCCTTACAGCTGGGAAAGCAGCTTTTGTTCCATTATCCGAGGGCACACAGGGAGCTTCTGAAATATAATTATGCCAGAACCAAAGTCGAGGCTCCAGGAAGGTTGTCAATAATGTGAAGGTCTGAGTTTGTTTCTCAGGACAGTGTTGACACCTGGGCTGACACACCCTGGGTGGCTCCTACTCCTCTGTTGCTGAAGTTATTTTTGACCACTCTACAGTTTAAAGAAGCATTAAAGAAACTGAATACTGAGAGAATTGGGTCCTTTCCTGGTTTGGTGCTTTGTGGTGGTGCAAGTGGGTGCAACCACCCTGACCACTGAGGGCACTGCCAGCAGCATAATGTGGTGGTCAGGCACTGAGGTTTAACAACTCACTCTGCGGTCAGGGTGAGAAACCATAATCCCCCAGTTCTGTGATCTACAGGTTCTTATGTGATTGGTTCATATTTTCCCCTCCCTATTTTATGTATAAAGTTGTAAATAGTCATTTCCTTTAGTCAATATGTATAAGTTCTAGAAGCTTCTATGATACTCGACACCCCATTGGTTCCTTCCCTAAATCCTTCCTACGTGTTAATCCCATTGGTTTTCTCAACCTCAACCCCACCTCCTTCCCTTAATCTCATTGCCTGTATCCCTTATCCCCGCCTTTCCATCCCCACTATAAAATCCCTGGACACCCTGAGATTTTTTGCTCCTTGTTCCTGGTCCCTTCATGGGTCTTTGTTCCTGGTATCTTCCCAATAAACCTTCTCTGTGGAATCCATACGAGGAGTCCCCTCCCTCCTTCTTTGCCTCCGCCTGAGCTCAGAGACAGCCCCCTCGGGTGAGGCGCTCACCTGCTCTGTGTATTTTTGTGAGTCAGCCACCTTGAACCAGAGGGGTGCAGCTAGATCTCCAGGCTCCTCCGTGCCTAGGGCACGACCCTCAGTGCTTATCACAAGAAAAAAGACAATTAGCAGCTGTTAAATTCTACTGCAGTTTGTCAGCTTTATTATTCACTATCTAATAAATCTTTTTGCGTTATTAAGAAGGAGCAGCTGATACCTCAGTGTTGAAGCACGACCTACTGGACATGTGATTAGGTGCTGCCTGAGTTAATTTGCCTTAAAACTATTCCCATTTAAAGCTATGTCTCTTAAGAGCCCCATCCTGCAGTTCTGGCACCAGTGTACAAAACATTAAATTGCATCAAACTTTCCTCACACCTCAGGGAAAGCCCAGAGTCCCTGGGAGCTCCACATAGATTATCGGGAGGTGGAGTGCCAGGTTAGATCTTCCATTTCTGGCCAGTGGTAAAGTCTTCAAACTGAGAAGGCACAATGGGTGATGATTTCTGCAGGTAACGGGAAGGACAGACAGAAGAATCAAAATCCTGCAGGATCAAGAACTTTCTACACAGAAATTAATTAAAACGCCTGCATGAATTGATCAAATTTCACACACGCACATGCTGTAACACAGAAAATAACTTCGAGAGCAAGTAGTCAAATAAAAACCTTTAAAACCTCTTCCAGTATCTGTATTTTTCTTTGTTATAGTGACCTCCAGAGGTACCAGGTAACAACTGAACTTCCCAAGTCGGAAGCAGGAGTTCACTCCCCCAGGATCATCCCTGCAGCTCTGGGCTGTTCAAGATAACGGGTTTTATATGGGAAGGGCAAGATGGAAATTCCACTGGGGAGCGCGGAGAGAACCAGCTGCCTGCAATTTGTGTCGGCTTTAATCAATACCTGAAGGTTCCTCCCTGAGGGCCCGCGGAGCATCGCTCATCCCACCCACGGCCGGCAGCGCTGCCCTGTGCCGGTGACCCCCGCTCCCCATGGCAGCAGCCCCTGGATCGATGCCTTGTGAGCTGTTTTCTCAGTTCCTCAGATAAATACGGGCTGTGTCATCACATTTCCCTCCAGCCTGAATCCTCACCAGCTTCACAGCCAGGTACTAAGCAGGCTGCCAGCAGCCCATGATGAACACACAGCCTCTGAGCGTGGTGGACAGATTTGTATGAGACAACAACAGACAGAGATAGAACAGGGTTCTGTCTCTGCATCACCCTTGCAGCTGAGACCCTTTCCTGACAATTCTGCACAAAACGTTGCGGTGGTTTAGGACAAACTTTCCAGACCCACAAGGGATGAAGTTATCTGCAAGGCTTTCCCCTGTCAAGGAGCAGGCCTGATCCCACGGTGTGTCGGAGCTGGTGTGCCTTCGCCACCGTCACCGCCGGCCACAGGAGCGGTGCTGCAGCGCACAGACGGGATAACGAGCGCGAGGGATTCTCACTCCAGCTCCTGCCACAGCCACGCAATTCCATCCACGTTAACTGAATGGCATTAACAGCCTCCGTGGGCAGGAGGATATGGCAGGCTGGATTTGGGTGCGCTTACTAACCCAGTTTTATTTCCTAATCTAATTCCCCATCCAGGATGGTGTTTACACAACAACTCATTAAATCCTCCATAACTGCATTACTTTACTCCAGTTTAAATTGCAGACATAGCCTGGTTTTATGCAAACAAATACTTTTTGAGTAACTTCGAGCTCCCAAGTACACTAATTAAATCTGTCACATGCCCAGTGGAACTTTAAATTATATTTGCTCGATCCTTTAGCAGTAAATGGTGCTCTGAACTGAGTATGCAATGAATGAAATCACATTCCTTGGCCTGTTCAGGGGAAAGGAAGTGGGAATTCTGAATCATCTTCAATTCAATTCTTCGCTGTTTTCTGTTGAATCAAAGTCAGCATGCTGGACAAGCACCACCCAGGCTCAGTGTTTGCAGAGGATATTCTACTTCATGTGAGTATTCCTGAACATGTTGGGAACAGGTAGAGGCTGGAAAGGACAGCAATTGTGCAGGACATGTTCTGTCTTCTGCACGAGGTGGGCAGAGAGCTCAGCAGGTATTCCTGAAGCAATCCCACCATTTCTATTTCCAAGATGCCACTTCTCCAAAGTCCATGCAGATCTATTCCACACACTGCAGCTGACTGAAAAGCCACGTTGTGGTGGATTTGGTCTCAGAAGCTACAAAATCAGAGAATCACAGAACCATTTAGGTTGGAAAAGACCTCCAAGATCACCAAGTCCAAATTTTGCTGGACTTTGTTTGAAATGGACAAAAACAAGAGAAGTGAAACAGAGCCAGAGAGGAGTGATGCAGCCCCTGAGCTCACCCCACCAGGCTGTGGCACCTGCCCCTGCAGCACCAGCACGTGGGACACGCACACATCCTCTTCTGGGATTGATCCCCACTCCCTGCCAGCCTGGCTGAGCATGGAGTACTCAGGGGACTGGGAGTTCCTTGGTTGTAGAGTTAATCTGCTCTGTGAGTGAACCCTCAGGGGAGGAGCTCACCAGGGAACCCACCAGGTGCCTGTACTGGCTCCAAATCCTGCAGCCACAGGAATAACCGTCTCACAGTCAGATCCAGCAGCCTTTCCTCTGCATGCAGAAGCTCTTGCTCACTCTAAACATTTTATTAGTGTTTGGGGAATAGCAAAGCATTGGAGTTAAAATGGTGGCTGAGTGGGAAAACACAGCGCATTTCTTAGCTTTAATAGTAAGAGTGGCTGGGAATGGTGTTTAGCTCTATTACAGCAATGTGCATTGTGTTTTACCATGGACACAGGGTATTCCTGATTACCCCGTGTTTCTGGGAGGCCAGCTTGCATAATTCATGGGGGAGACTGACTTAGGACAGAAATATCCCTTCAGTTTATCACTGAGCTACAAAAGACTTTTCCCTCCTGGTGCTTGCGCTACTCTTTAAACCCCTCACATGCTTTACTGTGTTCTCTGCAAAGCACTTGGCACGGTTTGATCAAAATAAATAATAAATACCTGTACTCATGTTGGACAGGACATCCCTCACTCCTCGTTCCCCTTCCGCACCGTGTGTTGTCTCCTCCTGGCAGGGAGCAGCCGAGGCCATGCTCACACTTTCTCCCCTCCTCCTGCTCCTTCCCAGCCTGAGCACAAGGGCCATCCTCAGGCTGGAGATAGGGGAGCAGGACAGATATGAAACAGCAACACTGAGTTTGCTTCCCAGGTCCTCGAAGAGGGTGCCACAGGCACAACCAGGCCTTAACCTGTAATTTTTTGGTATTTCCTCTCTCAGACTCCCATTCCTGCACTCAGTGGAACCCCAGCAAGGCAGAACTGGGTCAGGTGTGAACTGCTTGGCTCTTCCTACACCAGCAGGGTCCCGGGACACCCACAGCTCCTGATTCTTCCCCAGGGCCAGGGCGGGGGGCAATCTATTTCCTTGCTGAGGAGCTGATCAGTCTCTGCCGGGACTGGTTTCCTTTAATGAATTATCAAAGGAGCTAAAGGATCACAGAATCCCAGAATGGTCTGGGTTGGAAGGACCTATTAAAGCCCATCCCATTCCACCCCTGCCATGGGCAGGGACACCTTCCACTCTCCTAGGTCACTCCAAGCCCTGGCCAACATGGCCTGGAACACTTCCAGGGATGGGACAGCCACAGCTTCTCTGGGCACCCTGTGCCAGGGCCTCCCCACCCTCACAGGGAAGGATTTCTCCCACAGCCCAGCTTTCCACACACCCCTGGGCTCTCCCAGACCCCATTCTTTTTTTTTGAGGGCACAGCCAGAGCTGCTTTGTCAGACAGCAATCCCACGGAACTGGTGATGCTCAAACACAGCTTTCCCCTCTAGGCCTTAGAACTCCGCAATCCCGTATCCAAATAATCCTTTCAGCTCATAACATATTTTTAGACAACCCATTAATATTTAACAAGACAGCCCACAGCAAGTTAGATCGCACAGCAATTAATTTTTAAATGCTGACATTTATTACAGCATGTAAGAGCTACCTAACTTGCTGTGGGCTATCTGGATAAATGTCAGTTAAATATCTAATAATTCCTTACAATTTAATATGAACATTAAAAAAAAAAAAAGCCCTGTAATTATCCATTATTTTTAAAGTTTGATCGAGATTTTAATTTTGGCATTTAGGTTTCTCTCTCACCCATCCCTTCTTCAGCCTCTGAGGCGAAGTCATTTGTGGTAATTAATTTATACATTGATTAATTTAATTTCATCTAATGTTTAAACCCATGCTTGGAAGGCCCAAGATACAGCAGAAAAAAAACTTGATTAATGTTGCAACAGGCTGGCAGGACACCCAGCAGCCCAAAAGACGGACCTGGCATTCCCAAAGGGAAGAGACAGGGAGGATCAACTCGCAATGTGCAGGAATGAGCTGTGGGAACCACCTGAGCATGGACAGGCTGACCCTACCCAACATCCCACCAGCTGCCAGCCCAGGTAAATTCCTCACACCTTGATCACATCAGAGGCATTGAGAATTCATTAACAGCTTTGGCAATCAAAGGAATTCTGAACAAAAGATTTTTGCTTTGACAGAATATTTTAAGGTTATTTTAAATAGAAGGAAGAAAAACTTCAAAATTGTAACTCTGAAAACCTCCCTTCACAGTAGTTCGGGCAGCCTCTTCCCAACCCTGTAAGAAGGGGTTTCCCTGTCACAATATGGGAGTAGAAAAGATCATTTCTGCACAGCAACTGCAGCTCAGAAGCAGCATCTTTTCCTCCCTGCGTGGTTCTCCTATTCCATGAGCAGCAGATGCAGCCACTTGCCCCATCCCACTGCTCCCCAAGCCTGATCCTGTGCAGCACCTTGTCCCCAACACAGCCCAGGGTGTAAGGAGCCACTGAGGCTTCGTGGGAAACACACTGCTCTGGAAACAGTTCTGCTTGTACCTCATACATTTTCCTGTCATTTTTATTCCCTGGGTATTTTATTACTGAGGGATATTTGCATGAAAATAGAATCTTTGTTTCATAAGAATTCATCTGCTCCCGTAACGCGGTCCTGGAGGAACTGACAGTGAATGAACACGCTGCATTTCTCATGTTCTCACATACACACAAAAAATTGCCAATTATTTAAATTATTGTATCTTTTGGAGGCTTAATTTTCCTCTATGAATTTCCTGTTCAATCAATGCCACAGTAATCTTGAGCCCTGAATGGGAGGAAGGTGCCAAGCAGTGGCTGCATGAGCCTGACAGGAGATTTTCCAAAGGGCTCAGGTGTTGGGAATTGCTGTGTTTACATTCTGCACAGCAGTAATGACAGGACAGGGGTGACAGGATCAGCTGGAGCTTCAAGATAGGACATAAAAAAGAGAAATTTGGGGGTTGAGTTTCCTGTCTGTATCAAAACCTCTGGAAACATCCTTCCCCCCTCCCAAGAGAGGTCTGTGCCCTCGGGGCAACGGGTGTAAATGAGCACATTCAAGTTTTTCATAAAGATAGATTACTTTGGGGAGGTCGCCTGTAACAACACACTTCTCACATGCTTCAGTTTGCAGGGTTTTAATCAAAATTTTCTTTGAGATGCTTCCCAAAACCTTCACAGAAATATTGTGTTTTCCAAAGGCTGCAGGAAGAACACTTGTAATTGGAAAAAAAGCGATACCAGCTTTGGAAATGAACCTGGTAAAGTTCCCAATTAAAATTCATTTTACAAACCAAATAGAACTTTACAGAGAAGAAACTAAGCCTCACAGCAAGGGGGAAGGTTCAGATTCACTAAAAACAACTTATCAGAAGGGTTTTCCATGTCACCTTGGTTTGCCATCTCTTCCCTTCTCGAGGACATGTGAGGGAGGCTTTAACCAGCACCATGGGGCTTTCCAGCTACAGGACCTTTCCCATTAATTTTTCTTGCAGGAATCAGGGTAAATAAGATGAAAACCTCCATCTGTGATGCTTCTGAACAGGCATTCTGTTACCTTACCCTTATTTAATTGGAACAAATGTACCCATTTAGATCTACATATCTTCCAAATTTCCAATGTCTCCTGCAATTCACACCAATCTTTTATCACTTGATAAACAATCGGGTTCTTTACTTGCCTAATTCTGCCTCACTTGCTCCCAGGCCTTCCAGCTCCTGAGCCATCCAGCCTGTGCACATGTTCATTAGCTCCATCTATTTCAGCTGTACTACCTAATGGAGCTGAAAAAGCTGCAGGAATGTTCCCTCCCGGTGCAGGCTGTGGAGGGGGAACCTGCACAGTTCCCTGCTGCAGACACAGTTCACCGGGGACGGGGTGGTGACAGAGCCCAGCTCATCTCCCTGGATGAGGCTGCAGATTCTGCACTTTTCCTGTTCAGGTTTCCCCTTTTCCTTGTGTGGGCTGCTGTGAGGCTTCAGTTCTCCTGATTTGAAAGAAAACTGAGTACATGGAAACAGGAACAAACAGAATTAATCCAAAAACACAGACTAAAACCAGTTTCACAATTGTGGTGTAATGGAGGCGCTTGGGGGCAGCAATAATGAAGATATTAAGTTTACAATGCTGGAGTATAAACTTTCAATAGCTAAATATCAGCTCCAGTTCTCATTCCTTCCAGCTGCCCAGAATATGGCTGTGCCCTGTTTCACTCCCAAATGCAGAATTATGCATATCCAGGAAGAATTTCTCCATGGAGAGGATGGTCAGGCATTGGCAGGGGCTGCCCAGGGTGGAGTCCCCACCCCGGAGGTGTCCAAGGAAGGACTGAATGTGGCACTCAGTGCTCTGGGCTGGGTGGCAAGGTGGGCATCAGTCACAGGTTGGACTCGATGACCTTGGAGGTCTTTTCCAACTTCAACAATTCCGTGATTTTCTGCTTTAAAAAGAACCACGAAACCAAGCACAGCCACTGGTATGGAAAGAGCATTTGGCTGGTTGGTTACCAGCAGGGCAGAGCCAAAACCAGCACCACCCCACTGGTGCTGGGGGGCTGGAGAAGCTCCTACCGCAATGACATTGCATCCCCTCACCGAGACACTGCCGAGGAGCTGAAATGCAGCAGTGGCAGTGGCAGGGTTCATCCGATCCCGCTCATCCGAATTCCACACATGCATCCCCCTGACCGGCCAGCCCCGCTCGCTCCCGTCAGCAGAGCTCGGCTGCCTCCCTCTGATTTCCCACCGGCCTCTTCCCTGCTCACAGGGCCGCGTGATAAACCGGCAGCAGGCTTAACCTTTTCCAAAGGGCATCCCCCTCATCATGCACCATTTCCACCACTTCACAGAGCACGTCCCAGAGGGTTGGGAGACGAGGCTGCGCGAGCAATAACCTTTGAAAGCCTCTGAGTCTGCCAGGCCCACAAATTACCAAATTAATGGTTGGCCTTACCTTTGGAAAAGGCAAATAGAGGAAGCAAGGAACCTGAGCTTAAAGGGAATGAGAGCCATTTCCTGCATCTCTCCTGTCACTGGACTGTTTAATTTAAGCAAAGGATTCCCTGAACTCTGATGAAGACCAGCAGCTGCCTTGGGATTTGTAAAATGGATCTAACAGGAAAACATGTTTCCTGCCATAATCCAGATTAATCACCCTGTCCATGTCTGAGGTCTCCTTTGCGACTTGCTGACAAAGACTCCACAGCCCTGCAGCTGCGGCTGCCTGCTCCTGGGAGAGCCTCCCTCTTACTCCAGAGAGGACCAGCAACAATGGGTAGATGTTGGTATGCACTGAAAGCCTTAATAATGAAACTCCAGCCTAAGAGAAACTACTGCATGTGCTGCCACACCCTGCACGTGCTCACCCACTGCCTTTGGGAAACGTGGAGCACGTGGAATAGGAAGAGGAAACAATCTGGAGTGTCTGTATCTTACACAGCAGAGCACGACCAGGAAAAACCTGCTTCCAGCCACCCAGAGATGAAAACCTCTGGTTAGATATCAAGGAATCCCAGGGGACAGTCACCCCCAGCCAGCAATGCTTCAGCAGAGCATGGGCTGCAGGTACGAGAGGAAATGGCCCCAAGTTGTGCCAGGAGAGGTTTAGATTAGATATTAGAAAACATTTTTTCACAGAAAGGGTTGTAAAGCATTGGCACAGGCTGCCCCAGGGCAGTGGTGGAGTCTCCATCCCTGGAAGTGTTCAAAAAGTACATGGACATGGCACTTGAGGATTTGGTTTAGTGGTGAACATGGGTTGATGGTTGGACTTGATGTTGATGCCATGATGATTTTTTGCCTTTTCTTTTATACTCCTTTTATATACCTTTTTATAGCTTTTGTATTCTTAGTGGGTTTTGCCTCCATTCTTGGACTTGTTTGTCAAGCTAAGAGACTCAACATTTTAGAAGCTTCGTAGCCGGGGATCAGTGTGCCCCAGAGCCCAAGGTCCTCTCCAGAACACATTCTGTAAACCAAGATAGAACCATCCAGGGGAAGGCTCCTTGGGGAGGGGGGCTCACTCGAGCCTCTCCTTGGGGAATCTTTGATAGATCTGCTAATTAGTAAAACCTATAATGATATACTTGATCTATTGTGTGGGTGAACTGCAGGGTGCATTATGGTGTATTCCACCTGGATGCGTGCACCTAAGGATCCTTAAAATAAATACCAAGGTAAAATCCTTTTTCCCCTTCTAACCGTGTTTGACTCTTGATTTTAAGACCAGGAAAAGGCATCAATGTGTTAAAGGTATTTTCCAACATTAATGATGCTATGTTTCCACCCCAGATGTTCACTGCCAGGCCCCTCTGCTGCCAGCCCAGCTTTGGGAATGTGTAAAAAAGCTTCATGGTGGCACAGGGTAAGAGAATAAGCACAGTTCAAGGTATTTCCCATTGTTTTCAAGTTGTTCTGTTATTTTCAGTGATTCTGAAGGCTGCCCACCTCACCTGGCTCAAAGGAAACCTGTCCCTCTCCATGGCCTGAGATGGTAACTCACCAGTACGTTTCTCCAAAGGAAACGCAGCACCATGGGAATGGATAAATACGTGAACATCTGAAAAATGTATGTTGTAATTCACCAACAGATTCAAATCATTGTCGGGAGCCCCTTAATTCCGACAGTGGTTCCCTAAGGCTGTTCAATTATACACCACGAGCTACAACCACTAAAATCCTGAGCCTGAGTGTCTGTGTGACACAGAAACGGACCCAGAGCTGCAGTTTAAAAACTGCACGTGCACACTGTGGCTACAGGATGAATTCCGAAGGTGAGGACAGGACAGAAGCTGTGGCACTGATGGCAGAGCTACGTGGGAGGACTGTCACATCACCTGGCACCGCAGTGACGGGTACAACCGGCTTCTTCAGGGCTCTTCAGAGCAACTGCTGGGAACTGAGCCACATAAAATATTCACTAGCATGTTAGAGTCTTTTAGTCAAAGAGCAGGCAGTGGAAAGCCAATATAAACAGCAAAAAGAGGAAAAGTATCTTTAAAGAATATATTTTTAGGCAGTATTTTGGGACTTGTGGAACTTTCTGAGTTTTTCCCATGGGTGCGCAAACACAGGTACTTGCAAGTAGCTCACGTGAGTCACTTGGCCATCCCAGATTCCCTGAGTGGTGCACCTGGTTCCATATTTGGGGTATTTTCTCCCAGATGCCCTTTAATCTACCTTTGTCCCCAGCACTGGTCCCCCCAAGCAGGGGCACAATCAAGTGCCAAGGGTCTTCTCTCACAAGACACAGAAAACTCCTTGGTTTCAAACAAAACTTTCTCTGCCCAAATCCAGTGCCAGTCCTTCCCTGCACTTGATTAATTGTGCTGATCACTTCACCTGGTGCTAATCAGAGCAGTGAAATGTTCCTCATTGTTAAACGGAGTGATTAATTACCAGGATTGCCAGGGAAGTCTGCCACCAGCAGCATAAATTCACAGAGCATGTTTGGAAGCATTTGCCAGTGGCAGAGCCTGAAGAGTAAAATATTGCCTCATTATTTATCTTCCCCCATCACATGGCAAGAGCAGCAACCACTGGAGAGGGAGCTCAGGCCTTTGTTGATTTAAATTATTGTGAAACCAGCAGTCTAACACAAGGATTTATTTTTATAGATTTGATTCAATGAGAACATGCCAAAAGCTCTCCCTGAGGCCACTGTGACCTGTGGTGACTCCTCAGGCCCAGCACTGTGTGATGGGCCCTTCCAGCACACTCAGGCTCCAGCTCTCCCACCCTGAGCAGCCAAGTGTGCAGAAGATTTGAAATGCAAGTGAGGTTCAAAGTCCAACTCAGAGGGCAGCTACAACACAGTCACCAGTGAGGAAAACCACTGTAAAGCTGTGGTTTGAGCCCATTTTTGTGCCCTGGTTTGGGAATCAAGCAAAGAAATTATGGAGAAAATTATTTTTCCAAATCTCTACCTAACAGAAACATTCCCTTAAATTTGAATTTTTTTATTTCATTTGAAGTGGCAGATTTGCCTTTGCTCATCCTTGGTTATTTTTTACATCTATATGCACACAACAGGATAAAATCCTTGTTCCATGAGCAGGCACCCTAAGAGGAGGAGGAGGAGGAGGTGTCTGCTGGCAGCTGTTGGAGCATCTGGCCCTTTTTAACCAAAGGGTTCCTTCTCATTCTGTGAGATGGTGGAGGCAACAACACGTGTTTCTGGCTGCTGCCTCTGAACTTCTGCATAAAACCATCAAAGCAATTTTCTTACCTACACCTGGAAGAGATATGTGAGATCTTCCAGCCATGCTCCCATCCTGACTTGACCCAAAGCATTCCCAGAGGTGCCTTTGTCCTTTGCAATCACTCAGGCCTGAGCACAGACTGACAGATAGAGAATCCCAGAATGGTTTGTGGTGGAAGGGACATTAAAGCTCATCCTGTTCCACCCCCTCCCGTGGGGAGGGACACCTTCCACTATCCCAGGTTGCTCTAAGCCCTGTCCAACCTGATCTTGAATGCTTCCAGGGATGGGGCAGCCACAGCTTCTCTGGGCACCCTGTGCCAGGGCTCACAGGGAAGAATTTCTTCCTAATATTCAATCTAAACCTGCTCTCTGTCTGTTTGAAATGCCTGCTTTTCCATGGAGCCCAAAAACCTGTCACCAGCAGTGCCCACCATGCCAGTCCTTGGGGACAGCAGTGAAACGGAGCCCTGCCAGTGACAGTCTCAGAAGTACCAGGGAATCACTGGATGGTATTTCCGGAAGGCCACTAAAAACCAGTGTCAGGAAAGACTAATCCTGCCTGCAAGAGCAGGCTCACAGTTCCCTAAGACAAGCTCAATTCCAGCATTCTCCCTGGGGGAACAGTGTCCAGCAAACACGTTGTTTCTAAGCCTGAGTGTGTTCTGAGCAAACAGGCTCTGCCTCGTGCCCAGCTGTCTCTGCCTGCCGAGATGATGCACTGCTGCTTGCACACTTGAGGGAACACTGCTCATCCATCACCTGCCTGTCCCCACCAGAGCTGTGTCTGGCTAAAAAAAGCCAGCAGGCTCCGAGAGCCTTCTTGGGGGAATGACAGGTCCCACAGCCTGGGAGAAACCAGCCAAGGTTGTTTTGCTGCCTGTGTCAGGAAAATTATTGAAAGCACTGCAGTCAGAGCAGCTGGAGCCCAGCAGAGCTGCCAAGCATCCAGCTAGGTAGCAGTAACGGGTTTATTAAAACCCAGGCAGAAAAGCTGAAGTCCAGAGGCCGAGTAAGATCTTCAGAAACTTCCTGGGACACGGCCAGAAAGGCATCTTCAGGACCAGCTGGAAACAGAAGATGACATCTGGTGTGAGATCAGCCCTTTGAGAACCCCTGCATGCCCAAGGATGCAGTGCCTGCTGTGGAGAGCTGGTGTGGCTGCTGGACCACTGCCCCAAGCCCCCGGAGCCCTCTGAGCCAGATCAGCCTGGAGCAGCCCAGAATCCAGCTCTGCATCTTGGACAGGAAGGCAGCGGGCTGGAATTCTCTGTGAAGCTTTAGGAAGGAGCTGTCCTGCACACAACTCGTTTGAGGATTTCAAGAATTCACAGATTAAATGGTTGTGACTAAGAATAAACACAAAATACTGCTTTGGTTCTGTAGTTAGATGGGAAATTGCTTGTACACCAGTGCCAGGAAACCGTGGTAATTAAGTGGTTGTTCAGGCTGGAGCTCACCCAAGCCATGAGCAGGGTTTTTGGAGAGAACATGCCCGTTTTCCCAAAGCACCATCAGGATGTGAATATGCCTTGATTACAACCCAAGCCAGACAGGGAACCCCAGATTCTCCACAGGCTCCGGAGCCGCTCCACTGGGATGGGTCCAAGAGGGAGCAGGAAAGATGACACTGATGGCCTTGGTCACATCCCCACATCACAGAAGGATCTGAATTATTCAAATGCAAGGTGGCACTCCTACCTGTGACAGAGTGAGGAGCCATTTAAATGTCTCCATGCTTCAACTGTACAATGCAAAGTTCAAGCCATCTAAGTATTTTACAGAACATTCATTTTCATCTCCTCTCAGAAAGCTGAGGAGCTGGGACATGCTTACAGGGCAGGCACAGCAGGAGGGACATCCCCAACCAGACTTTTAATGGGAAAGCACATCCCTTCCTGCCAGCTCCTCCTGACTGTTCTTCAGAGGCTGAGCTCACAATTTGCACAACACAATTCGTGGTAAGACTCGATGATCCTTGAGGTCTTTGGTTCTGTGAGGACTTCAGGCTGGGCACTTACAGTGGGGCTATGCCCTGAGCAAGTGTCACAAGTAAAAAGGACAATGGTTTCATAGATCACCAGGTAAGAGTTAATTCAGATTTGCCCAAATAGTGAACCCAGTGTCAAATCTTCTGTTAAACTACATCTGGGGTCAGAAAAATGTGTTTTCTACATCTCTCATCACCAGGGATGCTGCTCTAGTTGAGTCAAATCTGTTTCAGCAGACTGGGATACCCCTCGTTCATGCCAGGATCCACCAAGTCCAGCGTAAGAAGGATCAAAGCTTTCAGAGCGATGGTGGTCAGTCCCACCTGTGGGACATGGCCAGATCTGACACAGATGGAGCGAGTTTTAGATGGCATTTGCATCTTTCTTTCTTTTGCTTGTGACAGCAAAAGGACTTCCTGCTGTCAAAAAGAATTTCAACTCATTTAAATCCACAGAAGAATTGAGGATTAAAAGATAGAAGTTGTCTGCCTGGTGTTTTAAGCTCATCCTGCCTATCCCCTCCTGAGCCTCCCATACAGTGCCTGAAATACCTCCAGTGATTATGTTTGTAAGCATGGAAGACACAGCAAAAAAAAATTGATTACATAGTGATAATAGGAATATGCTAGATGTTTAGGTGTCAAATGAAACATAATTCTGAAGAATATTTTTGCCTTTAGAATAATACATCATCTTCCCAAACCACCACAAGCTCCCCTGTTATTAATACTCTTCTGAACAACTACAATTGAAATGATAATGCGTTTCTAAATTAATATTGCATCTTCCCATTTCAGTATCTGATGAGCTGTATCAAAACTTCATTAAATCACTCCCTGTTTTGCCAGCTCCAGCATACTCGGGCCTGTGAAACACATCTGCCTCCACACCAGCGCCTGCTCCAAGCCATGCGCCGCGAATGCCAACGTGTGATCAACTGTGCTAATGGGACGAATAACAGAGCTAATGAGGTGGCTTCCCAGACGTGACAAACCCGTTTTAGGCTGCTAAATAAATATCAGACACAAAATTAGGAGGTTTATCAACACATGACTTCATGATTAGCTAAGAGTTCTCTTTGGGAAGCTCCATGGTGTTCCCCCAGCAATTTCATGTTAGTAGTAGGAAAATGAAATTGTTCTTGTAGCTTTGTCGTTAGGGGTATAATCTTCCCTTTCTTTTAGGGATACAGGACACTTAAAACATTTCCAGTATTCCAGTGCACTTATTTTTACACTGACTCCCAGTATTCCAGTCACCCCACCCTGCCCCTTCACAGACAGAGCCATTCCCAGCTCCCATCCAGCCATCCTGCTCAAGGCTGCTGCCATCCCAGGCCTCCTGCCACTTTTCCCCAGGGAAAAAGCCAACTCTTACACCCCAAAACCAGCACCAGGACTGCCTCCCCTACAGTAGCGAGTTCTGCAGCCTCTCAGAATCAGCCAGGTTGGAAAAGACCTCCAAGATCATTGAATCCAATCTGTGACCAAACCCCACCCTGTCAACCAGACCAGAGCACTAAGTGCAGTGCCTCAGCTCTGCCCCAATGGCTCAAATTTGAGTTGCAAATGACAACTCAGCTGATGGATCAAGAGAACATCCTTCAACAGGCAAACCATTAGATCAGGGTTAATTAATTAGGGAGCAATTTCAATACTTGTAAAAAACTTCAAACCCCAGCACTGTCTCAGCCAGGCTCTGCTCTCCCCTTGTTTTTGTTTGTTGTTAGAAGTGACTGCAATTAAGCTCTGTGTACCAAGCCAGGACTATACCTGGATCTTAAATTAAATCAGCTCCTGCCAAGAGATGCAGCTAATTCATTTAAATTCTTGTTTCAAGGAAGACATTTCATTTCAAGTTTGAAATATAATTACTTGCTCAGAGCCCAGGAGACCACACCATCTTCAAGTGAAGTGATTGTGATTTCCAACCTCCAGTTCAGTGTTCTTGTCCCCGAGATAACCACGAGGCATGAGGGATGTAACCAAAAAAGTCACTAAAGTGAACATTTTCACTCTAACACTTCAAGGAAAGGATTGCAGAGTACTCCAACATGGCCACTACAAATCCTTACCTTCTTTTTGCACATCTGGATATTTGGAAAAATTTCTTCATCCAAAGGGTTGTCCAGCCCTGGCACAGCTGCCCAGGGCAGTGGTGGAGTCCCTGTCCCTGGGGGGAACTAAAAGCCCTGTGGATGTGGCGCTTGAGAACATGGGTCAGTTATGGCCTTGGCAGTGGTGGAGGAACAGCTGGACTCTGTGGCCTTAGAGGGCCTTTCCAACCCTGTGATTCTGTAAGAATTTATACCCTCTTTCAGAAAGAAATCTCAAGACTAATCTTTCTTTTAGAGACACTTCTCCCATGTCAGTGTTCCCCCTCTGCCCCTGCATGCAGGGGAACATGCAGCCTGGCTGATCAGGGCTTGAGGCCCCAGCAGCTCCAAGCAGAAAAAGCCATAAATCAATGTGTAGTAAGGACTAAAAATTGATTTTTCCTAAGTTGCTGTATAGTGTAAGTTCAAGCGATGGGACTGAGACTCTGCAAAAATAGATCATCTGGTAATTTGCATTAATGAGACTTAACAGTGTTTGTCAGAGAGTGATTAAGAAACTGTGCACCAGTCCCCCAGTCCCCGCCTCCAGCAGCAGCACAGACATGTTATTGGGGTGCCCAAAGGCAGCAGAGCACCCACACAGCACCCACTGCAGCCTTCTGGGGAGCAGCACACAGGAATTCCAGGCTGCTGTAATTGTGCCTTTCAAAATCCCACCCAAAGAGCCACGACCATCAGTTTTCCATTCAAAATCCCTCCTCAGGAGACATGGCCTTCAATTTCCCATTCAAAATCTCTCCCAAAGAGCCATGGCCACCACTTTCCCTTGCGACAGTCCAAAGCTAAACCCATTCCTTTCAACAAATAGGCTGTGGCAACTTTTATAGGCTTGCTGGGGAATGCTGTGCTGATTGTTTTCCTTTTGACAATTTTCTTATTGCTCAGGTTCTCAGGGCTGGCAACAAACACTGCTTTTTATTTTCCGGGGTGGAATAGTGCTGCTAAAACATGAAACACCAGAACTTGTCTTCAAAAGAAATGAGACATTTCACTTGCCCTTTATTAAGCTGTTTAGGTTGTTGAACTCTGATTTTCCCTTTTTTAAATTGAAAGGAGAAAAAGAAGAATTATTAAAATATGTGAAACAATCGAGCAAAATGCAGAATGAGGAAATCTTCAGCAATGTGTGGCTGCAGCAATGTTACATAAAGAGGTTTAATGGGCTCTGTGGGAACAACATCAGAACATCAGCAATTCCACTGTAGTGCATTTCAACTCAGTTGCTCATTAAATGGGTTACTCTGGGACTTTAACTTATTTTGGAAGTTATTATGAATTGTAGCTCTACATTCTCTGGGTTTTTTCTCTCCATTTCATACACAGTCCATGACTCCAGGGTCAGGGATTGTGGTGGGTGATGAGACCTGTCAAGTGCAGATGTCAGACAATGTAAGAACATCGTCCCAAGAAGTTCCAGGATGGTTGGTCTTTAAGCATTTTTAAGTGTTGTTCACGTTTTGGCTCAAGCACCCCAGAGAACTCCAACATTTCTCACACTGAGCAATCTAATGTTCAGCAATTGATACCAGTTCAGTGACCACTGGATGCTCTGGAGAGTGGAGCTAAACAACTTGGAAAACAACTTGGAGATCAACTGGAAAGATATTAAGCAGAACTGTATTTTTTTTAAACATTAATTTTTAAATGCCACTGTATTTAAAAGGAAAAATGCACTACTATCAAAATATACACATTTCTGAAATGACAAATCTTGGTTTTAAAATGCCAAAATTACTCATTAAAAATAATTTTTCCAACAAAACAAAACAGCTTGACCTTTAAGGCATTCCACACTGTTGAGGTCAACTTTTAGCCAAATTCAACTTGGAATTGTTTTTGCCTGGAAAGTTAGCCTGATATTAACTGAAGATAAAGTGTATTGCTCAGCTCTGAACAGAGATTAGAAGATCCATTTTCCTCTGCACTCCTATGAATAACAGTGATTTTACTGCTTTGGAGCACATAACATCTGCTGAGATGACAAAGTTTTCACTTGGATAAAAATCTAAATTTAATCCTTGCCCCGAGCATTTCCCTTCAGCTCCGTGGGTCACGTGTGGGGGAAGCAGAACCAGCAGCACCCCCACGCACAGCTCCGGGCACCATCAATGACCATCCTGTCCTGGAGCACAGGTCAGACCTGCTGCAGGTGAGCAAAGGAATTCTGATCACAAATATGAACCTTTGCAGGGCTGTCGGGAGCAGAGCCAAGGACAGGGGACAGAGGAACACGGGGCCAGGCTGTGCCTACCCTCCCTGAGGTTCAGCTGTCAGCTGCCCCACCGAGGCTGTGATTTGAGGACAAAGGGGGTGGCAATTTTCCCCCAGGTATCCAGATTATCGTTTTTACACATCCAGAATAATCTTCCCCAGCTGCATGGAGCCTGGTCAGGGGGCTGCTAGGGAAACCCAGCACAGTTCAGCTCTGCTCCTGCTTGTCCCAGGGCTGCTCCTCAGGCGCTCCCTCACCTGCCTGCCGGTGTTTTAGAGCCAGGGGAGGAGCAGGGGACCCTGCAGCAGGGGCTGCCTGCCCTCCTTATCCATCTTGTTGCACCTCTGAGCCCCAGGAAAGATTCGTGGTGAGGTTCCATGCAGGGCCATGCCTGTGACACCAGAGCTGGGGTGTGGGCAGGAATTCCAAGTTGAGTTCATGAGCAGTAGAGCTATAGGAATTTTAAAAGATCGCAAGCATGACAATACAATCCTGCCAACATAGAGTACAACATTCTGAAAACGTGGGCAGAGCTGGAGGGGCTCAGACTGGAGAAAAGGAGGCTCAGGGGGGAGCTCCTCGCTCTCCACAACTCCCTGACAGGAAGGTGCAGCCAGGGGGAAGCTGGGCTCTGCTCCCAGGAGACAAGGGACAGGACATGAGCAAACGGCCGCAAGCTGCACCATCAGAAGTTCAGGTTGGATATTGGAGACAATTTCTTCACCAAAAGCATTGTCCAGCCCTGGCACAGGCTGCCCAAGGCAGTAGTGGAGTCCCGATCCCTTGAGGGATTTATGACGTGTAGATGTGGTACTTGGGGACGTGTGTTTGTGGTGGCCTTGGCAGTGCAGGGGGGAATGGTTGGACTCAATCTTGGGTGGTTTTTCCAACCAACCAACCTTCTAACTCTGACCTGCAGCTCTACATTGAGGAGAGGAGCAGCCTGAGCCAGAGCTGCTCCACTGAGCTTTCCTGGGCAGCCAGGTGGAAGGTGCTGCTCTAGCAGCCACAAGCAATGGCCCAGAAGAGAGTTCCCTGGAATCACAGCTCCAGCAAAGTCACACACTGAGCTGCAGAGCTCCCACCCGGGAGCACTGGCCAGGATTGCTGCACCAGGCAGCCGAGGCCTATGGAGCTGCACAGCCAGGCTTTGTTCAGTGATTCATTATTCTGAAGTGCTGAATAATTCAGCACACAGAATTAACGGCATATGCCACTGAAACATTCCATATGGAACATGGCTCCCTCAGGAGCTGCTCTCTCCAAAGGCAACAGCACATCTCCCCACGCACTCAGCCTGAGCTGTGGGCAGGGGCTCCTTGGCAGCATCACAGCCCAGATGCCACGGGCTCGCTGGGGTCCTTTGCCATCCCAGGGTGGAGCGACAGGGCAGGGTCTAGAAACATGGGAATGCAGAGGGATGGAGAGAAAGAAGTCTCCTCTCCCACTCCTCCTGCCCAAAACACCACCCTGAAACTCTGGCCAGGGCAGCACACACAGCCTCACACGAGACACACTCAGACAAATTAGTCTCCTCATGACTTAAGTTTTCCACAGCCTTTTCGAGGAGGCGACTTTATTCTCTTCACTCCCTTCTACAGACAGATTCCCGCCCACAAGCCAGAAAACTTGTATGAGCAGAGACAGCTCTGTCCACACTGTTCTCACAGCTGTCCAAAGGCAGCCGCACATCAGTAACACACTCACGAACCACAGCCCAAAAATGTCTACGTGGGCAGCTCCTGTGAGAATCTGAACATTGCATCAGCCCTTCCTTGTCCTGGAGGAATTTTTGCCATCAGTGAAGAGAAAAAGGCTGTCTCCTGGAAGACAGAGACTGAGAAAAACACACAGCCCATGCTCCTAGGCACACTGAGCAGCCAGGGCTGCAGTGACCTATCAACTCAGACAGAACCAGTCCTGGCATCCTCCCATATTTCAATCAATAACTGAACAGAAGGTGATACCCAATCCAGAAGATAAAAATCTCACCAAATTAAATTAACTTGTACAGTGTAATCAACATTCATTAAGCCAATTTAGTCAAGCAGTGACCTCAGCAGCTTTCACTTAATCATATCCTTAAATATCAAATCCACATGCAGATCTTTTATAAGCCCTTTCCAATTACATCTTACTAAAAACTTTGAATAAATAAATGTAACTGGAGTCGTCTGTGTGCAGTGAGCATAAACACAGTTATACCCATTAGCTGTGAGGGTCAGTGCCACACCCCCACCTGCACAGGGTAGCTACAGGTACCCATGTGCCCAGCTCACAGACACACAACAAGGCTCATTTCTCCCTCTGGAATCACACAGAAGTGGTTGCAAGCATTCTCCACGACCTGCTGCTTAGTTGCCTTCATAACTTTTCCATTGTCACACGCCTGCCAGCTCTCTCCAGTGACACTTGTCACTGTGGTCGATCTTGCACCGTCCTATTTCCTTCTGCATTTGCTGCCACACCACCTGTGAATCTCACCCACAGAGCTGTGAAAATTCCTCATAAAAATAGAATTTCTAAGTGTGTTATTTTCTGTGTAGGAAACATGGTTTTCAGCTGCTTGAAGCCCAGTGCAGCTGGGGATCCTCGCCAGGTTCCCTCTGCACAGAGCAATTCCACACTAAAGCTCTGCCGTGCCCACGCTCCAGCCAGTGCCACAGGACAGCCACCTTCCTCTGAGGCACATGTCAGCACAGAGAGCACAAAACAGCCACTTTATTTTTCCTGACCCTTTATTTCGGGTGATTGCAGGGCCGAGCAGTCTGACAGGTAAGCACTGGCGCTGTCTCGATGGTATCACACCAGACATCAGCGGCACCGCAGCTGAGACAGGCTTGGCCTGACCCCGGCTGTTGGACACTGAACCCCTGTGACCCCCATCTGTGCCACACCAGGAGAAACCTGGCAGAGGGCACAAGGGCCCCGGAAGGCAAAAAGAGAGAGAAAAATTGTAATAAAGAAGAAAATTTGTAATAACAGCAAGGGAAAGAAGAAAGCCAAAACGGTGGAATCCAGAAAGCCCGGTGATTTTCAGGAAGATGAGTAGAAATTCACTGATGTCACTTGCCCTTTGCACTCTCTGCCGGGTCTGTGGCTGCCCCATTGTGCCAGTCCTGGTGCCACGTGTACCTGGCTGTCCCCACAGGAGCAGCAGGACAGGGCTGGCAATGGGGACACACCTGCATGTGGGCCAGCACTGTGCCAGGACACCCATGGCAGCACCAGGGCAAGGTCACACCTGCTCCTTGCACCACAGCTCACAGCTCTGGCACACCCGGCACCTTTCCTGCCTCCGCACAGGCTGCCTCCCGGGAAGCAGGGGCAGGGCTGTGGAAGCGCTGGCGATCCAGAATGAATTGCACTACTAGTGCCAAGCAGCCTCAGCAGATGTTCCTGGTGTCAGCAGGACGCTCCAGACCCCCATTTCTATTCCTGGAAGAAACACTGGGAACAAATCCTTGCAGTTTCACCTTCTTACAACCTCTCACATTTTCAAGAATGAATTCCCCGGCCTTGCCACTGCAGAAAAGTATCGGTAATGTTATGGCTAATTTTATTTGTGGAGCACTCCCTCAAACACAGCAAGCAGATGAGAAAGCCGAACGAGGGTAGTGGGTCAGCAGGCGAGCTGTGCTCTGTACCAGAAATCTCTGTGCTTAATTTATCAGATTTCTCATAAAAATCTCCCTCATGTGGGGAGTAAATCTGCTTTAATGTATCACACCTATTGCTAACTCACAGAACTGAAAATCTCATTTCATGGGCCCCAGGTTTACCCGATTACAGTTCCACTGTGGAGAGTTTCTTAAAGCAATACAAGCTGATAATGAAATACTTGCTGATGAAGCAGCATTCCTGTACCTGCCCCTGGCCATGGCCATGGCAAGGGGACAACTCCCATGGGCCTGCCTGGCTGGCACTGCAGAGCCCACCGAAGGGGCACATGGGCAGACACAGCCACCTTCCTGCAGCTCAGGCAGGGGAGATTTCCACTGGCATGCTTATCTAAAGGGAAAAGCATTTCCTTCAACAATAGCTCTGAATTTATGATCAAGTCGAGATGTCAAGATTGCTGAGACACCCTTTTAAGGCAGCTGTAAATTGTTTAGACAATAGGAAATGACAGCTTCTGCTCAAGCTTACAGGGGGGAATCCAGGCCGGAGTGCAGATTTATGACTTCGAAGGTAGGAGACTGCTGAATGCATATTCTTCACAGGGAAGTGAGCATCTCCAAAGCTATACATTTGGTTATTCTTTGTATTCATACTTTGATTTACTTAAAAGCAGGAATTTAGTTCTCTTCTCTATTGCTCTTGCTTCAGTGCTGCTCAGAGGCACTGATGGCCAAGTAACTGTTGGAGAGGGGCCTGGCACATCCATGGAATTCACAGCTCCTCTCTCATAGTCCCCTCTCTGCCTGCACCCACTTGTTCCCAATGCTCTCCTTTACTGCACGAGGCCTGTGCAGTGAGGCCCTGCACTCTGGGCGCTGGCACAAAGGGAGAAGTTGTCCTGCCCAGGAGCTCCCCGGGGCCATGGATGAGAGCCCTGAATCCTCCCTGTGGGAGAACTGGGGCTCAGGTGTATTTTATAGTGTGTGGGCGTTGTCTAGAGCAGGGAAGCTTTACCCACTTGGAAATATAGGAGCCGACCTTCCAAAGGTAAATGCACCCAAACTGAGCTGAAAGAAGTGGAGCAAATACAGTCACAGAATAAAGGGTTGGAGGGGACCCCTGGAGATCATCCAATCCAATCCCCTGCCAGGACACAACCACAGGAACCCGGAGCAGGTGACAGGAATGTGTCCAGATGGGGTTGGAATGTCTCTGGAAAGGCAGACTCCACACCCTCCCTGGGTACCTGTTCCAGTGCTCAGCCACCCTCCATGGAAAGAAGTTCTTCCTCATCTTGAGATGAAACGTTGTGTTTTACTCTATGGCCATTGCTCCTCATCCTGTCACTGGCACCACTGAAAAGAGTCTGGCACCGTCCTCTTGGCACCCCTTGGAGATATTTGTATGGATTGATGAGATTCCCTCTATCCAGCATCAGCTCAGCATTTCTGAAAACACAACCCTGAGTGCACTTTCTGAAATCCAACTGGGTTGTCTGAAAAGCTCCCCATGGAATGTTGCTCACAGCCCAATTTTTCAATTTCTACTCACACACAAAACCTGAAGCCTCTGGCTTGCCTGTACCCAAACTCACTTTATTTAGAGCCAGGCAACCAAAACAGAATCAAATTTATCAACCAGATCTCATCATGTGGAAAGCAGAGTGATGAAGCCTCAGTTGCAATCGACTGAATTTTGAATTAAGCAATCAACTGATTAATTACTTGACTTTTGTCTAATAAAGCAAAATGTAAATGACACTGGCACAAGAGTTACGTTCCATCACTGTAGCTCCTTCTTTCCTTTGCTGTATGATATGGGAATTCACTGGAATTACAGATGACTAAAGAGATGTGTGAGTCTGTCAGAAAATGCCCAGTTATCCAAGACTGCCATTAGTTTTTCTTGCCATCCAGTGTGTTGTAAAAGAGGAAAGAGCTGTTTATGTATACAGGCAAGTATTCTGCATCCCTACACAATAAATAGCAAGTGCCAGGTTATTCTGTCAGTTCTGGCGTCCTCTATCAACAGTTAAGTAGATACAATCCATTGTACCTTTCAGATTGATTTCACACTGATGAATGTGAGATTGTCAGGTTGATCAGTCCTCCCAAATACATTAATCCACTCTGAGGTCATCCTGAGCTCATTTAAAATATTCTTTTTCTGTCCTGTGATACTTCTGATAAATGGCCAGTGGAATACAGAGTCTCCTCTGCAGGATGTCGGGGCCAAACGTGAAGGCTGTCAAAAAATCAGCATTAAAACCTGCTCAATGTGCTGTTTCCCAAAAATCCTTTAAATGGCACAGTGTGTTTGCTGACATTAATCACGGGTGACATTCTAGGGAGGGCTGAGTGTGCATGTCAAGAGAAACTTCTCCAGATCCCAAAGACATGAATCACCTGGAAAGCAACTGTGTTTTTATCTCTAGCTGCTAAAACCCATCACTTCTGTGCCTTTTACTGCCTCACAGCCCTTCAATCCTTCACTTCCCCACAGTGAGCTGGGAGAGTGAGCACCAGCAGCACATTTCCAAGGATCCAGTAAGGCCCACTTCCAGGAAATGCCCCAAGAGCAGCCCCTGCCATGGCCAGCCGCCACAGCCAGAGGGGAAATACATCACGACATTCCCATAAGAAAAAGAAGTTCTAATTTTAGAAATCAGAAAAATAAATGGCTGCAGGCCTCTGTAATCTCCACATCAGCACAACAAGATGCTTAGTCAATAAAATAGTTCAGCTAAGTGATCTCAGCATGTAATTCCATACGGATTTTTTTTCAGGGGGAAATGCTATCATTTTCCATTTCAGTTTAATGAATCATGTGAATTATAGTAACATTACAAATGGTTCTCTCTGCAGCCTATTAGTTTGTTTCTGTATGGTTCTAATGGAAGACATGCTTCATTTCCATCCTAGCTTGCCCTCAAGCCATTACGAATAAATTGTATTATCATAAGCAGTTACCTTTTAAAATGATCTTATCAAAAGAAAGTCTTTTGCATTGTTAAGGAGTGTTTATCACCATTTTAGGCAAAGTGCTGCAGGCACTTCACTCTTTTTATAAATAGAAATAATCGTAGCAAAGAGACCAAGGGGCTGGAACTGCCTGGGCACCCTCCAGGCACAGGCATGAACATCTCCAGAGCACTGGTGCTGCCATCAGGAGCAAATTGAATCCTTCACATGTTCATGGAGTGTAAGGCCATGGGGACAGTTCAATTACTTACTCTTAACTCCTGCACACCACAGGCTGCTGCAGTTCACCCAGCTGCCCCTCCACTGAAACCGGTCACCAGTGCCTTTGGCTCCGACACAGCCAGGGTGCAGCCCGAGCGGAGCTCGCTGAGGATCGTCCTGCCTGGACTCAGACACATCAGGAGAAGTGGGACTGACCCCTTCCAGATGGTGCTCACCCAAGCGAGGGATCACCTTCCTTGTTTTCCAGACTTTTTTCCTTGACACAGCCCTGAAGCATCACAAGTTTTTCTATTTTTACTGACTCCTGTCACAATTTCACAGGAGGACAGACATTTTGACTATAAATAACTACCCAGCTATACATATCCATGTAGGAAAGAATAACTACCCTCACTGGGAAGAATTTCAAGCAAAGAGCCCCCAGTGTCAGGCACCCTGTGCTCCCCAGGCATGACAACCCCATGCTTCACTTGGTTCATCAGTGGAAAGCTTTTGCAGAAGATTAATTAAACCTCCATTCTTTGCTATTTAACACCATTCCTTCTAGCCCAGTCTAGAACACACAAGAGAATTTCCTCCTCTATAGTTTGAGGAGTTTTTTGAGTTTGCTTGGGGTTTTTTTTGCACATTTGAAGAACAACATTCCAGGCAATCTTTTCTAGACTGAGCAATAGCAATATCCTTGACCTTTATATATAAATCAGCATTATGTCCCTCGGTAGGAAGGGGGTCAGAAGGCATCAGATACCTTAGTAACTTTTCATGTAAGCTAAATCTAAAAAGGAAAAATAAAATCCATGAGTTTTCTGAAGCCCACCAGGACACTTGGCTGGAGAATGCCAGAAAAACACCAGAATCTTGGTGGTTTTCAGTGCAGCACCTTTGATTTTAATAACCCATATCAGCACAAGTCTGTAGCTCAAATCCAGCCTAAACACTGCTCTGAATCAGAAAATAATGGTCTGGGCAAGAATGTCAACAGCAGAAGAATCACTTCTGGGTGACAATGAGTGCCTTGATGGAGTGTTCCACTTCAAGACACTTCATTTTGCCCTCTACTCTCCAGGTCACTAACTGCAGGAAGCCTCCATCTACTCAGCATCCTGTACCAAAAGTTTGTCATATGAATAAATGATGCATATTCATAGTCCAGCTGCTACTTGGATGGTCAGAGCCTGACTAGATGAGCAGCACTGACAAAACCACCAGGTAGCTCAGTCACCATGCTTCTCAGTAATAAAAATGCAAATAAAATAGGAAATAAGAATTCTTGCTACTACCATGAAAAATTAAAGTGCTGTCAATTTAATGCAGTTTTGCTTTTTCAGTAAAATAGCATCTGTTCTCCCACACTGAACAGTAATAACACCCTGCAAGGCACAAGGTCTAAAGCTTCTAATGACGTGTTATAAACCCACTTTGGCTGTGCCCACCTTGGGAATGACATTGTTTTTTAAAAAGCAAAAGAAAAGAAATACATCTGGGAAAGAAATACATTAATTACAGAGCTCTCTCTTATAGCTCTGACACTGGATAGGGATGACAGAATTTACAGTGTTATTTCCCTCCAAGGTGCAGAAAATCACAGAATCATTAAGGTTGGAAAAGCCCTCCAATAGCATCAAGTCCAACCTGTGCCTGATCCCCAGCCCAGGGCACTGAGCGCCACCTCCAGCCCTTCCTGGGGCACCTCCAACACCTCCCTGGGCAGCCCCTGCCAATCCCTGAGCACCCTTTCCATGGGGAAATTTCTGCTGATGTCCACCCTCCCCTGGCCCAGCCTGAGGCCGTTCCCTCTCCTCCTGTCCCTGTTCCCTGCCAGCAGAGCCCGACCCCCCCGGCTGCCCCCTCCTGTCAGGGACTTGTGCAGAGCCACAAGGGCCCCCCTGAGCCTCCTTTGCTCCAGGCTGAGCCCCTTTCCCAGCTCCCTCAGCCTCTCCCCATGGGACAGACTTCTTACATTGATGATGTATAAATGTGTCCCTGATCAGATACAACATAGGACACTAACTGTAGTTTTTTGCAACTTAAAAGGTTTAACAATTGTGTCAACTTGAAGTTGTCAGAGGGTGGGAGCAGACACTGGGGCGCTGCAAATTAAACCATGCTGGCAACCACTTAAAAGTGCTACTAAAAGGTTTGGCTGTAGGAGGTTATTAACTGACAGGAGAAGTCCTGCCATGGGGAAAGGAGCTTCCTTTTATGAGCTACAGAAAATAAATTAGATTTTTTTTCCCTCTACTCTATGTAGGTAGAAAAAGCTCTTTGATATCCAGAAACATGAAACAATAAATTGTTATAAAACCCAGACAATAATTTAATTTCAAAAATGGAATCTGTTCTGTTATTTCAAGTTTCTGGCTCTCATCAGCAAGGTGAGGTCAAATATACATATATATATATATATATATATATATACTGAGATATGTATATATATATAGAGCCAGGAC
>NW_008238365.1:3521840-3564079 GCF_000691975.1 Corvus brachyrhynchos | reverse complement strand
CTGCCCATGGCAGGGGGTGGCACTGGATGAGCTTTAATGTCCCTTCCAACCCAAACCATACCATTCTGGAATTCAATATACAGTAGTATTTTGGGGGTTTGGGGGTTTTTTTCTGATGTTGCTGTTTGAGCTTTGCTTCTTTTAAACAGTAGTTGGAGAGAGACGAGAATTCCAAGCACACCATTCAGGCACTCACAGCCTGACTCTCCCACCCTTCCCTGCAAGGCTCTGGGGCAGCCAAGGGACCAGAGGTCAGCCTTTGGGCTGAGGCACTGCTGGGCCTGTGCACACCTGGGATTGCACCTGCAGCTCAGGTGAGCAGCTCACCCTCCTTGGGCTCTTAAGGGTAAGAGGTTTCAGATTTGGGCTGTAATTTCTCTGCAGATTAAAGCCAAAAATAACCATCAGCCTTGTCCTCTGCAGAACACACTTGGTCAGAGAGGCAGCTCTGCCAAGGACTGACCTGTCCCAGTCCTCACTCCCCTGGCCAAAAGCCACTCCAGGAAGCGCAAAACAGACAACAAGATAAATTAAGTGATACTAAATAAACAAACAGCAACTCCAAGTTTGCATTCAGACCACAATCAAGAAAAAAAATATTCTTGTGCTTATCTCTGCACACAGCTCCCATCCACTAATGCCGGAGGCACAAGTCTTTCCAGGACCAGACCACGATCAGTTCATAATTGCAAAAATCTCCCAAGCACCAGGCTTTTAATTGTTTCTCTAAGATTTGCCTAAGAGCTATTTTAATTCCAAGCAGCTGTCTTAAAGAACAACAAGAAAACAACTTAATATGTAGGGCTTGACTGGGATAGCTCATTATTGATTGAGAAGAGAAGAAATAATTAAGTTCCTGAAAAATACATTTTGTGACTACTTTGAGGAAAGTTTCAGAGACCAAATGAAGGACTCTGGGAGGGGGCTTGAGCATATTTTGACATAGCAAGAGAACTGCACAACCCCTGCTGAGCTGTGGGGACCTGAGGTTGGTTCTGTGGAGGTCTGTGGCACTGCGTGGTGTCTGTGCAGACCATGGGACAGACTTGTTGCTGTTGTTTGTTATTTACCCTTTGCAGCTGTGTCCAGCCCTCCATCACCCTGGAGAGGAACCTTCCACAAGGGCACAGCGTGGGACAAACCAGCCTCGGTGTCCACCTGGCCTGTGGGCAGGTGTGGTCAGTGCCTCCCTGAACCAGCTCTGACTATCAGGGCTACACAGATATCTGCTGTCCTTAAAAAACATTTCCCCCCCTCCCTGTGAGATATGTAGAACCTCTCCTACTTAGAGGCACTTTTCATCAATTATCTCAACCCATCTGGCTTTGTCTCCAAGTCGCATTGATTATGAGCATCCTGTGCCCTAGAGATAAACACACCAGCCCCATTTCCCCCCTGTGCCTTCTCCATATTGGCTCCTAACGTGATGAGACTGGTGATGATCAGCCTGCTGGGAAATCAATAAGAGCACAGACATGTCACAGCCCCAAGATTAATGGAACTGACTTGGCACAGAAAACTTCCCTGCGTTTGCACAGCCAGCCCACAGTGCTTGTCAGTTCAAGTTTCCTTAACCACAGGCATGGATCCAACTTCGTGGCCATCCTCAGAATTGGAGCTCACCCACTTCCACAGCTCTGGCTGCGGAGCCACCAGCGAAACAGCCCACGCCAAGCTCCATCAGAAGAGAATGTAAAGACTGAAAAAAGTACCTTTATCCCAAGTAGCCATGAGCAGAATAAAAACCAGCCTAACAAAAAGCCCCAAACCCTGTCTTCACAGATTGGTTCTGGCAGGTTAGCAGCTGCATTTTGTTAATGATAATCATTCTGGGGAAGGCCAATTAACTTTTCTATTAATCCATCAAATCAGCCCCTCATCTTGCTTTTGTTTTACATTTAATATCGCTCAGAATCACTCCTCTCCATTGTGACTGCTGCAAATCCCATGCAGGAGTGACTGCTGGATCACCTTTTCCACACCCCTCAGTTTGCACAACGCTGGCACACGGGTCTCCCACTGCAGAAATCCCTCTGCAATCTGTACTGGCAGTGTGGGAATGGACTTCCCCATGGTACTGGTGGGTGAACCCATAAGCAAGTGTTGTAGAGATCAAGAAAAGAAGCAGGAAGGCAGAGACAAGAGGGTACTACAAATCTTACAATTTATAGAATCTATAATATGCGCCCAAGAGGTAGATAATTTAAAGTGCTTTGATGAGCTATTAGTAGTAAGTAATAGCTGCCATTAACTCCAGCACAGCAAGGTCATGCAAGCTCCCAGAATCTGTTCTGCTCAGGATTTTCAGCTCAGCATTTTCTCTCCAGATGCCATGAAGCAGTGCAGGCTGAGATTTCATTCCCATTTCCGTTTACTTACAGCCAAGTCAAAGCCACTACACATCGATTTCCCAGAGCTGGATCCCTCACCCACAGCTCAGGAAAGGATCTCTGGAGACATTTCAGGGCAAACAGCCCATGGCAGGCAGAGCTTCACCCTTAATGTTACCAATTACAAAGCACTAGAATTAAGTAATTTAATTTTCAACCTGGATCTATGGGGCTGAGAACCAAAGGATACAAAGCTGTCCCATTGTTTGCAAACTAACAGCAGCTCTAAGAGCCAGCCTAGATCCTGGAACAGAGGGAGAGGGAGGGAAATGAAAGAGCATGTGTGTAAAATATAGATAAGAAAGCAAATCCCAGCTGTCGTCCCTATCAGCCCTTCCTATTTCTCTGGCAAGAACATGTAATTTTGTGCTGTAATAGCAAAGGTTGGAGTGACTGCTGTCACATTTGAATGATACTGCTATAGCTTCCCGCTTTATATGTATCTGAAATGGGAATCTTGGAATCTGCTCGCTGTGTACTGGTGGTTTTTTCCAGCACTTGTCTCAGTCCCTCCTCTTCTGTATAAAATGCCCCGTTCTGAAGCATGGATCAGAGATAAATGACAATATGTGCCGAGACTTTCTGAAATATCCTGCCATTTCTCCTTTCATGGAGCTGTAATTTGTGCTCCCACAAACCTACAAAGAATCAGATTTACCCATGCCCAAAGCAAATCCCTTTTGAAACAAAGTTCCCTCTGCCCAGAACTGAAATGAATATTTAATTCCTGCCTTGAGGACAGGACCAAAGAATAAGCTCCCTTAGAACAAAGGGAACAGCCCAATTTTAGTGCATCAATGGAAGAAGCACAAATGACTTCAAGAAGCAGCTCCAGGTGTAAATGGGTGGGTGAGTGGGAGTAGGAACATTCAGGAAGGCATCGGATCCGGGGACGCTGCTTCAAACACGAGCTGGGAGCCAGCACCTCACGTACACAGGCTGTCACAGCTCCAGCCCACAAGTTTCCTCTCAAAGTTTGAGAAGAATCTGTTCAACACTTCCATGTTGCAGCCTCAAAACACACACTTCATTCCCATTCAGCTCGAGAATTTTACTTCTCTAATCATAAATGTTAACACTATACATAGAAAGTGTTACACATGATCAAATTCACATGAACAAGAAATATGAATTTCTAGATTATCAACAGTTTCGCAATGCAACTCTAAGCAAGAGTTGGATTAATCTTATATTTCAAACCTTAAATCTTTACTTAATGTGTACCTAAGGACAGAGCTTAAATTCTGCATATGCACACTTGTCAGGTTTTCTGCTAAATTAATGTGGTAAATAGCTGTAGAAAAAACGATTAGGTGAAATAAATTCAGAGAGTTGTGAAATTAGAGGTGCTTGGTTTTTTCTTCCCCAGAATTATGGGATGAAACAATAGCTTCCCATTCCAAGCCCCTGGAATAGACTTTAGAATTCAGATCCTCTTCCCTTGTTCTGCAGGGAGAAACATTACAGTGATTTTTTTTTTTTTTTAATGCACTGATATTTCATTAAAGTGGACCCAAGCCACGGGCCCCTCTCACCTGCCCTGGCAGCGCTGCCTCCTCTCTGCACGCTCCATTTCCCACCTGAAAAACACCTCCCAGCCCCCCTTCTCAAGCGCTGCCACTTCTGACTGATAGCACAAAATTGAACTGCACTAAGCACACATCCGAAAATCTGATAAATATTGTTTGGAAATATAATTGAGGTTTAACTGGAGCATGAATTTTTCACTTTGAAGCAAAGATTTCTGCACTTATTTATGAGAAAGATTTAGTGTTGCAAATAGCGATGACAGCTGAGATAAATGTTAACCCAAGTTATGCTTTTCCTCACAACCTGCAGAGCCTCTCTTGGCAGTGCTGCGTGTCACCAGGACACACATCACCGGGCAGAGCTGCACAAACCCCCAGATACTCCCAGCCCTGCTCTTCCCAGGCTCAGGACCGGCTGCAGAAAAGATCAGAAGTATCCAACACATTTGGGGTGCAAAATCCTGCAGAAGGTTTGAGCTACACATCGAGACTGAGCCTTGGCTTACCCTTGGATCAGGTTTTGTGTCAACATGGCTCTTGACACACCAGTTGATGGCTTGGTCATGAATATTTAAGAGCAAAGTGCTCCCCGAAGTTGTTTTACAACACCAGAACTCATCTCCCACAGCAGTTATTCTGCTTTCAGTCCCTACAGAGGAATCTGTACCGATTTGTAGCCAATAGCTCGGCCATTACCGAGGCACTTGGAGATAACAGGAAGGGGCTATCAGGTTTTAATCTAAAGCTCTGTATTTTAATATCCCAGGAAATCTCTTAGGCCGGTGCTGAGAGCTGCAGGAGCTGTTGTTTGTCGGAGCACTCAGCCACATCCTGCACGTTGTGCCCAGCACTGTGCAAACACCCGAGACAAACCTTACACCCCCAAAGCCTTACAACGCTGGTACGTTAAACAGAACATCTTCTGATAGACGGTGCAAAAGCTAATTCCATTTTAATATTATCGGAGTAGTTGATATTAAACTATATTCCTCCACTTTCATTTGTGTTTTCATAGGTTTATCTCTGAATTTGAATGCAGCAAGCACTCAAACTGCTGAAACTTGCTGCTCTAATCAGAGCTTCACTAACAAGGAGCCGCTGGTATCAAACAATGTTATATTAAATCAAGGAGGAGCATTTAAAATTCGTGCATAGCACCAGGTCAGAGCCAGCGCTGGACTCGAATGCTAAAGCCGAGCCCTCCCGCTCCATCCTCCCATTAACACTCGTTTTCAACTGTGCAAACAAGATAGTAACAACACTCCAAAAGCAGCAAACGCTAAATTCAGATCCCGGCTCCGTGCCTCATAAATTTTCATCCTGGCATCACTTCTTGTTCTTTTTACAGCATTTTAAAAATGTAGGTTAGCCTTTGCATTTTAAGCAGCTGCGATTGTATCAAATGCCTGGATTTTACAGCAGCCAAGATGTTCCCAAGTTTGATGAACTGATCTCAAGTGAGATAAATTATGTCAGTTGTCGGCTTTGTCAGTAAATCACGAGTTGACATTTCCCTGATTTGTAAAGGTATAATGTAGCAGTGGAGAGAAGTGAGCTCTTGAAAACCTGCATGGAAGGTGAGATTAATAAGCAGTTCAAAGAAAATGTCCCAATGTAATGGGCTTGGAATATCCACACTCAATTCCAGTTCATTTGCTATTTCTCAGGTTTTCTTTTTTAGGAATTCAAAAAATGCTGTATAAAACATTTTATGGAATATTCCATCTATGTGCTTCTTTGCTTTACAATAATTGACAACATTTACATATATTTCCATGTTATATTATGCCATAAATTTGCATAGATCCAGGTAAAATTGTTCTGCTTTAGACCTGCTGCCTCAATGAATTTCAGGAGCTGAATCACAGCTCCAATCTGAATTGCATTGCTCCCAGAATTCCCTCTCCTGTGCAGCACTGCAGAATATATCCCTGGTTAATAACCCTGACGGTGTCTGTGCCTGGAGCTGCACTGGTGTCTGTCTGTCCTACACCAGGCAGCTCCTGGGAGAGACGCTGCTGAGATGAAACCATCCGGTGTGGCTCAGTCCCCCCAGGGGTCCCACCTGCCTTTCTCCTCCCTCCATGCTCACCTGAAGGGATCAGGGTTTGGATGACCCAGCACTGCACAAGGTGGCAACACATTCCTCTTTCAGGCAGCACTGAAGAAAGGAATTCTACCAGTTTCGTATGGAAGCTAATTTAACCCGATTTAGCCCACTTTGTATGTTCACACTGCTTTCTGGAGTTATTTTTATTGCGCTGGAGCCGTGCTTGCAGGCACAGATGGCTCCCGAAATGAACAAAACCAAACCCCACTCAAGCCGGCCTGGGAACAGTTATATTAAAGTGTTACAATTTGGTTAAGAAGTAATTTGGGGCTGTGTTTTGATTTACACTAAGTAAAATGTACTGGTTCGCCACAGAGATGCCATGAATTTATATGTGGCATTTGGCACACGTACCGACCATCTGGCCCCTGTAAAGAGCACACGGGGCATCACAGCCTCGGGGGCAATGTCTGAACTATGCTTTGATCACCATCAGGAATTTTTTTATAGGACCAGTCCATCAGCAAATCTCATTGAGCAGAGGCTTTTGCATTGGTGGATAAAGCATAAAGTAAAAAACGCGGGTAGTAAAGCAATGGGAGGTTATACATGCTATTGCTAATATCCTCTTGAACACAGCCAAGAGGCTGATGAACCATAACTTGCATGTTTTAGACAAGATATTCTTTCCATATATGCACTTTTTGACCTCATTTAGTTGCTGCTTTTAAGGTAGAATTCTTCTGAAAGCAAAACTTCACAGTGGGGAGAAGGAGGATGGAAATAATTACATGAATACAAGAAATCAAACATTAAAAGCAAGAATTTAAGGATGCTAAAGGCCAACCCCTCACAGTAATACTTTCAGTAATGCATAAAAAAAGAAATTGAGAAATAGTGACAGGGTATCACAGCCTTGCAGGATTATCTGGTGGAAACAAAATGCATCCGAGCTTGCCAGCTGGTGCCAACAGCTCTTTACCTTCCCGTTCCCTTGTGTTATTGGTATTTGCATCACAATAGCCCTGAGACCGCACAGAAGCCAGCACGGCTCAGCATCCGCCAGCAGCAGAGGCAGAATTCCTGCCCTGAAAGCCTGGGAGTTCACACGCAAAAAAAGAAGGAAGATAATTAACTGTTAACTAGAGAAACACTTGGGTGCGTTTGGAGAGTGACCTCAAACCCACCAGCACCCAGCTCAGTGCTGGCACCAGGTTTCCTCTCCAGGCCACGTGTTCTCCTCAGGCTCTTGCAGCTGGGAGTAAAGGTTTGGCTCTCTGCATCCCTGCGGAAGGCAGAGGTGGCTGCGAACCAGGCTCACAGTCAGCGGTGTTGCTGCAAACTTTCATTTGAAGAACCCAAACTTCGTTTCATCCCGCGGGCCAAGGCCAAACAGCAGCAGGACATTGTCCCCCTCCAGCCCAGGGGCTGTCCCAAACCTCACCTTGCTGCCAGGGAGCAGCCAGCACTCACCTGACTGCACTTCTGTCCCCTCCCAGAACTGAGACCTTGTCCTCAGCAGCAAAGCTGCCACCAAACCCCCCCTTGCTCGGGGATGTCGCCAAGAGGAGCCTTTGGCACAGAGCAGAGCAGTAAGAGGCTGGAGGGGTGGATGGCACCAAAGACCCAACAGTCCCAACATGTCAGCACCCACGACAGCAGGACAGGCAGCTTCATTTAACAGCTCTTGGATTTCTGTGCATCCCATTTCCTGGCCAGGAGGGAGGGCAACAGAGACATCCCACCCAGGTGGCCAACACATGGCAGTTCCATGCCCAGAGCTGCCCAGCAAAGGAGTGAGTGGGGATCCCTTTTGGATCAGCTGCTTCCAAAGTAACAGGAAATGTCACTGCTCATCTTTTGGACTGGATTTGAGACCAAGCTGAACTCTGCTGGCTTAATTAGCTAACCATAAATAAACATCATTTACAAGACCTAAACATTTTAAAACACCCTGTTAAGCATCTGAAACATAAATGCTTTAATTATAGACTAGCTCAAGACTGAAGTAACACTGAGATAAATGCTATAGAGCAGCTGTCTATGAATATTTTACAATGAGATTGCTCTATGTTCTGCAGGTCCACAGGGACTAACGGGTTGGAAAGAACACATTCATTCTCTAAAATGCCTGTTCTTCTTTCCCTGGGGGTGCCGCTGCCCCCCAGTAACCCCCAGCTCTGCCAGTTTGCCAAAAGCTTTGCCCTCAGTTAAGTGCTCACAATGAACCCAGACATTTGGGGGTTCTCTGCTGCTGTGCCAAGTTCTGTTCCTCTGTGGCTCTACTCACTGCCCAGCTCAGTTACTTGAAGGATTCCCTTGACTGCAGCATGCTCTGGACCAGACCCCAAAATCCACGTGAGCATCTTTAAAATCTACAGAGAAAGCCTGGTTTTCATTTTCTCTTTAAAACCCAGTTTCATTAACAGTTGTATAAAGGAATCAACACCCTTGGAAATAAGGCCACAAATGCCCAAGGGAGACAAATTACAAAAAACAACCCACAAGTCACTGGTATAGATAATTTATCCATGTGCCCCAGCTCCAGCCCAGTATCACTCTGGTCACTAAATTTGACTCCAACTGGGACCATCTCTGCTGAGTAATTGCAGCCCCAAGGTTGGGGAACGATCAGCAGTTTCCTGGCTTTGTCCAGCTGATTCCAAGATTTGAATCTCAGGGCAGCCTGGATTCTTATGAGCTGTGTACTCCTGTAAGAGCAGCTCAGGGAAGCCCAGCCAGGAGCACTCCTGCAGCTCATGCTGTACCAAAGCAATATAAAAAACCATGTCCTACTGCAAAGAGATGCAACAGAACAGCCATTGGTGCTTTGTCCACGATCAAGTCCATCTCCTGAGCTCCAACCTGTTGCTGGATGTCAGGCTTTGACATCGAGAAAATGGCAAAAGGGACTTGCATATTCCTTCTGCTGACATTCCTATTTCATCAGGAACACTCAAAATGTCTCTAATTCGAGTCAGTATAATTTACTCTAAAGATAAAAGCACTCAAAGGCTTTTGTTCTATGTATTAATATGATGGTCACAGGTCTCTAATTTACTGTAAAATATGAGCAAACAGACAAACTGAATCAGCCTCCAGAGAGCAGAAGGCAGGCAGCCAATTCGACATTCAGACAAGGAGCGCTCCATCCCCGGGATCTGTTGAACACCTGCAATACATTGATTGCACTTAAGCAGCCACCATTAGAATGTTAATGCCGTCCCTGCCTCCAAAACACAGGATTTTTCACACACAAAGCACGAGCTCTTCAGCATTTGGGGGTTTTTTGCTATATGAAGTAAATGGAGCAAGTGATTTTTTTTCTTTAACTACAGGCTGGAAACTCCGTTCCTGTTACACTGACAGCAATCTATTAGCTAAGGAAATCAAGTTTTTACTCACTACAGGAGGGGAAGAGATACTTAAGCTTTTATGTCAGTTCATTCTCCATTAATGATAAACATTGGGAGCATGGCAAGAATAGATCATCTTGCACTTATTGCTGCGAGTATATTAAGAATTAACAGCAGCAGAGCAGTAATTAAACACCAAATGCCTGTGCCCACTCTGCTGCCAGAGCACTTCACTCCACACCTGGGCTGGGCAGGAGCAGGAACCAGAGAGGGGGAACCCAGTGCCCCACAAGATGCCAACAGACAGTCTGGGAACCCTTCAGCCTCATCCCTGATCCTGATGGGAAAATCACCAATGTCCAAGGGGATCAGCCTCCATGAAAAACAATCGCTATTGTATCACTGCTTCTAGTGCTGGAATTCAGTTTTAACTTTTCCATTCTGCCATTATCACAGGTTTTTTCTTACCAGTTTCTTTTCCTAGTTATTGCCTCAAATTCAGGCTCCGACATTCCAAACATTTTTTTATGCTGCCACAAAAAACGTTAAGTGTATTCTGTTTCCATCATGTTTTCCCTTTCCTCCCTTATTCAATGCTCCCAGATTTATTAAATACAAGTGCCCTAAAGCATACCAGGTTTGTTATCCCTTTGGAAGACCTCAGGACATATTTGGTTTATTAACCATCTTAGATCAAAGCACTTAATTTATATTAGTGTAAATAAAATACACAATTACCTTAATGAGAATCTAAAACTTAATTTGGTTTTGTGTAATACATCATCTGAAAACACAGAAGTTTTCAGCCCATATTTTCTACTCAGGTTCAACCATGCCCATGAATTCCCTTATCATCAAAAATACTTAGAAGACCACAAAGAATTTTTTAAAATAAAATACATATTTCTATTCTGTCTTTTAATATTACTCTTCCTCCCAAAAGAGCTTTTCTAAGCAACTTTCCACAGCTCAAAGTTCTGTTCAGTTTAAGTAAGCGTCCACACATTCTGATGATTATCTGATGTTCCTCCAAACTGCTTTGGGGAAAAAAAATAAATCAGATTGAGCCTCAGTGTGCATCGTGTCTCTTAAAAGATCCAGCTCCCAGGCCCTGGGAGAAAAGCTTAAAAAGAGATTTTCAAAATTCCAATTCTTTTGCCACAGTGCAGCCAAGACACTGGGCTTTGATCCCCGTTAGTGCCCACCACCCACCTCTGGAGCTCCAGCCTGACTGTTCACAGCACGCCAAAACCTCCAGAGTCCCAGCCAAAAATTCTACTTAGCCTGATGCCAAAGCCACTTTAGAATTTTATTATGTCACACATTCAGTAAGGAGAACTTCAATGCCTTTTTTGCTTTGCTTACAGAAATCAGCTGCTTCCAGAAGGTTTTTGTTTAGGAGCCTCTCTCGGAGAGGTGACAGCAGCCCCTGGGGGAAGGTGCCACGTGCTGACACACACAGCCCCCCGGGACCACCTGATAAAACAGGCTTGGAAACCTCTGTAACAAAAGCCAAGGCTGCTCCAGCAGCCAGGCAGCCCAGCCCCAGCCCTGCGTGCCAGGTTTGCCCCGAGAGCAGCGCTGGATGTACCACAAACCCATCCCTGCTGCCGCCCTCGCGGGTGACGCTGCCCGCTCAGCGGCTGCAGGGCTTCTCCCCACTGCTGCTCACACTGACAGGGAGCAGACTGATGCTCGGAACAAAGCGCTGAGGGGAGGCGATGCGGATTGTCTGTAAGTGAACAGGACTCCTCTGCGCCAAGAATTCCAGCTCTCCTGGGTGCACTCTGCAGGAGACGCCCCAGCCCTTGGAGGAACAGCATCTGCCAAATTACGGTCATTTCAAAAACCGAGCTGTCCTAAGAAAAGATAATCATGTTACTGATGCTCTTGCAGGAGTCCAGCCTGCAGCAGTTTTACCTGTCGTTTATGAGATCTGGACTCAGAGCACGTCTGGGGGTGAAAAGAAGCAGAGGAATGTTCGTCTGGTTCCCACTCTCAGAAAGGTATTCTTGAAAACTCCAGCCTAATCTTCACATTATTTGCTTTATGAAACACTCTGAAAGAAATCAACTTTGGAAGGACTTCTAGCAAATGTACATATTAGCAGTTTTCACTGTGACCTATTTCTCAGGCATTCTCATGTCAGAGTATTTATAGCAGTTCTGCAGAAAGGACTGAAATTAGAAAAACTCCCTGAATAGAGCAGCAGGCACATTGTGGTCCTTTTTATTATTTAAATGTGTTCCTTTCACTCCAAACAGCAAAATTAAATAAGGAAGGAAAAGAAATATTCTAGCAGTCAGAACATTTCGAGTGACTTGCATTCCTATCGATGTCCACATCTCTATATTCATGCACAGAGGCGATGGCAATGCAGCAATTCTATCTGGCAAACCGAGTTAACTCTCATCCATAAAATGTGCCATTTAAATTCCTGAAGGGCTAATGAACAGCACAAGAAAAGAGACCACAAGAAAAAAAACACAATAAGCAATTCGAAACAGCTTTCAGTGACTACAATGTACTTCTCTTCCCAAACCTGCTCTGTGGGATTTCATTTGCTGAAGGTGTGGACACCTGCCAGTTTGCTGGAGCAGGTAAGTCAGTGGAACCCATCAGCCATCTGTTCTCATCCCACACACAGTCCAAAACGCATTATAAATATGCAAAGAACCACAGACCCCCCCGAGAGAGCGGCTGGATAACAATAGCTTTAATTTTTCATTTGTTTATTTGATTTGCTGTAATGAAGGAGCTGCTGGAGCAACATCTGAAACAAGTGAAATGCAACTTTAGGGCAAAATGCATCTCTTAGAAGCAAATCTGCACTGTCTGATTTGGTACTGGTTTGGGTTGTTTGAGTTCACACTCTTTGCTCAGTCATCAGCACCACTGTGTCATGGGCAGGGCTCTGGCTTTGGTTAAGTATGAACTCCTCGCTTTGAGGGACTCAGTTAATCCCTAATGAGATATTTCCATGGCTCTGTCACTCACCATCAAAACATCTGATTTAATGCTCGGAGCAAGCCGGAGGAGCCGCTGCCCCAGCCCCACTGAATGATGTATCGCATTTTGCTATCAAAGATGTTGTGAAAGCATTTCCCCCAGATCTTTGCAATTCAATGGCATCAAAAAGCATAATTACAACTGGAGGGCAGGGATGGATGGATTGATGCAAAATCACTTGAAAAAACCATCATAATTATAAACGACAGGAAGCCCAGGGTAGCCAGCACTGCCACGGAGAAGAGAACCGACGACGGAAAAAGGCCTTCAGAACAACTTCAAAAACTCCATTTTGTCATGGAAACAAGGGACAGAAAAGAGCCCCCAGACTCCCCACCCACCCCCAGGAGCTCCTCACAGTTACAACCAACCAACAAACATTTACTACAGGTCTTTGCCCAGAAATGACCCTCAAGGTGATGTTCTTGGATAATTGCTGCAGGACACTGAAGCGGATGGCACTTGTATTTCAATGTTGCCTGTATTTTGGTTTGGGGAAGCTGCCTTTGAGGAACAGAGAAGTGACAGGATCCCCCTGCTGGGAGGGGACTTGGAGCAGTAAGACAAAACTTCCTCTGAGCTCCACCTACTCCCAACACTCCCAATGATTCCAACGGAGCTTTAATGCATCTTACTTCAAGCAGCAATTCTGAAGAGGAAACAGCAATCTTCATTAAGGATTAGGCAAACAATTAACTTATTATGTTCAATCTTTTTAATGTGTGTCTGGGTACACAGGAACAAAAACAAACACAGCTTAAGCACACTACAAGGGGAAAACCTATGTTGGTTTCCTCGTTCCAAATGAGCTCTTAGTTTTGCCTTTGTCTCCAACTTAAAGCTCTGAAATCAACTCAGCTGAAGCAGGCTGGTTAATTGGGAAATTACAGAAGACACAAATCTTTCCAGTAAGTTTAAGGGGGCCAGGATTTAGTCCTGCATCACTATCCTTTGGTCTACACATGCTCAGAGTAGTCACCACCCTCACCCTGAGGCCAGATGGGCCTGACCAGGCTGTATCAGCTGTTTTAATTGTGCTTAGGTTATTAACATGTTTATCTATTCATGTATCTGGTTTCCAAGGAGCAGGTACCAGACTGCAATGCTGGTTATGAGGCATAAAACACAGGAGCCACCCTCAAGCAGCCCCCTCCTCCTCGTTCCTTGCTTCTCTGTGTAAAAAATGGCACTAAAGCAGCAGCAGCAAATGCCTGATGTTTTCAGCAAAACTTTGTCACATTCTAAGAGTCTGCTCTAAGCTTTTTTGTCTGTTTTATTTTATGGCACTTTTAATGAGAGGTTTCAACAACCCCATCATTAAATGAAAAGGAAAGAAATAGGAAAAAGAAAAAGAATAATTAAATTTTTTAAGATTCTTTCTGAAGGAAAATGGTACTATATCATTTTAAATGTTTAAAATCCAGCTGACTCCAGCATTTCTGCTGATGACTTCAGCAACTCACAGAGCAATTTAAAGAAATTAAGGCAGCTGGGAAATACAGTCTATAGTAAAACTACATAGATTATCCTATTTCAGGGGAGAAACAGCACAACAGATGTTCTTAACTTCTGAGGATCTTCCATAAGTCACACATTTGTATGGAGTTTGACACCAATCCCCACCATTGTGGGTCCCACAGGACAGAGACACCAACACCTGGGACTTGTTCACCTGTGGAAACCAGGCACAAAGAGGGGGAAGGAGTCTCACTGCAGCAAATGCATCCAAGGAAGGGGCAGCTCATACTGAAAAGTGCAGCTGCTGTAAACACCAGAGCCCCAAAGTGTTTCATTCTTACCCTACTGCCGGACCCACAGAACCGCTCCCCTCTCCAAGTGCTGTTCCCTCAGCCTGGGCACCCGTGAGCCAGGACAGAGAGGGATGTCCTCAGTCACTGGAAATACACTTCTGAGGCCTGGGGGCCTGCTGTCTGCCTGTCCATCTCTGAGAGCATGGGAAGCACCAAACCCACGTGAACTGAAGCCATGAATTTTTTAAGCTTATCCTGTTAAAGTGTTCTCTAGGCATTGCTGGTGCTGTGCCAGTTCTTTGTGGCTTCTTAAAATTCCCAGTCTGAAGCTGCCAAAGGCTGGAGAGGAGCCCCAGGACCAAGAAAATTATGCACCTGTTTTAGCAACTAACAATAGTGGGTGTGGCTGCCAAACAAAACTGGCACTGTAAACTGTGAACTCCTGAAAAGTGATGAAGTACATCACTGCCCAAGGAATGCTCCCTGACCTGAATTTACCCCTCCATTCTTGAAGGATTTTCTGCAGAAAGATGTCTCCAAAGTTGTCCAAGTTAAGAGTAAACTATGAATGTGCTCCCTTACCAAGGAGGGTGATAAAAACTTACGGTTTTATCCCAGAGGAGATTCTGAGCAGAGACCCCAGGGCTGAAGGGATCCAAGCACTCTCTCGTGCTCCAGAGTGAGCATTTAGTGTATTTATCTCCCACTGAATATCCCAGTATTGCTGCTTTCCAAGAAGGACTAGGCCTAGTAGGAACTTGCAGGGTACTGGGGCAGGTGCACGGCTGTGGACAGGGTGAACTCACCCGAGCTGCTACTGCTGCTCCCTGAGCACTTTATCTAATTCTCCCCATTACAGCTGAGATTTGTTACTTGTGAGTATTGCTAATGCAGCTTTTGGACTCACTGTGGAAGGTGTAAGGAAGCTCACAGGACCCAAACCACATGGAAGCTACAGGTAGGATCAAGTGAGGATGGTGGGATTGTATCTGTTTGGGTTTCTCCCACCTGGTTTGGTTAGAGGGTGCCCTGATGCCGGCTGGAGTCCTGCTCTGCTGCTGCTGGGACTCTGCTGACATTTATTCCCATTGACCCTGCAGAAATGTTGTGGAAAGTTCTGGCAAACTTTAACACAAAGCACTTTTCCCTTTTTTTCCTTCTGAGCTTTTTAGGCACTCATCCACACTTCATTTATGGTTCTGAGTCTAATAAAGTAGAAATATTGCCAATTGCTGGTGATGGAAATGGAGATCCTCACACAACCACAAGACTCCCAGGTATTTTGAGCAAACATGAAACCCAAGTTAAGGGTCAGATGACAAAGCTGAGTGTTGGCACCTGGGCTGCCCTGGTTTCACCTGCCAGGACAGAGGGGAGGGGGAAGAGGGGCAGCTTGCTTAGCAGAGGAGATTAAGCAATTAAGTTCTGCTAGGCTGAAGCTATGGGAGCTGAAACAAGGTGCTCAGCCTTGATGCTTTTTGGGCTCTGATGCTTTTCAGTCAAGAAAGAAGCCTGGGCTGGGAGAGAGAGGAGCAGAGAGAAGGGAAAATAAAAGAAGTGTGGAAGCTAATCCCAAGCACTGTGAAAAGGTCATGTGCTTCGATATGAGTAATTAATTTTCTTAGAGCAATGTTGAAAAGGTTAACCTGATTTATGGAATGCAATTTAATTTAAAATGTGTTGTGTACCTTGTTAAAAGGGTCCAATTATGGCTGCTAATTCTGTGGACTGACACAAGCGACGTGGTCTGATAATACCCCGGTGCGAGGGGGAACACGTGTCAGTCAATAATTAGACATGGCCTATCGAAATTTGAGGGGGAAGGAAAATTGGTAGAAATGCTGAGAGAACTGCTGTTCTCTATGCCCAGGGCCCACAGTGTCCCCTTGCAATTACCTGCTCCGTGGAGCGCTCAGTGATTCATTTTGAGGCAGGTTGGTGTTCAGAGTGGTTTATCATGGTGCTTTGAGACAGGAGTAAAAATGCCAGATTTATACAGGTCAGCCCACGCTGCTCCTTGACCTTCATTCTGTTAGTTCTTCTTGCAAAAACCAAACTAAACACCGCCCTCCTTCCTTGATGACCTGGTGAAGCAAGAGGCTGACAGAACTGTCCCAGTGGTGCTTCTAAACAGAACTAGTAATAATCTAAATATCACAGGCCGTGGGGATCCTTGGTGAGAAGGGCTTGTGGTTGAAATTTCCAGTCTGAAAACTTTTGTCCTAATCCACTCCTTGCTCAGCTGCTCATCCTGCCTGGGCTCTATGGTGTCTCTGTCCCTGCCAGTCCTGGGGACTGTGTGCCCAGCATCCCCCACAGACCCCCTGAAGCAGCCGTGCTGCTCCAGTCCTCCACAGCAGGAAAGCATCCCATGGGGATGCACCTCTGGAGCCACTGTCTGCCCAGGCTGCAGGGAAATATTTCATTTCCTCTGGTACGTTTTCACTTTCTGTCAATCTCCAACGCCAGCAGCCAGAGTTACTCCCTGCATGTTTTGTAGCCGCTCCTCTAGTGAGGAATTAATGGTGTGAGTGCAGTGACTAACAGCTGTGGGGGTATTCCTCAATGCCATATTCCCCAAAACATGTGTGCAATGCTCCCCCAGTGCTCCTTCCCACAATGAGCCCCTGCTCGGTTTGGTACACTGCAGATTAACAGAGGAACTATTGCAACCCAAAAACTGCTTGACAGAACAAATATTCCTACAAGGAGCAGAATAAATCAATTAATGCAGCTCCAAGGTACCTCTCGTTCCTAGACTGGGTTGGCAAATGGCTGCCAAAATTGTGTGGCTGCAAAGGGTAGCCTTGACAGTGGTAGCTCCAGCTGCATGGGACCAGGACCTGTGTTGTTGGGAGGCTGCACCTAGCCCCAGGTGAGCAGGAGGCAGGAGATCTGCTGCTGAAATGGGGTTGTGGTTGTTCACCAAGAAGTCAGAAACACACCCTTGTGTTCAGTATGGAGTTTGCCATCAGCACCGTGCCATCAGACAGTGCTTGCCATCAGTGTTTCCTCTGTCAAACACAGCGAGGTGTGTGCAGGCAGGTTTCCAAGTTATTGTCAGGCACTGTGTCTGCATCCTTCCAGGACCTCTTGTGCATCATTTGTCTACAGAGTTGGAGGAAAATCAGCTGAGCTGTACCTCAGAGGAGTTATTTGATGATGACCACGGCATTCAGCCCCTGGTCTAGTGGAAGGTGTCCCTGCCCATGGAAGGGGCATTGGAATGAGATGAGCTTTAAGGTCCTTTCCAACCCAAACCACCCCGTGATTCTTATTCTTTTGGTGTTACTTCTGCTGAGAAAAAGAACGCGTGTGTATTGGGCTTTCCTGCAAAACCTTGTGGAAGTGCACCTGGAGAAATGGAACAAGCTTCTGTTTAACACTTTGAATGGACAGAGGCAAGAGCAGCTTGTAGATATATTGATCTTTCAGATTCCTATTGCTGTGACATTGAGTACTAAAACTTTTCTGACATTTTATAAAAAAGTCTTGTCTGAAAGGGCGAGGAGGATGGAAACTCCTACCTGTCCTCTACAACCCCAACTATTCTCGTGTTCGCTTCTGCAAACAAAGCTCTTCCCAACCTTTACCCAGAGCTGGTTGATATTGCCATCACCAAATTAGCTCAGGAAGCTGCATCTTGTGATAACTTCATTATGTTCTATTGACTTCTCAGGGAGCTGAAAGGAATATAATGGCAATTTCCCATAATGGATAACTGGCTGGGGAGACCAGGCCAGGGAAATGGCCCTTCCCTCCTCTACCCTTATGCAGTCAAATCACTGTCAGACATTTCATTTTCTGATGTGCATGTTGGCCTCTTATCAAGCTTTTTTCACCCAAAGAGGATTCCTCCTCAGAAGACCATGAGGATTAGCATCAGATGGAGAAAATGCAGTTAGTATTATCAGAATATTAAAGGGGCAATTGTAAATTCTCAGCTGCAAGGGACACTTAAAGCAAATTACCTAAATTAAGAGAATAAGAATCAGGGAGCTGCTTTAAATTGAAAAAACATTCAGATAGGATGTGAGTGTCTGTTTGTCATCGGGGGCTTAATATTTACTTCTGCTGATGAGACTTCGTCATGCTCTATTACAATTCATAGAGTCGTGTTCCCAAATTTTATGCACAAAAATGCTTTGATTTATAGCGTATAAGTCCCTTTTCTCTGTGAATTCCTTTAATATTGTCATAAATGCGGTCAGTGATGCTTATCTCATGGTATTAATGTGCCTCATTTAATTATATTGTCTTGCTCAAAAAGTGCACTTAGTTTGAAGGAAACTACAAATTGTTAACTTTTGGTAAATGTACATTTCTCACTAGAGAATTCTGCTGGTGCCTTCTGCAGCCAGCAGTGGGATGGGTGTTTGGGAAGGGCCATGGGTTGGGTCAGTGGATAGAAGTGCACATAAGACTCGTATCAGCAATAATTCAGGTGCTTACAGCCTCTGCTTCATGTGGGAGACCCAGTTTCTGATCTGGCCATCAGCTCTGTGCTTCGTCCCACATTCCCTGCTCTAAGGCTCCTCCTCGGTTCTCACTCCCCTATTTTAGGTTCAGGAAGGTGTGATTCTCTATTGATTACTTGATCTGTGTAATTACAATCAAAACTGCAGGGATTTCAAGCCTGATTGACTGCAAAATAGAAATCTATTGACTTGGCTGGACTTCTAATGGCCAGGATTAGGAGAGAACATGGTTTGGGGCTGCCCTTTCTCTGCAGGATTGGTTTTGGGTAACTGGAGATTGATGAGGTTTGTGAAGGAAGGCACTGATCCCATCAGAGCAGGCTGGGGGGGCTTACCTCCTTCATCCCTGCCTGTGGTTGTGCTTGTGGCATCCTGATTTTGTGACCCTTCTGCAGTAGCCTGCTGTCTACAGGAGCCAGGAACAGAGCCTGGGAGTAACTGCAGGGCAAGCAAAGGAGCTGCAGCAAGGAGAAATCTGGCTGAAAGCTCCTCTCCCAGATGCTCTTGGCATCCTTCCCCCACTGGATGTCCCCTTGGCCAGCATGTGAGCTCCCAAAATAAGTCTAGGGCCTGGAGTTTTGTGTGTCCCCACCCTCAGAAGCTGAACAAAGGAGCACCAGCAGGCAGGGAAGGGACCTTTTTCTTTTTTTAAATAGGTTTTCATTTAAAAGATACCAGAGCCAGCAGATTAGTGTCTTGACTATATAGGTTTCCTACAGATAAGGCAGAGAAATTGATTTCAATTACCAAAGTGGATAGACAGGCTGCTGTGCTCTCCCGAGGATTGTTAACCCTCGAGAGGCAAGAAGTGAAAACCAGGAGGGGTTTGGAACCTCAAGCCATTTCCTCAGGAGCAGCTGTGCCTCTCGGAGCACAAATCCTCACAAAGGGAGAGAGCTAAAGAAAGGAGGTTTATTTAAGGATGTACAATGATCCTTGTGATACTCTGGGATTTCAGCAAGCTTTCAGATCCTTCAGCGAGGCTCTGGAGGCCAAGGGTTAAAGTGGCTGCAGGGATTAAAGGATTCGGTGCCTTTCAAGCACCAGGTTCACCTTTTCCAAGAGCAGTCTGGCTGCTGGCAAGTTTTCCTGGGAGGTTCTAGGGCTGGAGTAGGGCAAGGCTGTGCAGTGCTGGATCCCAGCTGGACTGGGAGCAGAATTCCAGGGTGTTGGTGGGCTCATGCCCTGCTGCTGGGCACCTCCAACGCTTGGGGCTCAGCCCCAGGTGACCTTTACCAGCAGTAGGGAACGGAGGGGATGGGGCTGCCAGGGTGTGGACAGAGGCAAAGGCAGGAGCTGGTGGGACTGGGCAGTGTGGAGGGACAGGAGCAGGTAGCTGGGCATTTCCTTGGCACATGTGGGGAGATGGCTTCCGGTGCATGCTCAGACCTCTCCATCTGCTGCTCCTGCATTTACACACCCTGCAATTCCTGAGCTGGCTCTGTAATTGTGTCCGCAGGGTGCCTGCTTCCCTTCCCTCCTCAGATCCAATTTGCTACTTTTTGCAGCTTCGCTGCTGCCTGATAATGGGCATCTTGCGATAGATTTTTCCGCAATTCACTTGCTGGGTCTCTTTTGTCCTACCACAGGGAAGTTTGCCCCTGTGGGTCTCACAGTTGGCTTCTCAGCTGGGCTTCACATAGGCTTTTATTGCCAGCAGCATCTGCTCTCCCCTCCAATTACTCCAGCACATTTCTTTGATTCTTTGCTTTTCTGGGTTCACCAGCAGCTTTTGCCCTGGCTGAACTCCCTGGCAGACTCTCCCTGCTGCCTCCAGGTATTTGGGGGGTCTGGGTGTGGTCAGAAATCAGATGTTGCACATCGTCATGCCAGAACAGAAAGAATTCAGTGGTGTTGCATGGCAAGAAGACTGTAGATACAAAAATGCTGCTAGCGAGGATTTTCTTGCTATTTTCTAAGTCCGTGAGAGACTTTTCTCTCTCCCAGAAGAGGTAGCAGAGTATGTAAACAACCAAGCCACCTGCAACCTTGAAAAGTCTTGTTTATGGTATAGTAGAAAAATATTTTGATAATGGATGTTTTAGGATTTTAGCCAATCACCCCCAAGGGGTGGCTGATCCTTTGTCCAATTAGACTATGAAGAAAAAAGTCCATAAAAGAGTTTGTAAAATAATTAAATAAATCAATCTTGCTGCACAATTCCTGCCTGCTGGATCTTCTCTCCTCCTCCTCCCTATGGCCGCAGGACCCGGTGATATACCCTAGGGCCCAGGCCTGCGGTAATAGAAGACCAGTGTGATAAGCATATTTAAGCAATCACAGGAAAACACAGCATATAAATAAGATTTTGTTTCAGGCCATGGAATACATTTATTGCTGGAAGCAGCTCAGCAACTACAGCTTTTGTGTCCTTTCAAATACAATTACATATTTCAGAGAAATTTCATATTTTTGTGGTTTGTACTTTGCATTAATGTGGACAGGACTGTCCTCTGTGTACACAGCACCCTCTTTCCTTCCCTTTTGCTTTTCCCAGAGTTGGGCGTGCTCCCAGGATGGGGGATGCTCCTGCCATGCTGGCTGAAAGCTCCTCTCCCAGATGCTCTTGGCATCCTTCTCCCACTGGATATCCCCTTGGCCAGCATGTGAGCTCCCAAAATAAGTCTAGGGCCTGGAGTTTTGTGTGTCCCCACCCTCAGAAGCTGAACAAAGGAGCAGCAGCAGGCAGGGAAGGGACCTTTTTCTTTTTTCTAAATAGGTTTTCATTTAAAAGATACCAGAGCCACATCCAGGTGTGGCCTCAGGCAGGTTCCCAGGGAGGCTGCAGCACAGCAAACGTTTCTGGAGATGCCTGGGTAGCTTCTTTCCCCCTAATGAAAAATGATTTCTGACACACTGGAAATGTGAATATACATCTAGATAGAGAAATGTTTCGTTTTTATCGTGTCTTAAGCACAAAATGAATGTTTTCCTTTCCCAGCAGTGTTTTCTGCAAGGAAAACCTAATCATTCCCTTCATGGCAGTTCAGTTATTTTCCATCTCACCCTGTGGACAGCTCCTGGATTTCAGATAAGGATCTCCTGCTCGAATGCTGAGGGAGGATGTGGCAAAGAATATGTCAGTGGCAAATAGCCTCATACCTGCCCAGCTTCCTCCTCTGCTCTTTGGTGGAGAACATGATGGGACCTCAGTAATATTGGAATGAACTTTCTGGAAGAGCCAGAAGTAAATTATACTGAGGTTGAGATGCTTTGAGAGGGCTGATTGGGTAAAACTGGGTTTCATTCACAACCCAGGATTTCCAATGCACTTGCAGATTTTTCCCCCCTTTCCTCTTGGCCGCTGGCATCATTAATGCTGGGATTTAAGATGACAGAACTTTAATTGTACAGGACAAAGGCGTCTGGTTCCCTGCTTCACTGATCAATTCCAGTTCATAAATTGTAGCAGGAACAAAACTCTTTAGCAATGCTGACAATTAAGTAACATCCTGATAAACATCCCCTTTTGTTTTATTTAAATGAAAATGCCTTTATTTCCACAGAGTGGTATCTTGTAACAATAAGATTCACTGTCCCTGAAGCTTGGTTAATTAAACACAGTATTTGCAACCTACCAAAACAAGCTGTTTTATGCAAGCTGATAACAGGGTTTCCGTTTCATAATGTGAACAATTGGGTTATGCAAATGCCAGGATTTTAAGCCCCTGTGATCTGTTTTTGTTGCCTTATTATCTGTTTCTGTCTACAAACGCCAAATATAGACATCCCAATTAAAGCAGCTAAATGCCATTAAATCCAACTAAAGACGTTTTTATCAGTTAAAAACTTCCCCAATTTAATTAAAAATAAGGTTTGAAATTGGCCTTTCTTAACCCAAACTCCACTCCCACTCTTCTGTTTGACTGATTCTCCCACTAATTCCAGCGTGAGCTTTATTCCTTGGAGCCCTTCAGAGACCTGGTGTGAGACAGTTACTGAGCCAAGGTGGTGCTCACCTATTGGCAGGTGCATTTACTCCTCCAGCAGCTCTGGTGGGCCTTGCTGGGTGGTTGGGTGAAGGACCAGGACCTGGATGTGAAGATTAAACCTGCCCAGGCGATGTCACTCGTGGAAGCTCATCCTGCAGAGCTGCTCTGATGCATGTCATGTACCTGCTGCGTGGAGCCCATCCCACAGCACAGGTAAGATGCAGGAAGATAATATCACCATGGAATAGAAGGGAATAAACAGAGCAGAGGCATCCTGGTACAGATTTTGGCTTCTGGTGAGGCCTCAGATTTTGTGCTCAGCAAGAGCCCCCCAGCCTGGCTCGCTCTGAGTTTGCACATCCTCCGGCTCGCTGGGTAAGTTCACATCCCTGTGAGCTCAGCTGTGCTGTGGACACCAGGGCCAGACATGGGAGCCTGTTTGCTCCTCCATGGACCAACTGTTGCTAACAGAGCTCTTCCCCTGCCCTTTGGCCGTTTCTGCAGCGCAGCCCCCACAGCAGGGCTGGAGGAGCCCCTTGTTCCCTGCCCTGTGACTCAGGGCTGCTCAGCCCAGGAGATGAGATAAAATGTCCCTCACTTGGAGACAGGTGCGTGCAAGGCTTTTTGTGATGACATTGGGGGAAGCCTCTCAACTCTCAGCTTTCCCCGGGAGGAGGTAACAGATCCCCCGGCGACGTTCGAAGCTTTGCGCTGCTTCCAAAGTGCAGTAATTTAACTTTATATCAGCCATGTTTGCAGCAGCTGTCAGTCACCATGACAACAATATTAACACTCGTGATGGCTTTGTTGTGAGCACCAGAGAATGTAATATTCTGGAGGGAAGAAGCAGCAATTGCTTGAGCAGTTGCTCACAGCCCAAGCGACTCTATTGAACTGGGAGAGGTTCAAACTGTATTTTAAACATACAAGAAAAGACTTGCTTTTGGAGTATAAAATGACTTGAATTAACTTCAGTCTGACAAGAGGAAGCAAAGGGAATCACTGGAATAAATATGTGTGAGACTGGAAGATTAGAAAGACACATTCCAAAATCTCACAGAAATGCAAACTCCCTCTTTTTGAAGGCACTGCCTCTGGAATGGCAATTTACATTTCTTTAAACTTGGGGAGGGGGAAGGAGGGTGATCTAAAGGGGGCTTGCCAGCCTTGTGGTTCTTGTCTTAAACATAAAATAGTTACTCATGAGTACTAAGGGTAGCTCCTAGTCTGTATTTTCTCTAAGAATTAAAAGGGGGGAAAGGTGTCCTGGATTTCAAACACTGGAGTTTGTCTCTTAATCCATTTCCTTTTTTGGGGAAAACCAAATCATTCTCTCTCTCAATATTTAGTATCTTCACTGTTTCTAACCTCCCTCCTTCCCCTCCAGAGATACCCAGCATTAAGATAAGGCATTGATTGTCTACACTGGGAAATGCATTCTAGTTAATTAGTCCATTATTCCTTTTTTAACGTAAGATTGATGACTTATTAAGCTGTGGTTAATTACAGAGTTTATTACTTTGAAAATAGGGAAAACTCGACAGCTTCAGCTGATTCTGCTCTTGGCTAATCTGGATTTCTGGGACTGCTGTATCCTGGAGATCTGTGGCTTCCCTTTTGCACCCTGTTCATTGAAACACATTTTTGGGGTGTGCAGCTTCACACCTCTGGGGCCTGGTTGAGAAGATGTGCCAGTGACCTTGCAGCTGCTGGGTATCCCTGCAGGTCCAGAGCTGGGGTGTCTCAAAACCTTATCAGTGTGTTTTAGAAGCCTCTGTGGCTCCAGGGCCCCAATGAGGGCCAGAGCTGGAGTGTCACCACAAGCCAGCAGCACCGGGGAGGCTCCACGAGGAGCCCCAACCTGATCCACTGGACAAAGGAGAGAGCACCAAGCACCACGTACGCGAGGGAAGGAGTCTTGTATGTCCTCAGAACACACCCTACGTCTGGCTCCCTGCTCCCAGAAACGTCCCCTGCCAGCAGAGTGTCTGGAGCACCTGGTGCTCTCTGACAGCCACGGCAGAGATGAGCAATGCAGACTCGGGGAGCGCCCGCAGGCTCATCCAGCGTGCAAAACCTGATATTGCCAGTGGCAGAAACACCCTAAATTTGGTCTCATTATCCAGCCAGACTAGCAGGGAGCGCAGAGCCGTGGTGCCCACGGCTTCAGCAGTACCTGCTACGATTTTGGGAGGAGCTATGGGACAAACCTGGCAGTACAGCAGCAATGCATTCAGGGATGCTGCTGCCTCCTGCCGAGGGAGGACACAGCAACAGTTGTTAACCATGTTATCTGCTGCGTTTTCAGCTCCAAAAAAGAAAGTTTTGAATCTAAAATTTACACCAAGCAGGCTGAAATGCAGAGAAGTGCCATGTGGATCCCGTCACTCCGGGTTGTGGGGGTATGGACAGCGTTACTGCCGTCGGGCTTTCTGCTCGCACCACTCTTGCCGTTGCTGTTATGTGGTGTCTGTGTGAGAGCAGCACCAGATTAACAGAAGATTAAAAAAATAGTCAAACACCTGTAACACAAAGTGTTGCATGGCAGAGTCTGCGGAGCAGCAGGGCTGTCATCGGAGGAGAGAGGCAGAGGCACAAGTCGAGAGCTGAGGGCGGATTTCTCTCCTGGCACCATTTCTGGAGCAGTGGTGCTCCCTCCAGGCTGTGTGTTGGCTGAGACAAGGGACAGGCTGCAAAGCCATCACTTCCTGAGCAATGTGTGAAAGAAGCCAAGAGGACAAAGCTGTAGTGAACCCATATTTTCTCGTTGTCAGTACTTCAGGTGGTGGAGGAGCCATGAAGGAGATGCTGCAGCCTCCAAATCTTTCCTTTGGATCCTCTGCTGTTTCTCTATCAGGACCACAATTAGCCACGAACCCCACTCCTGCCTTGTGAAAATGTCAGCTTCCCGACATCCCTGAGAGAACACGTTTTCAAGAAAAACACAGATGTTAAATCAATTCCTCCATCTTTCCACCCTCCCATTTTTTAGGCTGCTAACATTGTCCTTTTGGGAATGTACTCATGAACCATAAACATCTGTCGGCTTGCTGCAAACAATTCCCAGCCTTTAGCTGAACAGGCCTCTCTCTCTCTTTACTCCCTCCCAGCAGCCAGACTGGTCACACTGGGATCGTGTGAGATGAGGGGCAGGCAGAGGCTGACTGACATTTTGCCTTTAGACGTGAAACGGGTGCTCATGGCTCATTTTCCTCCTCCAGAGGCAGCAATTTAGAAAAAAAGAAATTAAAGGCGCTGAGATAGGAGCAGAAATAGCTCCAATGGCAGCTCATGAGAGTGGATTACAGGATGCAAAAGTCACCAAAATGTCAGGAAGTGAGCAATGGGGTAAAAGTTTTAGAGTGTCCCCTGCCTGTGTCCTGCTCAGCACAGAGGGGTTGTGGGCATTGCCACCACGTGTCCCATGCCACTGCACAAGAAGATTCTGCCCCTGGCCTGTGCCAGCCACCAGCACAGATGCAGAGACAGTGACACCACTAAAACAGGCACAGGTTTTGTGGTGCCAGCCCAGCTGAGTGGGCACCATGGTCCGATAACCTCCTGGACACTTTGGAATGTCCCAGTGACCTTCAATCTTCATGCTTAAATAAACAGAAATTGAAATTTCCATCCCCAGGCCCTAAAACCAATTTAAATTTTCATCTTTTGGGGCCAGGAACCACCGTTTCTACACCACAGATCTTGGTGCATCCTTCAGACAGGCAGCAGGAGAGCAGGGAGCGAGCTTCCACCAGCCCCTCTGGCTTGGGAATTCAAAGGAGTGTGTTCAAGCAGGGGGTATCAGGTCTTGGTTTCCAGCTGTAAAACCAGAAGCCTCTGGGGGTTTCTGGATGTCTTCCAGCTGCCACCTGCTTTCTTGCATTGTGTATCCTTTGTCCCTGCTGAAAAATAACTCAGCTGTATGACTTTTCCTAGTTTTATGAAGAGCGTTGTCGTTGGTTTATTTTCTTATTTTCCAGAAACATTCACATTCAAGGATAAAGTGCCATTCACGTAGGAAGATTTAGTCCCTCTTCATAAAGTTATATATTACAAGTGAAAGGGAAACAAGCATGGGCTGGCAGCAGAAAATTGAATTAGCTCAGCAGTACACTACACAAAATAAGACAAATTTTGTACAGAAATATAATTGAAGCTGCATTATTTATCCTCACTTTTTAGGTTATTTGTCAAAGTGAACTGCAAGTTGCAAATTAAAAGAGCTATTGATTCTAAAGTTGTTTTAAAAGCATTTTCTTCATTCAGATCCTGGGAAACAATTATCTCAAAGTGGTGCCAAACAGCCAAATCCTTGTTGGTGTTGGGTTCAGAGAGGTAACATTCCATGGTATGTGGACATTCAAATGACTCTTTTTGATAGAATCATAGAAAAATAAATCATTAGGGTTAGAAAAGACTTCCAAGACCATCAAGTCCAACCTGTGCCTGATCCCCGCTTTGTCACCCAGCCCAGAGCCCTGAGTGCCACCTCCAGTCATTCCTTGGACACCTCCAGGATGGGGACTCCAACACCTCCCTGGGCAGCCCCTGCCAATCCCTGAGCACCCTTTCCATGGGGAAATTCCTGCCTGAGCCTCCCCTGGCCCAGCCTGAGGCCGTTCCCTCTCCTCCTGTCCCTGTTCCCTGCCAGCAGAGCCCGACCCCCCCGGCTGCCCCCTCCTGTCAGGGACTTGTGCAGAGCCACAAGGGCCCCCCTGAGCCTCCTTTGCTCCAGGCTAAAGGATAGAGATTTCTTTCTCTGGGAAGAAATGGGTGGAAGATGGGATCAGAAGGGTTTCTGTAGTTGTGTTGTTGAGCACAGCAGCAGCATCTGCAGGAAGAGCTCTGGCTGTCTGGGAATGTCACCTGGAGAGAGCATCTGCTCCTGCCATGGCACCAGCCAGCACAGCCCTGGCAGAGCTCGTCCCAGAGTCACGTTTTTACCACAGTGAAATTACACTTTCATATTCCTGTTAAACTTTCCTGCTGCGTTGAGGGGGCAAATATACCATCAAATAACGTCAGTCATTCTTTTCACAAATCCCTGATGACGACAAGGACCAGGAAAGGTCGCCCAGCTGTTTCCCCATCCATGTCTGGATGGATGACAAGCTGCTGGCACACAGTTCCTGCCTTGCCTGTGCTTGTGGCACAGGAGACTGGGGGACAGTTTGGGGAGGGGTATTGCTTTTGTTTTGCAAAATAAACAGAAAACAGCCCTTGTGACTAGAAAGAAAAAAACAAAATGCGTAAAAAAATCCATCCACAGCAGCATTTGAGCCATTCTCCATAGGCCCTAGGAGCCTCTTACTGTTTGAGTTAAGGCTCCTTATATAAAGTTTATGGGTCCCACCGGGGTGTTTTGAGTAGATTACATTCACACCAGCTCATGCAACGCGGGCGTGAGCAGTCAGTAAATCAGCCAGCTTAGCTTGTAAGCTCCTACTCGCGCTGGCGATGGGTCTCAGGGCTGGGATAACGCCTCCCGTTATTAGCTGACAGCTGGTAAACAAAGATCCTGCTCTGATACACATTGTCAGGGCTTTTACAGCCTCAGCACACGCACAGAGCTGGGGAAAACTGCTGCTTCCATGACGACGTGTCCCTGAAATGGTCAAAGTGTGCCTGATGGTGGGAAAGCCGGGCTGCTTTCAGCAGCCACCCGGACAACAGGATCCTTCTGCCCTCTGAGGTTCAGAGAGGTCAAACTGGCAGGGATATGGACAGGATAGCTCAGACCTACTGCAGCTCTCCCAACCACATGGCAGCAGTCCTGGTTAGTGACACTCGTGCTTCCAGATTCAACTTTTTAGTGCTGTGGATTGCACCAATCTGGAGCCCGTGGTTCATAGGGAGGACAGGCTGGTGTAGAATCCATAAACTCCAGACTGGCACAGCTGATGTGTGCCACAGGCCCCTGAGGAGGATCTGGTCCTGCTGGCCAGAAATCAGGCAGAGGCTTCACTTTCTGGGGTTTATTCTGGAGACCTCTCCCTCTGACAGTCACTTAAACACCAATATTTTGCTTTCAAACCGATGCCCCTGCTCTGAATTTATGGCATTTATGGCTCTCAGATTTGGACACCAGGGCTCTGAGCACCTCATGTCTTACACCTCCCTCCAGCAATGCTCCTGTCCTGTCCAGGAGCAGGAAAGGATGGGAACCTGCCAGCTGGATGAAATGCCTTTAACAGGAAGAAACAAAAACAGTTTCTTTGATAGGTGGCAACAGCAGGGATGTTATTTGCCAGGGAAGTCATCAGCAAATAATTCTTCCAATGGCAGATTGTTTAAGTCAACTGCACACTGATTTATTTGCTGTGCTCTAATTACTGAGGGAAAATGAGGGGAAGTCTGGTATTAGCAAAATCCCTCAGCTTATAAATACCCCATCATGGGGTTCAGGTTTCACCACAACACAATCCCACCACTTCACACGAGCACTTCAGCATTTAATTAAGGGCAGATAAAACTGGTGTCGTTGCCATTTTCCATTCCAGCTCTCGCACAAAGCCAGCTTAGGAGAGGCAGGAGAGGCTGAACGCTGAGTGTCTCCTCTGAAAAGCCAAGGAGACCTAACACAAAGCAGTTCTCTATCTATTTCACCCCCTTTGTATGGCTAGAACTGTATTTGCTTGGTAAATCTGGCGTGTCAGATGAAGACAGCAGCACGTCAGGGCTGGCAGCAGCTCTCAGAGGCAGCAGCATTGGGAGCACGCTGGTGCCAGCGGCAGGAACATCCCTGGGGCGGGGGTACCCACGGGGCTCCTGCCCTGCAGCACCCTGAGGAAAACAAAATATTCTTTGTTGTTCGGGAGCTTGAAACATCTTTCCTTTTTTAAGAAGTCAGGAGTTTGAAAGATGCAGCCGAGGCCTCCGGAACAGAAAAACCCTGAATATTTCTACATTTAAAAATTGTTTTGAAGTTCTGAATTTTTAGAAGCAAAGCCCTGAAATGCTCAGCAAAAAGCCTTTTCTGTGGGGAAAATCCGCCGGAACAGGCAGTTCTGAGCAACCCTGTAATTGCTGTGAAATAAATAAACAGGGCTTGCTTATCAGTATCTGCAATAAATTTTGAGAAAAATAACATTTTAAGAAACAGAAGCATATCTCTGTTTTGATAAACACCTCTACAAGTGGCACACTCCTCCTCCCTCAGGGTCTGTCCTTCCCCACTCGTTGTGTTCCACATTCATCACCAGAGAGTGAATCTCCTCATAATTTAGATTCCGCAGCCTATGGTTTATGTGCAGCAGCGTCGCAAATGGAAGCTCCGCTTTGATTTCCATTATGCATTACCTTGTCTGACTCCCTTTTATTGTGCAGTGGAGTAAATGACCTCCCAGATATTCAGGTTCAGATGTGGATGTGATGGTAAAATTAAGTCCTGAAATTTCCATCCAGTGATAAAATTGTATAAAAAAAAATCTCTTTCTCCTGCTAATATCTGCTTTTGGCTGTCACATCAGCATTATGGCTAGATTGCATTTTGTAATATATCAGCATGGATTCCAATTGTTGTGTGCTGGTTTCTCTTTCGAAAATAATACAGCATAGGCTGAAAAATCAGTATATGAGTCGTTCTGCTTTTATTACTATCAGTTTTACATGAACTTGACAGATGATTGTTGGTATCAAATTTGTCAAGTATTACATTTAATTAAATATCTTTCCTGTTAGGACTGAACACCGCCTTGAATAAAATTACCCACCTCAGATTCAGGCTTGGGAAGGTGTTTTGGGAAAGGAACAGGTCCTTGGCTGTGTAGTTACACAGCCAGGTGTGGTGGAGTCCTCATCCCTGGAGGTGTCCAAGGAACAACTGGATGTGCCACTCTGAGCTCTGGTCTGGTTGACAAGGTGGGGACTGGCTGCAGGTTGGACTCGATGAACTTCGAGGTCTTTTCCATGATTCTGGGGTTCTGATTCAGTCCCATTGGTGTGAGGGCTGCTCCTGCTCCCACTCCAAATCCGAGGAGTGCCCTGAGCCCACGGTCAGTGTTATCGCTCTGCAGTGCAGAACATCATCAGAGTGTTTGTTAGAACACACACAAATGCATGCAGCATTTCTCAGTGGCTTTTGAGGGTTAATTAATTAATGGCCCTGATGCCTGAGCTTTGTATTCATGTATAAACAGCATAGGAGCTGCTCAGTGGGGGCTGCCTGGGAGCCCTTGATGCTGCATTAGAGAGCCCAGTGCTTTGTTATTACACGGATAAATGTTATCGTGTTCATCTCGTGTAGAAATTTATCCGGTTTACGCTGCAACCGAGAAACATTAGTCCTATAAACTCAAGTAATCTTTCTTCAGAGAACAACTACCCAATTACTAACATTACTTATTGAATTGGTTGCTTTCTCTATTAAACGGGACACGGTGCCAATCAAATCAGATAATTCAGCCACAAAATCAATGGCACCACATTTACTCAATCAAATACATTGCTCAGTACCTTATATCCATATGAAATTAAAGAGATGGATGTGCCAGCTGCACACAAGAATTGGGCTTCAGAACTTTGGCACATGCAGGTTAAAAATAAGGAAATCGATGAGCAAGAGAGAATGTATTTGACATCAGTCACTGCTTTTAATACATTAATTTCTTCACTAGATTAATCAACTATTGATCATCCTTCAGCTTTCCGAGAAGCCAAGCATACGATCTCTGCTGAGCAATCCCTGTCTAAAACCTCTGGACACAGGGATGGAGCATCCTGCCCAGCCTCTCCAGAGAGTCGCAGGGCCCTGTGGATTAGAGATGTGGCTCTGGAGCAGCATAGTCAGATCCCAGGTGTCCCATGTCCTGAGCTGGGCCTGGGCTGAGCCTGGTTTATTTGACCAGGAATTTTCTTGGGCCCTTCAGTGGCCCTGGCAGCCTGTGCAGAGCTGTCTGAAGCGTTGAGTGTGGGTTTCCCTGTCCTACTGGGTTTGCCATCTCTAGGTTTGGCTCAGCACCCACCTGGAGACTTTTGGTGGCCAGCATAGGGTGAGTGGGCCAGATTTGCTGTTTCAGTGTGGCTTTAGCGATGGTGTCACGGCGGGGTTTGTCTGTGTGCTGTGCCTGCACTGAGAACAGAACCACCCTCTGTCCTTCTGCAGGTGAGTGGAGGCTTGATCCTTGCCTTTCCCACTCCAAAATGAAGTGTTCAGAAACCATCTGAATGGAAAATCAAAGTGCCTGCACATACGGGGAGGGCAAGAAATCATCACTTATTTGTAGACAAGCGACAATTTCTAATCTCAGCTTTGTGAAAGATCTGATTTACACCAGAACTGCTTATCTCCGTGCCCTTGCTGACCCCCTGCTTCCCTTTCTCAGCTCTGTGCCAACAACACAGCTGCTGTTTGTCTCAAGAAAAGAGACGGGAGGGGAAGGAAAAATACATTATAAAAATACATTTTAAGTTACCAGAATAGAAACAGTCCAAGTGCTGTGTCCTACTTTAGAACATGCTGATGCAAATAACAGGGAGCGAGTGCTTCAGATTTGTAACTGGAGTGGCTTTGTAAGACACAAATATCCCCCCTTTGCCCTGAAATCAATTCTACAAGGCTGAGGATTGCCTGGGTTTGAGTAGAAGATAAAATTAATTAGCAAAGCAAGTGGCAATGCTCGAGCTGGTGTGACTGGCCCAGTGTGTTCCACATCAACAGCAGCTTTATCAGCCCCAGAGGCCCTGCGGGGGGTTATCACAGGGGACATGACAGCCACAATTGCTGCCATGTGGAGATTCTGCCCCACGGAGCCAGAGAGGTTATTGAAACAGCAATTTTGCTGTGAACACCTGCTGCCAGCCAAGGGAATTAGGAAATGCCGGGCTCTGGTCACATCCTGGACTTGTATTTAAACCACAGGTGAATTAGAGCAGCCTCCTTACTCTCTCCCCTGACTCCTCATTCATCCTGGGGTAAAAAAATTGTGTCCAAGAAGAAGTTCCCCATCTCCAGCTCAGCCACACCGAGGCAGTCTAAAACCAGCTCAGGGAAGTTACGTGGCAAAGGGAACTGTCCCTGAACTTTTTACAGACCTCTCCATGAGTCACACCCTGGCTGTAAAGCCCCGTTCTGCCTTGCAGGACTCCAGCGAGTGCCTGCCGGCAAAGAGTTTCCTTGTGTGGCCTTTTACAAAGGTTTGGGCTCCGTGGGGACTCTGCAGAGCCGAGGCAGGTGCTGGGGCCCTGCCCATTCATTGATGTCCGTGCTCTGACCCAGTGCCTCGATCGATCCGCTCGGAGCACTCATCGATAGCAGCACCGGCACACCAGGCCCCTGTAAGGAGAGCAGCAAAATGAGAACAGACAGATTTCTAATGATCACAGCTCCTCTTGGAGGAAACAAAGCATCTTTTTTTATTAAAAGCAGAGGCAATAAACCCGAAGAATCGGTTTCCTGATTTCAGTTTTCCTGTAGATGTGTTTGACTGGGAGAAAAAGTTCCCTTGCAGAGCTCCAGGAGGGGCAGGTTCTGAGTAAGTGAGCCCTTTTCCCAGACCTCCAGGTGGGATTTTGGGAGGGGAGGTGACTCTACAAACTAATTTTTCACTATGAAAAGGTGAGGTTGAAATTCCACGCTGGACACAAACTCAGATACAGGTCTAGTGGGAACTTCTCTACAAAATATAACCCTCACTTGACTGGGTAAATCACCTTTTGTTCTCTCTATATGTGTAAATGTCACCAGAAATACTTGGATGGGAGGTCAGAGCACACAGCAAAGCACAGAGCTCGGACAGACCCGGCTGTGGGTGGCAGGAGGGGGTGGGCACAGGGATTAGCATGGACATCCCCACTCATCCAATCTCATTTGTAAATAGGAATGGAGCTTAGGGATTGCAATTCTGCAGGGGGAACTTCTGTGGCTAATTGCCACAGTTTTGTTCAATTGACTGTTTGGCAAAGTGCCCTGTGCTTATCAAAACAATTAAATCCCAAATATCCACTGCTGACGTGTGGATTTTTTACAGGAATTGGGGTAACAATGTCACCAGGCAGCTCTGGTGGCTTTCACTGAGTGTTCCCCCTATTTCCCTGGACTGGAGCCTAAAACACAGCTGTACAATAACCCGTAGAGCAACTTATTGTTGGAAATTTAAAAAAAACCAACATGCTCATATGGAATGTTCCTGAAGGGACACAGACACAGGTGACTGAATGGTTTAACCACCCCTGCTGCCAATGTGCAAGTTCTAATTTGGGTAATACTACCCAAATTATTCTAGTTCAATTATTTAAAATAAAATTTCTTTCTGCAATTTCAGTGACTCAGTAGAAGTGTCTTGGTTTCCGGAGCTGAGGATCGCATCAGCTCCCAAGAGAATTGAGTTGTTTGAGTTACATCAGTTAAGCAAGGCCCCATCTCTGGATTCAAACTCTGTCCTCAGGCAGTGCTTATGAAATGTGAGCTTTATTTTTTGGTCAAATTTAATTACTCACTAGAAATTGCAAGTACTGGGGGAAGACAAGAGGAAGAGCACAAGAACAGATCCAGGATTGCTGGAAGGGATAAGAGTTTCTTACATGCAGAACAGGGATTGTTCTCTTAAAATGCATCTCCAGTCTCATGCTGATATTGGGCTGCTATTACACAGGATTTGGTAAAAAGCAGCTTTTTTGCTTCTACTGCTTTCGTTTGTGCTGTGCAGAGCGCATTGCTTCCTTCTGCTTCTCTACTTATCCAACTGTCAGGCTTTAAAATAAGGAATATGCAAGGAGCAGCGATCACTGTGCCCTTTGAGCTGGATGCTCAAGGGTTTGGCAGAGGAGCTGCAGCCCTGATCCCACACCCACCCTCAGAGGCTGGGGCAGGTGCCAGGGGCTGCAGGTGCCACACATGGATTTGGTGCTCACAGGGGGAGACCCCGGTGCTGTCATCCCCCTTTTTAGGGCTCCACCGAGCCCCAGGTCCCCCAGGAGCCTCCTGCTCCGCCGCACAGCCATCCGGCAGCAGGAGCAATAAGGCTGATGGATAACCTCCAAGGTGCTTCCCGACAGCTTTTACAATGCTTAATGAGGTAAACTAATTGTAAATTGTGGCACAATGGGAAACTTAATGACACTTCAGCTCTTGAAAGGAGTTTAAATACTGAGGAATTGGCTAATACTTCTAGGTGTTGGGAAGAAGTGGGGAAGGCCCAGAATTCACCCAGACAGGATCCCAGTCTCCTGTGAGCCCCACATGTCTCATCACCTCATACGAATTCAGTTCCTGCTGCAAACCAGATGCAAAAACACTTGCTTTTCATTTTGGGGATTCCAAAATCTCTGGGGATCCAGAGCAAGAGAAGTGAAGAGCTGCCTGTGCCGGAGCCAGGAGCACCAGCCCAGCCCTGCCCTGTAGCCCCTCCTGCCTGGAGAGTTTGGAGTCTCCCTGTCCTGGCACATGGCCCTGACCTGGGACCAGAAGTGCCACCAAAAGGGGAAGCATTTTCTTCTCTGACCGATCCCAAGGAGTATGAGCCTTTTCTCACTTTCTCTCTTCTGTTGAAATTTAACTGGCTGCCTGTCAAATCACTGAATGAGAATAAAATCACAGCTAAGAATCCTGAAATCTGGAACAAATTCATGTCATATGTTCCTTCTGAACCACTGCTACCCCTCGGTTACACATCACCACCCGGCCCCATCTGGGAGACATGAGCAAACTTTCGATATTGTGTGATACGAAATATTCACACTGGCTTTGCAGCAGATGTCAATGGCTGCAGCAGCCTCTCTGCTCTGGGTTCATTCTTCTGCTTCAATGAAATTTGCTTCTTTTCCCACAAAATCTGTGAAAGCTGTAGCTGCTGTGATCCTGCAAACAAGCAATAACATTCCCTGGCATTGCAATTCAGAGCTGAGTTTGCTTTCCAGCTTTGCTTTCCATACCTGCAGTTTGGTGGAGGAAGTTCTGAGACATCACCTGCCCAGTACAAGTGGTCAGCACTGGCAAAGTGTTCCCAGCCTGCACAGACTGGGAATGCTCCTCCCTATCCACTGGGAATGTCCTGGCGCTGCAGCAGCTCACATCAGCTCCTGGTGGGAACTTGCCCTGTTGAGCAACAGGCCCTGAGAGAAGGAATAGGGATCTCGGGGATCTTGGACACACTGGGGCAGACTCTGTTCCTTCTGTCCTGTTCCGCAGTGTGTTGAGACCTCGTTGTGCCAGTGGAGAGTGGGAATTCATGGAGCTGCTGGTGCACAGCTGACCAGAGCCAGTACCAATGGAGCCATGTAGAGTTTTTCCAGCTGCTGTCCTACTGGAGTGGAAATTTAGGCTGATTTTCAGTGAGCTGATGCAGAATCTCTCCCGATGCTCTGATAGACTTAGTAAGTTTTGCACATTCAAATATTGACCTTTCATAAATCCTTCTCAGCCTCCCACTGGGGCAGCTGCTGCTGTGAGGGGAAGCAGGAGCTGGCAGGGCCTGAGCAAGCTGAATATCATTCTCCTTAAACAGCTCTGAGGTGTTCAGGGGCATAAAACCTTTAAGAGCTGCAAATGGCATTTTTCAACACACTGCCTCCCTCTCGAAAGGTCAGGTGGGAGTTAAACCGGAGGCTCCTCTTCTCTCCATCTTAATCAGCCATCGCAGGCGCTTATCAAATTTCCCTTCTGTCTCCCGACTCCGATGGAATTGATAACCTGATCTGAATTCTCCCAAAGATTCACTGATGGAAGATCAGTTGCGACAGAGCACGGCAGTGCCACTCATTGCAAGAGCCACCTGAAATTTGGATGCCTCAGCTGGTTCAGCACCCAGGAGTTTCTGCATTTGTTTGCTTCCTGTTCCTGCTGTGATCCTATCCCGTTCCATCCAGGAGTTCTCCAAATGCCACAACCTGCCACAGTGACCCCACTGCCCTTCTCTGAACACAGGCGCTGGGGACAGGGCACAGAGGTCACCAGACGAGTCACCAAGATCTGCCTCCGCCCCTGCATTGCCTTCATTAACATCCTGCTAATGAGTCACTTCCAAAGCTTCGTCCTTGCCTCTCTCCTCCTCTCCCCTAATTACTCACAGACGGTATCACCAGTGATGAATGAATGATGAACCAGACATTTAGATAATCTTTCCAGGAGGGACTTTTCCTGCCACCCTGCCTGACTTAAAAACATGAGTGAGCGCGAGGGGACACCCCGGCAGCTCCTGGCAGCTCCAAGAGCTGGGCACAGGCTCCCGCAGGAGCCCAGCAGGCAGCCCCGGAGCGCAGCCACCTGATTCTGCCTCGGCTGTGATCTTACCAGCCTCCCCAGGGAGCCAACATCCATTCCCTGAGCGGCACTTCCAGCTCCTCCCCTGCTGCCGCAGCTCCCTGCAGGAAGGGGGAGCCAGAGGCTGCCTCTCTCCAGCTCGCCTAGAGGCATCCCCGGGGATGTCTCAGAGGCATCCCTGGGGGTGTCCCAGAGAAATCCTTGGGGATCTCCCAGAGGCATCCTCCCGGGGCTCGTCGGAGGAAGGAAGCAATGAGAACATGACATGGATCTTCCTTCTGTGCTGTCTGGAAGAAGCTGGCTTGAGGGAAAAACAGATTCTTCCCAAGAGGAGAACCACTGCCTTCCTGTCTACTGAGCTTTCATGAGGTTGAACTCATGTGTCCCGTTGCAGATCCTCATCACCATCTCTTCAAGTGCCACGAACCCTCCCTGGCTCCAGTCCCTGCCACCAGGGCAGTCCTGGCACTGCCAGCGCTGCCAGTGCAGACTAACCCCGCCCCGAGCCCAGGTCACCACCGACCAGCTGTGCTGTCCCTCTCTGTGCAGATGGAGATGCCAAGGTTCAGAAGCTTTGGACAAAGCTGGGGCAGGATTCTGAGAAACACTGGCCTGATTTTTAAGGAATTTTAAAAACTGTCCCATTTGAGGTCAAAATCTGGCAAAGACATTTCATGTAACCGGTTCACCAGCCACAAATATCCAGAACTATGGAACTTGTTTCATAGCAGCAGGTATTTGCTGGGAAACTGTCTGTTAAACAAAAAAACTAGTTTTCCAGCAAGGCAGTCACAGAAATGCTTTATCCAGCCCAAATCCCAAGCTTCTGTGGAGGACAGTGGGATAGCAGCAGCTGGGAACAGACTGGGTGACCCTGCCTGGCCATATGTGCACTGTCATGAAGGACATAGCACCAAGGACAGATTTCCCTGGTTATCCACGTGTCCCTGCCCTTGCCAGGTGGGGAAAGCATTTGTTATGCCTCCTGAAGCTCCCACCTCTGCAGAAAAGTCTTTCCAATTCATGGACATCCTGGCTGTGTTCCTGGGGCAGGATCTGTCGTGCTGCTCCCCCCGGTCGGTGCCAATCTGCTCGGTGCCTGGGATGCAGCTCCGCTTGCTGAAAGCAGATGCCATGCCCAGATTTCTTCTGCTGCTGAATCTCAGCTGTAGTTTGGCAGTTCCACAGTGATGTAGTGTTTTCCTCTCTCTCCCTGTCATGCCTTCCCTCCTCCGAGGTGAGCTGGCCGCGTTTTCCATCAGCTGTTAATTCACCCTGATGTTTGCATTCCTCTCTCCTTCCAAAGCATCACAAATCACGCTGCTTCTCCCTCATGCACACACCCGAGGGGAGAGGGAGGCTGCAGGAAAACATCCTGGGAAAGGAGCTTTGGTTCTCTGCCTGCTCCAAAATGAAATAATTTTAAAATGTGAAAATCTCTCATGATAATCAGTTATCTCAATATTTGCTGTGCTTGAAGCACTGACTTGCTTTTCAGATTTTAGAGAGCAGGAAATATCACACGGATTTTGAATGAGGAAATTACACACACACAATCACACATCCCTCTCACACCCCCACACACACACCAGGCTCCCCACAGCCCTCACACCCCAGCTACTGGGGTGTCCCTGTGGTGTCCCTGTGCTGCTGCTGGCAGTGCCCTGAGCATCCTGCACCCAGGGTTTGCATCCTTCCAGAGGAATCCCTACCCTGGCACAAGGCTGCAATATTTTAAAAGTCAAGGAGTAGCATTATGTGTCAGAAGTGGTCAAATTAAGTTAATTCGACCTTTAAACTCCATTTTTAATCCCTTTCTTTGGCATCCAGCATGATTTGCATTCCACTATACTGACACTCGGCCTAACAAATGACTTTCTTTCCAAACTGCCTTTGAAGTATCTGAACTTAATGGACTATAACATTTATGAACATCTGAGTTCTTCTCGCAGCAGCTGCACTGGGTTATTGATGATCTAATTGAAATGCTGGCAAATATATCCCAGCAGTATATGGGGAGCAGCAGCCGACTCGGCACGACCCCAGAGCCGTGGAAGCGTATGGTTTCCATGCTATTCATTAGCAGCAGACAGTATATTTTCAGCTATGTTAAAACAACAACAAAGAGCAGAGCAAAGACACTAGAAGACACACCAAAAAAAAGTCCACATGCAGGAAAGCAGCTGATTTGTTTCTTCTCTGTGGATCCCCAGGCAGCTCCACTGCAGCGATCGCTGGGGGCAGCTGGTGCAAATTGGGCACCTCTTGGTACCTGGGACTTATTTACAGAAATAGCCAAGGGCAGGGCAGATTATCCAGGGCATGCTCACCTTCCTGTCCAAACAGGTAAAAATGCATGAACCAGCTGAAAACTGGACCCCTGGGTACCAAAATATGGACAGAGGGGTGATTATTAGATTCAAAAATCCTCACACTCTCTTCTAAGCCCTGTGGGGGATGATCCAAGTTGGAAATCTCCAAATTGTCCATGGTGAGCCATGAGCTGCTCCCAGTGCTCCCCAGAAACACAACTGGCACACACTTCCAGCACAACTTCAATAATGTAAGGTTTGAAAATGCCCATTTCCGTAGTAACGTCTGGAATTGCGTTGTACTCAGTATTTATCCAGCAACCAGCTGAGAGCACACTCTGCTCTACACTGATTGGCACGTAATTAAGCAAAGGAAAGAAAGTCATAATGTTTAGCAGCAGCACCACTTGAGTATTCGACAGTAACAGGAAAGATAGGGATGGTATGCTGCTAAAAATAAGTAGGGAATGGCTTATTAGGAGGTGTAGTGAGTTCCCGTGCCGTGAATAGCTTCAGGCAGTCCATTCCCTTCCATTTCATTTCATTTGATAGTCAGGATTTACACCAGGGATAAAAGAGGAAGGAAAAGGATATTGAAAAAGTGGAGAAAATTCTTGACATGAAAATAAAGATGAGGGGAAATCAAATTTGTATCTTTGAGCAGATGGAGGCTGAGCCATTCCTGGCATCATCCACACAGCTGGATTCACTCTCCTGGTCCAGGCTGGCTAAAAGACGCCGATAAAAATGAAAAATGCAAATGAATTCTCTACACCTTACTGGACACACCAGAATGGAGGGTGCCACTCTAAAGGCAATCTCTCCAAAACATTTAAAAACATTGTGCAATTTATATCTTGTGCTTGACAGAGCATCCAAAAGTAATTTCAGCAGTGTGTCCCGGTGCCACCGCGCTCCGCCGAGGGTGCCAGTCACCGTGCCGTGCCTGCAGCCCCGCTGGATCATTTCCCTTCCCTCTCCAAGCTGCAGAGCTTTAAAATGCAATACGAGTTGGCTGCTGGCCTCTCATTTCTGCTGGAAAATCTGGCTGTGCCAGCATGTGTAAGGTCAAGAGCACAAAGCCTGCTTATTAACTGGAAATTTGGGGGATCTGGTGCCAGGAAATAGCTTTCAGCCGTTGTGAGAAGGAATAAAGAGGTTTCAGGGCAGTGGTTTGCTACAGAGGAAAATCAGGTCTGAGCATATTTCATGGTCCAGATTTGCCTCTGTTCCAGGCCACCGGGAGTTGTGTCTTATCCTACCGGGACACTCAATTAGGCCATTTTAATCCAAGCATAAAGCTCTTCAGAATCACACTACACCACCCACGGCATTACTGTCCCCCAGAGCACAGGGCACAGCGTCCCACAACCCCCTGGCACACTGGGGGTGCAGCATTCCCCTCTCTGCCTCGCTGCTGGCTGTCCTCACTCCAGATGTTTTGTTATTTAGGGATAAAAACCTAAAGCCACTTTGGGCTGAGCTGCATGGGAGACATTCCCAGCTGCCTTCATGAAAAATCCTGTTTCCAGCTGTGCTGGATGGACACTCAGGCTTTCCCACTGGCACTTCCTGCTCCTGCTTTGCCAAGCTCGGATTTACTGTTGAGAAGAAGCAATCTAAGCAGGGAATAGTGGGGGTCTTTTCCCATTTTTTTCCATTAAGTGAAAATTCACAGTGAGATTTTTGAGTATGAGAAATCTTAGCACCTGGGCTGCAGTGCAGAAGGGGACTTAGGGTGATCTTGGAGCTGTTTTCCAACCTTAATGATTCTTTGGTTCCAAGGGCATCCCAAACACAGGAACATCCTTAGCTCCACTGAATTCCATGCTGACACTCACCTGCTCAGATTTACATGTGGACCCTGGTAGTTCGCTTTTGGGCCCACGGAGTTAAAAGCAACGACGTTTGTAATGAGAGAGGTGGGAGAAAATATTTCCACTCATTTACCATTTAACTTTGAAACTGTTTCAGACTCATGACCTGAAGGATTCTGACAAGCCAGACCCACCTTGGTTTGTCCATCCTCAGCCCTGTTTCCAGGGAGAAGCAGAGCCAGTGACAAACCTCAGGTTTCTCTGCACTCACATTCCAGATCCAGATGGAGCAGCAGCAGGACAGAACACCGGTTGTTTCTCTGGCACTTGCTGTGTGAGCAGTTCTTAAAGGCTAAAAATGCCTCCTTTTTTTTTTTGAAACTTCCCTGGTTTTTAACCTTGAAGCCTCTACTCGAGTGTGATCTCGGGTATGGACGGCAGTTCACAAATTTAATTTCTCTGGTTCCCAGCAAAGGGGAGAAGATTTACACTGTTGGTGACAAGAAAAAGGCATTAAAGCAAAAGTCTTCCACTAATTTTGCAAACAGATTTTGGATAGAAAGATGAGCATTCCTACTCCTGGCTAATGTAACGTAAATTCTGCTGATAACATGGCTCCCCTCTTACTGGAGCTGGTAAATGACTTCCTGAGGCTCCTCACAGAATATCTGCTTCATTTAAACCCCCTCTCTTCTCTCTTGCAAACAATGAATACCAGATCCATTCCATGGATTTGTCACTTAAAATTTCTATTAAGAAAGGGGATTCTGATTTAAAAGCAGAGTTTGGTACGAGTTTGCACAAGCTGTGACAGTGCTCCAGTGGTTCTGTTGTCACACTAAACAGATACGGAGGCTCTGGGCATAATGAGCTTTCCTTTGTAGGAGCAGACAGAGCCTGGAAACAATGGAACCTCTGATCTGGGATTTGGATGCCTTTGGGCTGGGAAATGAGCACGCTGGAGAGATAAGGCAGATGAATCATCCAGAAGGGATTGCTGTAGACCAGGCTGTCAGTTTTTGCACGGTTTTGTGGACTCAAATTTTATTCTGATTTGAAATTATGCAGAAAACACACATTATAAATCAGGGAATAAATCAAGGCTGGAGCAGTGTCCAGGTCAAAGGCAGAGGGAGCCTGGGAGCCTGGTCTCTTTCCAAACATATAAATCACCCTAAAGTGATTCCAAACTCGCTGGAATGCTTTGTGAACCTTGGGAATGTTTCCAGAAGACCTGGCATTAGTCCCGGTGTAGAATAAAAGCGCCTTGAAAATTAGATGAATTTCACCTGAGATTGCACCCATTTTCAAGGGTTTAACTAAAGACTTCTTGGCCTTTTTTGAGTCTGATGCAGTGTTCCCACAGAAAAGGCAGAAATACTCAAGTTTTCCAGGTTCCTGTTTAGGAGAATGCCAGA